>NW_028185595.1:983537-1119076 GCF_003343005.1 Rhea americana
GCACGCGCAGGGCCCCAGCTGCCGCCTCGGCCGCGCGCGGCACCACCTGTCGCCTCGCCCCGCGCACGCGCAGGGCCCCAGCTGCCGCCTCGGCCGCGCGCGCTGCGTGCGAAGCAGCCGGGAAAGGGCGGGAAGCAGCCGGGGAAGGGCCGCCCTCAGGGCCGCTCCCTCTGACTGGTGTTTTACTGGTGTTTARGCGGTCTGGGAGCAACTAGCGATGGAAGGCAGGGGCTGGATTTCCGTTTTCAAACCAACTAAGGCACCTAATTTAGGCTACGGAGTGTAGCGGGGAGGAGAAGTGTGCAAAGGAGCTGATTCTCCTGGGGCGTTCTTAATTGCTTTTACAATACTCTGTTTCAGCCCAATCCAACACATTCGGCCACATACGGGGAAGGTGATTTCCAAATTAAAACGCAGTAGGTACACTTCTGGTGTGCCTCGCCCCCTCTTTTTCAAGATGTAGGGCGTAGGCCGTGGCACCAGGCACAGGGCACCGCAGGAGGATTCAGTCTGCTCTGCGCTCCTGAAACACCTAGCCGTGGCAAGGTACGTCCTTCTGCCCCAAGGATGCTTTGGGGGGCTTATGCACCACTCACAAGTAAGTTTAAATGAGATCTGTGACATTTACTTAGAGCCAAAAAATTTCTCTGTTAAGAAACAAGTTTCACAAACTTACTGGGTTCATAGATAATGCAATAATTGGAAGCATTGAACTTGGTCTAAATTTGTGAGTTTGAACATATTAATATTCATTGATTTTCAGTGAGCTAATGAGGAAAACCATTTTTGTTATCAGCATTCAACATTTAAAGCATTTGTTATTAAAAGCACTGCTTAAACGTGGAAAGGTACACTACTATGGAAAGCACACATGAACATGTTTCAGTCAAAGGGACAAATCTGTTTTTCCCTAATATTTGGAGAAGGCACGCATTTGCAGAACCAGACATATGTAATATTGGAACGAAAAGTTTAAAAGAAGTGAAATGCTAATACATTATGATARGCTAATTTCATTGAAATGTATTTGCCCACATTATCTGTGACAACAATGTACTACAGTTTGTAATGAAATCTGTTTCACAAAAGAGGTCTCTCCTTTACATGCAAGTCATGTGGTTAGCTGTTTTCACCATCAGGGTTACATTTTGTTGCGTGGACGCTGGACACTATGTGCATTTAGGATTTTCTTGATTCAAACTTTGAAGTTACATTTTAGGTCAAGCATTTAACTGCAATTTCAAACATAACAGCCATTCCAGGAAGTCATGAGCCATAATGAGTTTCTCCATGTTTATTTTATCACAAGAAGTGTCATTATGATTTCACCCTCATGATCACAGTACAGCTTCAGAAAAAAGCTCAAAAAAGAAAGACTAAAAATCCCCTTGAGCACTGGTCAGGTGTTAAAAAGCCTTAAGAAGAGACAAAAGCTCCACAAAACAGAAAAAGACAAGCACAAAAACACTCTAAATATTTATGTTGCATATGTGCAGTGTCCACATTCTGCTATTGCCATTAACTTAGTAATTTACCATGCACTTCTTTCATTCAAAGGACAGTATCTGTCTTCCTAGCCCAAGTCAGCAGTTAGTTACATAAAGGAGATGGTACTTCTAACATTTAAATGCATTGTTAGCATTCCTCTAGGAATTCCCACAAGAAAAAACTTGGAGTAAAACTGTAGCAATTGTCAGAAGCAACCTTTCATCTGTTTGTTCATTAGTCAAAACTAAAATAAGTCATTCAGTGTTATTTCTCCATTCCATCAGGTTTATGTTTTCTATGGAAGACATTTATAGGACCTTAACAGATATGTCACTTTAAACATCGTACAATACATCAGTAAAAAGAGAACATAAGTGAAGACTGCAAGTTATTGTCTAGTGGTATTGTATGAAAATGTATGACAAGTTTAAGGCTTACTTTTAAAATATATTTTAGATTTACATGTCCATCATTTAGGAAACACCAAAACAAAGAACTTACTGGTATTATTTTTCCTTCTTCATCACAAACACACATTATCACTTCAACATTTCTCTGAGTTGTTTTGTTGTATTTATCAAAATCTCCAGATAGCAACGTAATATAAATGTCATTTCTTATGTCTCCTACAAGAGAAATGAAAAAGTTAAAAATCAGTAAAAACAGTGTGAGAGAATAGGGTCAGTTGAACTTCACAAAAGCACCTGTTTTTCTGCCACAAAACATATTAAATGGTCATATTTTCCATCTGAATCTAAATTTTCATCTCTGCTATTCTAAGCAAAGATACTACATGTGAAATGAAAGCAACCAAAGGGGTTTTCTGAAAGTGACTTCCGCTAAATCTCGTCCTGCACTGACACCTGCTGGTGAGGTGGCGTCAAGATGCCTTTTTTGAGTTTACACAGATAAACAGTTCTTTTGTCAGAGGAAACTTCATATCTTAAATTTTCACTTCTGAGGAAATTGAAATGGCATTGAAGAATAAACACCTTCATTTCAAATTCTGATACTTTTAAAGGAGGACTGCAAACCATAAGTGACTTAATTTGGCAAATATTTTAGCATAAATCCAAAAAGATTGTGAACTCACGTTTATTATTATTAAAGGAAAGTATTAATTTACAATAAAAATAAGGTTAATTTAAGATTCAGGGAAGAAACTGCTATAATGTACATAGCAGGCAGTAAAGCTAGGGCAGAGAACTTGGATTATCCCTCACCGTTCTGATTTTTCTTCTGTTTAAGTATTGTATAATACTTCACAAGAATTTCACTCTCCTAGGTATATCTCTTATATTGGAACATTACTTATCATAAAGAGTTCTAATATTGGAACATTACTTATCATAAAGAGTTCTAAACAACCTCTAAGTTACCCATTGCAGAAATCACTAATTAAGCTTGTAGATGATGCTCATTAACCCAGAGAAATGCAAAAATCTAGTTTTATTATACAGAAAAAAAAATCACATCCACCTGGCATGATTATTTCAGGAAATCCCAGCTTTCTAGCAACAACTGTGGTTCTGTCTACAAGGTGTGGATAGTCCTTCCTGGTTTGAATCACATCCCCAACAAGCATTTTGACAGTTACCCAGAGACCTAGTAAGAGGGGGAAAAAAACACATTTATGTTAAGGAAAAGAACATCTCTTCACATGAATATCATCTCTTTTCTCCTCCACCAAAACTGTGATAAGAATTCACTCCCCTTAACTGGAAAAAATTGCTATATAATCCAAAACTTTAGCTACTTATTAAAATAGTGACTATCATAGTAAATAGTAGTAGTAGTAAACACTCTGCCATAGTCTAATGAGTTATCACTTTTAGCGGTACAGTTAACCTATTTCCATGGTGATGCTATGGCTAAAATATAAAAGCTGTACTCTAAAACGTAAACAATATGAAATTAAGTTCCACTAAAATAGCTTGTTACTTTACTCTACAGAAATAGTCTACTTCACCTTGTCCACCACTGTCTCCTTTTGATGCTGTGACTTTGCTTAGGAGGCTGTGTAAAAAGTCACTCTCTGCCACTACCCTGCAGAAGAAAACAGTATCTGCTAGAAATTAAGCACTAAACATATCAAACACCATTCAGAACACACATAACTCAGCTTTAGTTCTTTTTGCAATACTTGATTTTATAATACATTCCATCAGCAGGCACTTAAAAAAAAATCACCCTTAAAATATAGTTTTCACTTGTAATTAGACAACATTGCCAGAGTTCCTTCTATTTCAGAGATTATTACGCATATTAAATGCAACTGAAAATATGCCTTCAGATACAGCCTTTATAATTCTACAATGGCTGAATTTAGCTGCTTCAACATGGCTAACAGTTTTAGGTAGTCATATTTATTCAGCAGAAAATTAGGTAGATCCATATACTTTCAGTTACAAAGCAAAAATCATTTTTATCACAATCAGTGAGTTAGGCTCCACAAAGCTAGGACAGGTGGGGATCAGGACTTGTGGAAAAAAAACATGAAAAATAAGAACTCCAGAGACATCCTTTCTGTTCTTATCAAAATCTAGCCAAAAAAAAAAAAAAAAAGTTTTTTTCCCACTACCTGGAATATCAAATTCAACAAGATACCGTTTGCATCAGCAGGAAGCTTGGTGTCATAGGAGCAGCTCTGTGGTGTGAAACCATTGCTGCTGGGGAGCCGCTATCCACACTACAAGCATCTGGAGAGTTTTACTTCAGAGATGCTCTGGTCACCCTTTAGCTGCTAGAGTGCCTCAGCTGCAATCATTGGATTGGATTCAAAAGAAATCTAGTTCATGTTTTATAAGACTGCTCTGTGTTGCACCAAAGCGCTGTAGCTCAGGATGATCAGATTACTTAAGACGACACACTCTTGACTTGGATTAAAATACTGACCTAGACATACCCTGTGACTACCTAAGCAGTTAGGATATGTTCTGTAACTTAATAATCTGTTGCCATACAAGTTGCAGAAACAAGGACGCAATGTTGAAGTGAGAGGCTGTTCATGTTAAGCTTATGTGCAGACTGAAGGGAAGAAAAAAAGCAACAACACAGGAGGACCACTCTATGAGACTGACCGCATTACCAAACTCTATAGGAATGCAGAACCTGAATATATTCAGCAACATACATTCATATTACATATATTCATCTGCCCAATCCAGTTTCCTAATTAACAGCCAAATGAATTAGCTTTGGATTCTTTTCAACTACTATTCCACTTAGGAACAAATTCTCATGTAGCAAACAAGTCAGATCAAACAGTAAACAAGCAAGGCTGACCCCAAGTTTGATAAAATGATTTACTCTCATATTTTTTTCTCCATAGAATAGAAAAGTAATGCTATGTAGAATGCCATTTGAAACGTATTTCCAGCAGGTATTGATACCTACCCATTTGATTTATAGGTGTCTCATTTTGAGACAGCTGGTCTAGCATTGCTCTTGAAGATGGGATGTGTGGCAATTCAACTACATTTTAACTCAAATACAATATTACTCAGATTTTTCTCAAATTCGTAACAAAAATCAAACATATAAACTACTAGTTACCCATGCTTGGGAATCTCATTGTTTAGAATGTATAGATGTTTCTTAATTTGCTTGGTTTTTGTTAAAGGACATGGTACCAGATGGCTGAAGAAAGATGTTCATAGGAATATACCTTTATCTGACATTCTGTGGGAACTGTCAAGTCTTAAATGCACTTTACGTTGTAGTAGTGCTAATTGTTTACAAATCACTTCAGAAATATTAAAACAAAGAGGCTTTTTTCCCCCATAAAACATTTCACAGATCATTGCACCCACAAAGGTCTTTCTTTGTATAGAAATATCTTTAAGTATAAGATATTTATGATCATCTTACGGGTGAAAGGGAATGAAATGCTGCTTTTCTTCATCACTTTCAGCTTTTCCTTTTATGATATCTGTAATATCCATAACTAGAAAGGTAAAAGAAAAATCATCAAAACATATAATGACATTGAAAAATATCTCCTTATTCATGTATTTTGCAGAATATTATATATTCTTGTGCTTCCAGGTACACAGACATTTTCAAGAGTTTGTTAGAGTAGTACTGTGTGCTCTAATATCAGTATTTTGTAAGTGCAAAGTATTTCCTCTATGGTATCTTGATCATAAAAATACACTACGTTCAGGCTGGAATGCCGGTTGCTAACAGATGGTTGGGGAGACAAGGGGGGAGATAAACACACACCCAAATTTTGAAAACTCGAGTAGGTGGGAATCCCTTTTCTTCCCTTTATAAGCTGCGCTCCCCCCTCTCCCACTCCCAGCTTTGAATTAAAACCAAAAATCTCACAATTAGAGAACATACAACTCATTAGAACAATAACAATGATGAAAACTGAGGCATAATGATTTCTTAATTAAAGATAAAATATAAACTTTGGAGCAATTCAGTAAGTGTTGCTTCTTTACAAGACACTTGGGTTCTTTTGCTATTAGAAAACACTGTTCTGGCAGCTCATGTTAAAATACCTCAGTGGCTTGCTTTAAACATTCACATTGTTAATGTCCATTTTTAACTTATATGAGAAAATCACTGTTCTGTAACCTTTTTCCAAAGGTTTTCAGCTGTAACCAAAATTATTCTCAAAGTTCATTTGAAAATGACCAAGCATCCTAATTCTATTTTATAGCATTTCTAATTCAGCTCAAACAATCCTAACAGTAATATAGCCTGTTTAAAATGATTATGAGAGGGAGAAAGTACTGTAGTAATTTTCTGCTGCTTTTCTTACCTTAGAAAGAGCTGCTAATACTATATTTCTTGATTTTATTGCTGCAACTTAGATCTCAGACTATGCAAGCGTGCATCTCAGAATGCAAGCATTTTAGCTGAATGTTGCCAATATAAGTTACACAGAAGCCACAGCTATATTTGGAGCAAAGATCAATTCTACATGAAAAACAGACACACAAATCTTTTGAGAATTTCTATTAACGTGAAAAGAATTGACGCTGCACAGCCCTTCTTATATTCCTGTCCTTAATTTGGTGAAATTTGAAGAAAAATGTTCTTCAGATTCTATCACATTTTTTCCTACCTCAAGAGCACCAAAAGTAGTAAATTGTAGTTTGGAACTTGAACAGTGGCACACAAGTGTTCCTCTCTCAACTGAGTCCCTAAAGCAGCATTGTTCTTGAATATATTTGTCATAAACATGAACAAAACTGTAAGCACATGTGACCCAATATGCACACGACATCATATTTCTATCGTGAGACTCCACTGCACACGCGAGCCTGTGCCTCCTACTATTCTTTCAGTGGAGTAACATTCTATGTGACAACCACAACCCGTGTACTTTGCTTATTACATTAGCAAGTAGTGTAGCCCAGTAGAGGCAGATTTATGGAGCAGAACATTTAGTGCTCCCTCCACGTTGCCAGCAGACATGTACAAGTCCTGTTATTACACTCTGGTACCGTGCTTTGGTTTACACTGTGTAGTGACAAGTGTGCATTATTGGGAAATTCATTTCAAAAATCAATTTCTGAGCTGAACTAAAACATTAGCCTAGATATAGTCTTTGTGATCTCCAAAAAATCAGATATAAAAGATTGTTGATACAGCTGTTTCATATTCTGGCATGTCTTGGCAGACATTCTACTATCCAAGACTGGCAAGCACCACTGAACTTCTGTTTCAAGTATAGCATAAGAGGCACTGGTTACCTGCTACTCCAAAAGGCCGTCTCAGTCCTTGTGTATATTTTTTGGAGTTGCTATCTTTGAGATCCATCCTTCCAACTCGGACTATTTGACAGACTAAATAAACTTTGTCTCTGCTAAGGTCTTTATTTCCAAGATCCTAAGATATAAACAAAACAGAAAGCTAAAGTGTTGTTTGTGGAAGAATTTTAAGTTGTAAAACTTAAACAGAACCTCTAGTAATAATTGAGCTTCAGTAAGTAATAGAAAAAGAAACTAAGCCCCAAGTAAGAACGAACACAATGTTTTAACATAGTGTAAGGAAACCTGACAGTTAAACATTAGAATAAAGTATAAGGGAAAAAATAAATAGAGAAAGGTACCAATCAAGAGCTGCAGCAGGTATCAAGGATCAAACTGTCAGGGAATTGATGAGGCAGGCATTAGAGAAGTGCCCGAGAAAATGATTTGAGGAAAGATATTCAAGCATTCGTTATCACTGCCATGAAGTACTGATCTTGCCATTTCTAACATGGCTTCTGCTTCCTTCCTCATCTTACTCAAATTTTATGCATTCTGATGGCAACCGCAGAGAAGAGAGAATCTGATTTGCAAATAAAAAGTGAGAAGAGCTGGAAGCATGTACTCACTGTGAACACTACTTTCAGATTGTTGAGCATGTCGATTTCCTTTGGAAAGCCTCTGCTGCCCCATCTCACCAAGTAATTCTCACTATTTGAAGACAAATAACTTATTACCATGTGTTTTAAAAATCCCTTTTTTAGAGTACATAAAAACACAGTACATAAGTTGAGTAACAGACAATATTTTGTCCTGACTGTTTGAAAGTAAAGTCAAATTAAAAGAAAAAAGCTATACAGCACAAGTAATCAGTAAGTTACAAAAGATAACTTAAACCGAACATACACAAAGGTATCTTTTCTGGAGGAAGCATTAACATCCGTGTAATCTGTTCAATCAGAACAGTCAAAAACTTTTTACTCTATCTTTGAATTCACTAGTCCCTCCCCCATCTTATCCCTCTCTTCCCACTGCCTGAGCGTTTTATTCCAGACCCAACATTCCCCATCAAGAAGCTTGTGTAGTGAATCCAGTGACATTCTGGGTCGTCCTTGGTTCCTTATACTGATCAGTATTTGGCTTTTTTCTGTTAAGCATCTGGTTTTGCCACATTTCAATAATAAAGGCTGTTTTCATTGCATCTGTACAGAATGTTTGGCAAAACAAATCAAGACTGCATATACAGGCCTGGAAATGACATTAGATAGTCACAATCTAGTATTATTTTCTCCTCATACCATGCTCAAGAGCCATGCTCTGAGAAATTAAAGTAATTGCAATTGCAGTTTAAACTTTACATATATTTACTATCTTGTTCTGAATGCAAGACTTCTGACTGAATGGCGTCAGTTAAAAATTTACAAATTTTATTAGCTTTGTTAAACTTCCCAGGGCAAAAGTTCTTTTTATTTGCCTACTTAAAAAACTGACCCTGTAAGTGATGAAAAACATGAAGTTAAATCTGTGTTCCTCATCAAGACTCCTTGATATATCATCTAGAAGCTGTAAAGCACTTATTTTTGTTGCATTCTGAACTTACATTTTTGTATTCTGGCTCTCCTGTATGCTTTTATATAAATAGCTACAGATATACATATGCATGTTTATGTGCTTTTCTACAGATACAGTATCTTCTGTAATGATCCTAGGTAAAAAAGTAGAGCATTTATTGCAGTTAGACTAGTTTTAGCTAAGGTTTAGCTAAGGGTAAAATATTAGAATTCCCTATTGTTCCTTGTAAAAATTTCTGCTTCAGCAATCCAGCAGATGTCCTCACGATAGAAGAATCTGTCTATTTATGGAGACGACCTCAAGGATGTCTTCAGATTACCAGCAAAAACAACCACCAAACAATGGGATTTGATTTTTTCCTCTTCCTTCACCTCTTTTTGAACCTGTTTTAACAGTTGCTTCAGATTCTACCTAGTCTGACTGAGTGCCTGTGGCTGGGTTGACTGTCAAAGTTCAGTATGTTATGTCTCAGTTGCTACATCTATTGCATGATGTTTCTTTCTCGTGAGACCTGTAGAAGCTCCAGAGAGAATGGCAAAGAAATTTTCTTTATTTAAAATAAAAATCCCTCCACAATAGTGTAATAATCTCTAAACTTTGAAGTAGTCTTGGCATTCTCTAAAACTGGAAATACTCACAGTCCAGGAATGATCTGTCAAAAGATTTGGGATCACATGCCCTACAATCCTTACACAGTCAAAGCCTGTATCTTTCCATGCCATTTTTTTCTCTTTGGTTCTCTTCCTTTTATTTATGTGTTCTCTGTGTTACTAGTATGTTGGCAACTACTATGCTCCATTTCAGCCAGTTCCCCTCACTCTAGTTTGGGGGAATAAAAAAGTAAACTTACCTTATAATTGTTAGTTTCTGTGGGTCATATAGTGCCATAAAGAGTTCTGCATCCTCCCCAATTCGACAAACAAAATTGCGCACGAAGACGTACAGACTGTGGGTGGGAGATGAAGACATTCGGGAATATGATGCATAATCTGGTTGATCCTTTGACTACTCAGAAGAAAGAGAATTATTAGCTACATCCATGATAGGGCACTAGAAACAATTTCAAGTTTTCCTATATATAGCAGTTAACCTTAAAAATTGTGTATTCTGTGCAGTTAGAGAGTCAGACAACAGAATTTGAACCAAATAAAAACTTATTTCTGGGAAGTTGTCCTGTATATTTTCCAGGGGGAGATTACTGAATAATGCAAAGATGACTAGGAAATAAGTTTTGAGCACCCCTCTCCCCCGTTCCATATCTCACCAGTGTTTCAACATCCTTTTCTATCGAGAAGTAAGAAATAGTTAGAAGGTGCAGAGGGAGGTCCCACCTTCCTCCGCACTGCAACCCAGAGCCTTTCACTAGAAACTAGTATGTATTTAGTCCACTAAACATATAGACACATTTAGTTCACTAGGAACTAGTATGTGTTTAGCTTAATTGGCTAGAACTAATGCCTTAAATGCAGTTTTTGCAGGATTTACGGGACTTGTTCAGGATTAGCAGCAAGAACTTCTTGTCTGGAATTCAAGCTTATTTTCCTTTCTAACTAGGTATCTCTGCATCTCTTTTTAGAAAAGGAAGAGGGATCACATATTTCTTTTTATTTAACAAATATTTCCAAAAGAACACAATAGTTAGGCTGTTTCCCTTCCCTCCTCCCCTCACCTGCAGAAGACTTCCTTTAAAAATCTTCTATTTCCTTTCACTCAGGAAGATAAGAGCCAGATTAAGTTCTCCTCCTGTGTATGAACGCATTCAAAACCTTGTCTCCTTACCTCTCAAGGAAAGCAGGATGCTTCCAATGGAACCATCCTGAAATCCTTCATTAAAATTTCTATAAACGACTATGCATAAAAGTTCTCAGGATATTTTTGCTACAGCATGAAAATTTAAATGCCTTTAAGAGAAGAGATTGTAACTTGACGTCCATATCCCAGGCTAGTTGTTCAGTCACCAAGCAATTACATAAAGGGTGAAACGCTATTGCCACTTGTTTCTTTTAAATAGCAGAAGAGAAACTATCAAGCTGTCACTACAGCAGCAATCCTACAAGTGTGCAAGAGATTATTTTTGAGCATAGTAGTATGGAGCAGAAGGCCTACTGTATGCGTCCTAATCGGGTTTGACTGAGCATGTTTCAGGCAATACTCAGTGCTCAGTCTGGGGCAAGTCTCAAGACTGGGGCGTTTCAAGGAACATGAGCAAGACAAAGTACAGCTTCCTGAAGAGAGGACCTATAATATAAAAGGGGCACATGCTGAGATCTGGGAGAGAGCTGACCAGGATCACTGTCTCAGAAATAGGCACCTAAATTCTACCCACATTTCATTTTAACTACCTAGAATCACTTACAGGTTTCAGGCCTAAAGGTCCTTTTATTCATTGCTTTGCTCTTTCTTTAAAAAAAGAAGTCAACACATTCTACTGCAGAATACGCCATGTTTAAACTTTCCATACTTCCATTGTCAGCTAATTTCATCTGAGAAGCAAAAGTTGTTCAGTGACACTTATTCTGAGAAAACTTAAAGGGTGTTTTCCAGAGATTTCTGATGGGCATTATTAAAGTGTCATGGTGGCACAACTTTTTTGTGAAATGTTTTATTTCCTTTAGTACTGTTTACTTTCTCACGAATGAACAAAAGAACTCAAGTCATCATACCCCTGAACAAATTTAATATTGAAAAGGTCAAGGAAGTATAGTCACCTGCTTTGCATTTTAAATTATGAAACTTTTGTACTCATCAGCTTTGCTTAGGCATAATTACTGTTGGTGTCTACAGGGTTATTCTAAATTTACCAGCTTCCTACTTCAGCAAACTTAAATTCTTCTATTCTGTCAGGCTAACAAGCAGCAACATACAGTAAACCAGCTGATGTTGTCAAAGGATCATTTGAAAAAGAGCTTTAGTTAGTCATGGCTTATAGCCTGAACTCGAAGTATATAACCACTATGTGAATCAGCCTATTAAACAGTGTACTGCTTAAGACCTACTTCCATTTGGAAATCCAAGAATGGATTTAGAACCAGCTTTAGAGACAGGCTTTAGCCTTGCCCACACCCTGAATCTAGTGCCAGTCATGCACACCCTCCATTTTTCCTCCTTGAACTAGCATGCGTAAAAATGGAACTAACTCAGCATGAGACACAATTTGTTCAAGACAAATCGTTCAAATACATTTTCACAAAACCATTAGTTACACAACTCAGGTGTTATCAGATGAAAATCTCCATCCATATTTGTAACACAGGAATGTGAAACTAACTTAAGTCAGAGGCAAAGGTTTCTACCAACTTCTATCGTAGAAGGTTCCACCCTTCAAGCTTCGACTTTTCTGTTTGTTTTGGTTTCAAAGTGTTAAGTTCGGCTCATCATTCCTACCATTTCCTCCTTAATCCGCTCAGTGATTTTATTAGTTGCTTCTTCATGTGCATGAAATAGGCTGACGACACTGGTTTTATCTGGATCCAAGATATTCCCATCTTCATCCCTAACTATTAGGTCTAGCTCAAGTATCCTATGAAAATAAAAAGATCAATATGGCAGGGTTATTTTCTTCTATAAAATTCAAGTGGAGCATATTCACAGATGCAATGAACGCAGTACTGCAGGTTTTAAAGCAATAACATCAGTTCAAACACAAGCAATGTTATTTCATTAAAGAAATTTTAATTAAAAAAGCTACCATTTCTTCAAGCTCTTGTCCAGCATTTTTCTATTTTGGAGTTTATAACTCTGTCACTGAAGCATTCAGACACCTAGCATATAATACATTCTGTGTTCAAATTCGTATTTCATTTCAGTAAGTCATCATCTGTTTTGCTTTTTAATGAGTAAACCTTTGTAAGGTGCATACATTGTTCTACATGCCTTCTGTTTTTATGTTGCTGTCTTACTCTTGGTGCTGTGATTTGGCTCTAACAACTGTGCTTTGTTCTCTCCTTCTCATAGAAGCCATACCTTTTTCTCTTCCTTCAGATCTTGCCTTTTGTGCCATGTTCAAAACTCTTGAGTCTTATCACTCTAAGGCCTATGTATTCTTGCCCACAGGGCTGTGGTATCACTTCAGCCAAAGGATCTCTTTTCTTGCCTATCCAGGACTGCATTCCTCCATCCTCCTGAGACTTGTCTACTCTGTGCTGGACTGTACCTTTTACTGTTTCTAAATATTCAGTCTGCCTTTACAACGCTGCTACTGTTGTTTTGAATCAGTCTACATCACACTGCAATCCTCTTCGTCACAGCACACCATTAAAAAAATCTACCACCTTCTCTGACAGTATTCAGCCTCAGTTCTCTCACAATGACCCACCTAACATCTATTCTCATTTCTTTTTATTCCTCCTCAACAAGTCTAGAGGATGCTATCATATATATTACAATAGTTAACCCCTGTCCTCACACTCTCAGCCTCTTACAAGCACTGTCTAGCTCGCATTCTTTCCCTATACAGTCCCAAGCCATTTTAAACATCCCTTCCATCCCTGCTCCTCCAAAGAGGGGAGTCTGTTGTCCTCATAACTTGGAAGGAAGAGAAGAGTAAAAAGGGGAATTAAGGGCAAAGAAACTACAGTTTTCTCTCAAAGAGTTCCCCTAGCTGCTGTCTTGATCAGACTAAGAGCTTCTTTGGCTGGACCATTTCTAAATAAAAAATCTGCCTTGGAATTGCCATTCAGCTCTATATAGTCTATCATGGTATGTGTATTCCCAGAGTGTATTCAGAAAGAATAGAACTCAGAAATCTGTGGGTCCAAATCACAGTGAACAAGGAGGGCTTCCTGACGTGTCACAGTCATTGTTTATGTCTAGCCACAGGCAGCTCGAGACTTGCAGCCACACATAGGCCTTCAACTCACAACAACCATAGTCATTTGCAATAGCTCAAGACAATTTATTGGCAGACTGCCTCGTAATACCAGTGTCATGAAAATTGGTTTATCAAGTTTGCGCTCTCTCTCTCTCTCTCCCCCCCCTCTATCAGATAGTGGAGTACCATTCATAACCCCACCCAACCCCATTTTTGCTAAAAATGCCTTCTGCTGCAATGACATTTCATCAGCAAAAGACAGACAAGTATTTGTCAAGCAACTATCCTATCTACAGTAGTTTCACTTCCATTACCAGAACCAGAGTTCTGTCTGGAAATTCCCTAGTAAATGTGAGGATTTTGCCTTCAAGATAGGCTTTGTACACTTCAGACTTCTGCTGTTCATCCACCAGTAGTCTCTGAACACCACTGGTCATGGAGTAGCATGATACTACTGGAAGGTAGACTGTGATTTTGAAGGATAGGTGAAAGGCTGTAGCCTCAAGTACACTGACTTTATGTATATATAAAGGACAGACACCTGACCTAGAATATTTGACAAGTTTATATTCTGTAATTAACAAGAAAAATATTTTGAAAAAATTACTTGGGATTAGAAACTTCAACATGGGAACTTTTGTTATCACAGGAATAACAGGGACAATTTTGACAAGAAGGGTTTAAATGCATCTACATCCCACATTCATGGGAACAAAACTACAAGCAGAAAGAATGTATCTGTTCTTGCTAGGTGCTTTAAAAATAAAGTTTTCTAGAAGCAATGTAGCCACTTACTTGTTACCATAGTCAAT
This sequence comes from Rhea americana, assembly GCF_003343005.1. Classification (NCBI taxonomy): domain Eukaryota; kingdom Metazoa; phylum Chordata; class Aves; order Rheiformes; family Rheidae; genus Rhea; species Rhea americana. The sequence goes on from NW_028185595.1 coordinate 997,925, forward strand.
TTTGGAAGTGACTTTCTGTTTGAGTTCTTTGAGCTCATCTTTTGGCAGAGTCCCAGAGAGAAGCTGTGACCTCCATTCCATTAAGTCATACATCATAGACTGTACCTGCTGGAACCGCTCTTTCTTATTTGCCTAAGATAAATAATAGGTTCAAGATAAAAGATTTCAAGCTTTTTAAAAAGCTGAAGTGAAACATTGGCCTTGACAATTAAAGGATGTGTCATATTTGCTGCTAAATGTTCAGCTCCCAGAGTCAAGAATTAAGCAGAGTTCCCCACCACTTCAAATCCTGTTTTGTTTCTTTACTTCTGCTCATTTCTCCAAGAATCCTCACATGCAATTTAAGATTACTGAGCCTGGCTCCCTTCCTCCTCTCATTATACAAGTTTTAAGGACAAAATCCTCCACATTATAGGAAACAAATTACATAAGATTCAATCAATTCACGCATGGCTAGGTAATTTCAATAGGTTTGATTTATCTAATTGTGATTTTTTTGAAATTGTGCTTTTTGTTGAAAGAAAAATCATTAAATGAAGTCTCATCAAGAGAAACTATTACAGGAGCAATTTACCTCTGTATAAGGCACTGATGAGAGCATGCTAGAAATAGAATATTTGACTGCAGTGTGTTAATACTTTTGAGAGGCTACTGGGAAAAGCAGGTGGATGCACGGAAGTCACTAGAGCAATTCCAGAGTCATCCATTGAAATAAAATGTTCCACCTGTTGACTTTAGCAAGAGGAAGACTGAGAAGTGACCAATTTCAGAATATAAATACATCAGTGAGGAAAAGTACACAGTATTCAAGACTTCCCAGTAGAGAAAAAGCAAAATCCATTGGCTGGGAATCTGCAGCAAGACAGAATCAAATGACAGTGCAATTCATTGGAACAGGTTATCTACTAGAATAGACTATTAAGAGTACTGGAGAATCCAGCATCATTTTGATGTTTTCCAATCAATATTTGATGCATTTCTAGTGGTTAGACTTAAGTTAAACAAGTTACTAGAACCACTACAGATTAATACTAGCTTACAACATGAAAAAAACTATGATATGCACACATACTATCCTTCTTTGCTTAAATTTTGAGTTATATCTCTGAGTGTCTTCTAGTCCTGCTTTTTTTCCCCTACAGCTCGCTGACAATATTCTAGGTCCTGCTGCCCACTTGGGTCCATCTGTACTTATGGGGACTACAGAGAACTCAAAATCCACTGGTCAGCAGCACAGGTTGGATATAATAAGAAAGGTTTTGTCTCTCTATAAAGTATAATTGAGGCCTACAGAAGTATTTCATGCCCCTATAAAAAAGGAGGTCTTTTAAATATTCATGAATCACTTCCCACAGTTCTATTTTTGGTTTTTTGTTTTTTCTCCTAAACCATACAATATCTTTTTGTAACAAGACATTGCCAGGAGGCCATTACAACTGCATGCAAAAAAGCACCATCATTGCATATACCTTATTTACAAGGAGAGCAGATGCTCAGTATGGAAGCCATATTGACTAATTCCTCCAAATTCGGTGCACGTTTTATGTATTGGTTTTGCATGACAAAGAGTTGGTAGGAATAAATAGATTTTTTTCAGATGGAGAGAAATCTATTGATTTTTGTTTCTTTTTAAGGAATATAAAATGAAGATACTGCTAGTGAAAGAGAGACTGATCCTTGAACAACTTTGTTCTAGTGTCCCAAACATACTTTGAAACCTGTGCAAACATCTTATGTTTATATTTCCATCTTGAAAATTATCTCTATAAAAATCAAGTAAACTCTATAGAGAACAACTATGAAAAATTTATTAGGCACGGGATACTAAACATTGAATCTAGAGGCATGAAGTTACACTGCTTCTTAGCAATAACTGAAATCCTTTCAACTTAAGTCATAGAAGAAAATTGCATTGATCTAAGTGGTGATAAGAAATAATTTTTTAAATCCTACCAATTCCTGCCTTGCATCTACAGAAAGACAGTAATTTGAATTAGGCCTCAAAATACATAAGTAGCACTAATGAACAGGCCATATGTGACATACAAAGCTTCATACCACATAGAGCTGTTTCCAGATGCTGCCCCATTCCCAGAGTGTAGTGGTAACTTCTTGTACTAAAGGAATTTCAGCAGGTACTGTATTTTCTGTATGTCTACGAAAGACAAGAAAGTTTAACGCAGTATAAAAGACCATTTCAGTTTCATGGCTTTATATTGTAGTTACTATGTTTAAGGCATATAAATGCCTTAAAATTCATTCTTTAACAGACAAGATCCTTAACTTATTAAAACTTCTTAAAACAGTTAAATTCAATACCTTTTCTTTTCAGCAGTAACTTCCTTGATGTGGATAAAAGATTTAGGAAATATTCCCTGTTGGGAAAAGAAAAAAAGAAACAAAAGAGAATCCATTTACTTATAAATCTCCAAAACAGTTATGTTACATAAATGAGAGCTTTCCAAAAACCTACTTTTAATCAGTTATTTTTACTAAAACTGTTACCATGAACATATCCTGTAATCCTCAAATTAACCTCTCCAAGTTTGGTTTTCTAACGGTGTTATGTCCAGATAAATGTATTTTAGTTTGATACAAAAATAGTAACAAATTTTTTATATCCTCTTCTAGAAACACAGAATGCATTGGATTACACTTTCTTCCAAGAGAACCTCCCTCCCCCCCCCCCCCCCCAAGCCAAGTTCTCTCTCCTGGAAAACAGTACATACAATGTAAATATAGTGAAGAAACATTTTTTCTGTGTATTGGCTTCTCTTTCTCCAAGAGGAAGACATAGATACTGAGTACTATACCCGATACATTTCTCATTCCAGAAAAAAAAAAAAAGTATACTAATTTAGAGATTAAATTGATTATCAAGCCAAAGGAGAAAAACTGATATAGAATAAGCTTGACAAGTGAAAGCAGTATTGACAGGAAATGAGTCAGGAGGAGTGGCACAGCACAGATTAGCATCCCACTGACATGATGATGATACACTCATCAGACCCATAGTTTGTTTTGAAGCATATGAGTCAAGAACACTGCGCATAAGATTCAAAATTGCTTTAAGGAGAAAAGAAAAATCTTTCATATGCAAAACAAAGAAGGGAGACACTGTATAACCATAAACTCTTTAGCACCTTTTGGCAGATTACCATTACAGTTGAGCTACCTATTTTGTGCTACTCAAGGCTAAGCGGTAAGATGCCCAGCAAGGTGTAGCCTAAGAAGCATCAGATTTCATCCCATTTTCAGAGTTTACTTCAAATTGACCTGTGCAGAAAAAAAGGTGACTAGACAAAATTATTTGTTGTGAAGTGTCCAAGCACTACAAGAACTGAAGCATTTTAATTTATTCTAAAGGAAAGTTTTACTGTCAATTCATCCATGACAACCCTTATGTTAGCTAGAAAATCTAGGCTTGGCAATGGAGCTCGGATTTGCTTGGATTCATCTCCATTAAACAACTGATATCCACATCTGGAACTTTACAAAGCCTTTTTCAGTTAGATTACAGTTTATAGCCATTTTCTTTCAAACATCCTTTCTTTAGGAGTGAGTCTTAGAGGAAGCATGGTCATAGTAACTACACAGTAACTTCTTTGCATAGCTTCCTGTGAAATGCTATAGTACATCAAGAAGGTATGGTAAACTACATCATCGCTAGGCCTGCTTCCACCTCATCTRTGGCAATCTAGAAATGTAAGTAAGCAAATAAGGTGCTATTCAGTGTTATTAGAGCTCATAAAACAGAAGAAACAACAGATAGAAGACTGGATAAGAAGATTATGCAGAGTTACCACCACAAACAATTTCTCATCTCTGTCTTCTAGGATACACTATCATTGAGCATTTAAGTGGTAAGTCAACGATCAAATTTTTCAATAAAGGAAGCTAAAATATTTTACTATCATCTACAGTCGCATAACACAAATTAGTTGCTCTAAGATCATGAAGTTATTGTTAATACCTGCAAGCTGTTGAATACAAAATAAGAAAACAGGAAGAATAAGCGGCTTAAGACTGTTCTGATTTTTTCTCTGATGTTATATTATCTGCAAAGAACTGCTGCTGCCCAGATATTCCTTTTTAGGAATCTGTGAAGATTAGGTCCTTTTTCCAGGCTACAGAGAAGCAACTTCCTCCAAATGTTTTCACTGTAATATAGTCATGAGTCTCTAGCTTCAAATGCCCTTGGCATTACAGCTTCAAAAAATAATAACTAGTTCCAATATGTGTTTTTCTTTCATAAGGGTACATATAAAACTATTAAGAAATTCTCTCATTACTTAATTCTGGAATCATCCTATCCAGGTTAAACTATCATTTGTGGTTTTCCATCTTTAGATATAACCATATTGACTCTTTTTATTACTATATTTGTAGCTTAAAGATGTATTTACAGGCTTGTGCCTCACAAAAGGTGTATATATTGGATATAGCCCTAGGAACCCTTAGGGGAAAAAAATGCAGAAGTGTATACATTTTGCAGTAAGTTAACCTAACTAAATCATTTCAGATGCCATCTTCATCAACCTATTAATCGCAAGGCAGAGTAATATTTTTTTTCTTTGATTTGTTTGTCCCAATCCTGACTTCTAAYATTAACTAGCATCATTCAGAACAAATGCTGATTGTCCTATTGATCTTGAAAGAAAAGAGGATGGATTTGGCTGATTTTAATAATCAGTATAGGACCATCTGATAAGACGTACTGAAAAAAAAAAGCCTCACTTCTGTGAGACAATCTGACTATTGATTCCTTAAACATAGAGTCTCATAGGAATTAATACCATCATCTTACCTCTGATCCCTTATTCCTTGCTAGATAACCTTTGTACCAATCTAAAAGTAAGGAAGAAAAAGCACATTCAGTATAACAGAGCATATACTTCAACCAACATACAAAAAAAGTCATGTTTTGTGTTTTACCTAAGAATCATCTGTCATAGGATGCTTTAGTTACTTGAAAAATATGCAAGTGAAAGTAAAGCAAGTGGCAGGAAGCATGCTTAACATGGCTTATAAATGGACAAGGATCATCGTATGATCTGCTTTCAAGGGTTGTGAAGAAAAGTTTACAATTCCATCAAAAAAAAGATATGCTAAGATAAGAATTTTTATATTACATACATATATATAAATATATATTAAAATATAAAAATTATAAAATTAAATTAAAAATTTAACATATAAAAACACAAACATATATAAAAATATTTTAAAATAAAAATGTATAAATATATATAGAGATATTAAAAATGCATTAAAAATCCAAGATTGTTCATGGTGACAGAAAGCCCATTAAGGTCTTCTGATTGTGTTCTAGGTGTATTACTAACTCAGTGCAATACATGGCTCTCACATATCCAGCTTCCTTGATGTAAGAAAGCCTTATTTCTGTCATGAGGAACTACAGCTTCTGAAGCCAACTCARATAAGCAGCTGCCAAGTATAAAGTTAAAGTTAGACTCTTAAAAAAGGAAGAAGGGCTGCTATGGGGCTTTTGCTCCAGTCATCAGCTGGGAACCACTTTTGGGGAGTGGAAAAAGAAGAAAAAGAAAATCCAAACCCCCCAAAACAAAGTTCAATATTTCAGTAGCAGTAATTAAAAACCCTGAATCAGGCTTTGTACCGCCTATAGTTCTGCTAAGCCACAGCAAACCTCTCTGAAGAGCATAAAATGAAGAGTGGAACCTTACTCAAGCAAAGCAGCAGTGTCCACTGCTCTCACATTCCATCATCATGAAACATTACCTGCAGAGGAGCAGTATTCAGCTCTGTATTGACTTGTATTTTAGTCCCAAAGAAGGGGTTTTATGAATAAAAACTCACACTTCCTGAATATATTTTCATGAACAGATACTCCTTCTTCCTTACCATTTTCTCTCTCACATCTCTAATGGAAAGTTATTTTAGCCAGGCAACCAAAGCACTGAAAACAAACAATGCTGTGGGAAAGGCGTTATTAAAAGTCTCAGAGATATCCCTGACTTTAAGCAAAGTCTCAGGAAAGAGATTTTGTCAGATTTCTCAGCACTAAGAATTTTTGCCAGCATTTTCAACAAGTAAAGTTCTAGCTCACTTCTAAAACTGAATTATTTGCACCTGAGGTCCAATTTACAACAAAATGGAAAATCTATTCAGTTTCATCTCACTTGTAATGACTACACATATGTTCTATGAGCATAGTTTGTACACACAAAGTGAGCAAAAATGATCTATAAAATGTGCACACAAAATTATGTTATTCTTGTTTAGTCGTCAACTGCAACCAGCAGCATATTTCTTTTTAGAGTTTTAGATACAAGAGGAACTTCCTCATTTGCATAACATGTAAGATTCCGCTTCCCCAACAACTATATTTGCTAAAGCAAGTTGTGACAGAGTATGTTAAAGGCAGAGGATTGAGAACAGATTTCTNAAAAAAAAAAAAAAAAAAAGGAAAAAAAAAAAAAAGAAAAGGACTCATAATATTACCACTCAACTTATCAGGCTAGGCTCACGACTTGACTACACACATAATACATGAGCCAGAAACCAGAAATTCATCTAATTTCTACAGACATTAGAAAGGGACAATATAGATGAGAAATTTTGTTTTGCCAGTTCATATTTTCCCCTTAGCTAAGTGTTTAGAAGGCTTAAAGAATTATCCAAACCTCCCTGTTTTAAGAGGGGAGGCATTTCCTCACTCACGGCTTTAAGATGCATCTGTTCACTAGTAGGTTACTGACCGGTATCCATTTTTCAGTTATGTTTAAAGCTATTAGATTTCCTTTACGAATAGAAGAACATTGCTTCTGCATTCCAAAATATGACCAAGATGCTCTTTTCTTAGGATCCCAAGTTTTTATTGTTTCTAATCAGAACAACCTACAGCTCTGTGTGCTGGAATACATAACGTTCAGACAGCTTTCCAGATCCTTTGCAATTTTATGACCACAACACATTAAGGTGTCTTGCAGTACCGAGCTGTCTCTACAGCTGCAGCAGCAGCCCTTTCCCTTTAACATGTGTAGTTACTAAGACAAACTGACAGAGAGTGGGAGTAGGATGAAGGAAATGATCTTTAAACCCTTTTGCAAAGCTTGAAAATTCAGAAATTCTTTTTAATCTCTTACCTAAAAAGAGCATCACTGGAGGTTGTAAAAAAGTTACAAGTTGGATGGTTTTCCTAAGTGTCTATTGTGCTCCTTTACAGACCACTTGAAGAATAGTAGCATTGCATCCTGTATTATCAGGTGGACAGGGTACTGGATGTTTCCTAACAATTATTTAATTTAGAGGCACACGTGTATTCCATTAGATCTTCCATCAGGCAAAATACAAACTGGTGTGAACTTCACAAACTCTTCACCTTGATGACTTCCTCATTTGAGGATTGCTTCCAGGGAAACCACATGCCCTATAACACTTCTGATTTTGGCTCTCCAAAAATGAGTAAGTTCTTCCTCAAAATAGATTACCGCCAATACAAATAGTACCATTAGACAACTACTTATGTAAAATGGGCAACTGATATGAAGTAACAGGGATAAATTACATAACCAGAGAAAATTATAGCCTGAAGGCAACTGACTGACTTACCTTCACAGGACTCTAAGATATGGACCACATCACCAATCTGGAGAGGTAGCTGTGGTATTCCTGTACCTTTGAAATTGTATATAGCTGAAAAATTAAAGAACAAAAATACTAGTTTTCAATACTGCCATACACTACAATTTTATTGAAAAACACATATGCTTATTAAGATTCAGGTATTAGGATAAACAGTCTAGAATAAATAAGCAAATGAAATTGTAATTCTATCAACAGACTTTTTCTGTTATCATTAAAATCCTTAAAATCATCAAACTTCCCTTGCAAAAATGCAAAGGTGTCAAAAATTGCTGGTAGCGGGAAAAAAAACAGCTTGAGAACAAGTCATTTATAGCAACTGTTTCGCACAGGTTTTAGAGCACCTATTTAGGTGTAGGTCTTCAATATATGCATGTGGATCGTACTGGATACTTGTTAGTCTACTGGTCTAAGTCATAAAGTGCGGAGTTTACAGAAATTTGTATACAGGCTCTGGGGAGAAAGGGTAGAGAAACACATGAAAATTGAATTTACTGAATTCCTTCCTGGGTTAGGATGTTTCATCTTAACATGGAATCACGTTTCATACAGGAACGGTAAAAGTTTCCTCATTTTGTGTATTTAATCACTGTGAAAAGGGCCCAGAAGCAGCAGATGTGAAAATTCTTCTAATCAGGAGCTTATCTATATGTGCTTTAAAATATATATATATATATATAGCTATATTAGTTCTTTAGTTGTTGCATTCCAGAGCTGCAGGATGTAGGCTGCTAAGGGAAGCATTTGATTCTGTATATTCTTTTCTTCAAGCTGTAGTCTTTTATAATAATGTTACAGCATGAAAGTGCTTATTGAAGCTAACACCACCAAGGGAAACTATTTAAAATATGCAAGCCTGAAATCATGGTTATAAATGCACAAGGTAGAACCATACCCTAACTAACAACCAAGACCTCTGCTGTGCAGTAAAGAGATTAGCTGGCAGGGTTTTCTTCCTTTTCTCGTGACTCTTCCAGTCCATCCACACATATATATACACATACAGAGAACTCAAACTTGCAATATTTTGCAGTAGGGGAAGACTGACCTAGAAAACACACTCCTGCATTTCTTACATTTTTCTCCCCCCACCAGGCTTCTGAGGCAGGATTTTGTTTTCTGCTATGTCAAAAAATATCCTAATGACACCTTTTACTTAACCATTTTACTTTAGATGAGGTCTAAAATCCAGTGAAATTGCCTTTCAAGAAAGAGCCTAAAATAGGAGTAAACATAAATCAGTTCATCCTCTTCACTTTCTTCGATGTTCCATAAACGGGGTTATTTCTTTCTTTAGCCATGATTTCATTACATTTCTGGAACAGAAATTAAAAGGGAATTTCATATTTAATAATAAGTGTTATTGGACCAAAAATRAGACTTATTATTCCTTCATGTTTTGGTTCACACAAACCCCACATGAAGCGGTTCCCTCACTCCTTGCTCTTGGTTGGATAGAATAGGGCTTGAGTGTTTAGACATAAGAAGAAAAACCTGAGAGTGATGCTCTGCTTTCCAGATTAAGCCACGTATTCAAGAGAATCTTGAAGACACTTTCTCAAGGATGCTTAGAGAACTGACTTAGCTCAACAAGAAACTGAATTTCAGTGGTAGATATGTAATCATACCTGACTGAGTTCATTAAGTCTTGAAACTAATTTCAGTACATGAAAATAGCAAATAATCTTTGTAAGTAAGATAACACAACATTTAAAACAATTTGCCACTTGATTCAGTCAGTGGCGGGGGGTGTGTGTAGAGGTGGGCTTTTATTATTTTCCTGAAATATCCATACAGGTTAAGATTAGTGTTGACTGGAGTGTACTTTATATTTGAAAATATACACAACTACTTACTGTTGCATTTGCGTCAAAACACAGATGCAAATTACTGAGTCATATATTCACATTGTATATTGGTTTCACCTTTTAGCAATAACTTCTTAACACTAATTGTTACATTGAAAAGCCCAATAACTGACAAAGGAAGTGGTTTTATCAGCTAAAACTTTTCTAAATGAGTAAGTGGAAACTTACAGATGAAACGGATTCCATCTTAGAATTTAGATGGATGGATGATAAAGTTTGTTAATTAACAATACAGTTGCCAAAAGTTTCCTCAGCCTAGCAAAGAATAAAAAAGAAATATCAGCTTTCTAGAGCCCTCCAAAACCACAGTCTTGAATTTTACAGTTGGGGAAAGGAGAAGGAAGGAGGCAGGGAGACAAAGGGAGAACCCCCATGTTCCCCCCAGCGCAATACCAGAAAACCCTTAAAATCCAGCTGTTTATCTGCCTGAGGAGATGATCGACTGAAAACCAACACAGCCACAATATTGCTTGCCAAAGCAAACTTAAGAAATACTAGGTCAGGTAGCTCGCATGAAACATTCCAAACTGAATGGCACCCCTGGGCTTTGAATTCTTCCTAGGAAAGACGTAAGTGCCACCTGAATGCACAATGCCCGAGAATCCTTTCTCATTCAGCCAAAAGCCCCGCGTACTGTAAAGAAAACGACTCAAAGACGTTCCAGCGCCTCCTTCCCCCACATTCGGCCCCAGAGCTTCAAGACACTGAACAAAGTCCATCTCAGCAACAAAAAGTCAGTATGAAGACTGAACTGAATTCCTATATTCCCTTTTAATTCCTATATACCTATATTCCTATATTCCTGTCAGATAGGTTATTGCACATATATGCACCTTGCTAAATATGTACAAAGCATGCATATGGTATTGAGCATGTATGGCTATGAAGCATCTTTCATTAAATCACCACACATGTTTTCTAAAGTAAAGTAATCATGAAAATAGGTAAAGGACATTTATCTTGACAATCCAACGCACAAGGTAAAGTGAAGAGTCGCTCTTGATTTTAAACCAAGCTTTTTATTGCAACTCTACTTTTGTGAAGAATAAAAATAGTACCTTCTTCCCTGAGTCATCAAGTACCCATCTACTATTTCCTTCTCATGAAAATCAGTGCAAGATTACCCAATACAGACACTTGACAAACCTTATGTGAAAATACTGTGCAAGCCCTAATGGGATTTCTTGACTTCTGGAGGTGGGGGGAAGCTACAAAATCTGTGCTCCAGTATTCCAAGTTAAGAATCTCTCTTAACTCCCACAGAATCAGTCTGCTATAATGAACATAACGTAGCTTGAGCTCGAACTAGGGTTTCACAGATGCATTCCATGTGCAAGGTTCAAGATGGGTTAGAGGCTAGTTTGACTTATGAACTTGCCAATCAGGCTCAGCAAAGAAAAACTTTTCAGTTCTCAGATAGCAAGCTGAGCTGAATACAGATTTCTTCATGTGCTTGTGGCCAAATGGAGGTTTAGCTGACATGCTACTTTTTTTTCCCTCTTAAATATTACAAAGCCAGCATGGAATATAAACAGCTGTAACTTTTAACATGCCAAGTTAAAGAAATACATAGTTTCTGACTCTTTATGTTTACATAGAAAAAAGTAGTATGGTCATTTTTGGTAGTGATCTCTCTGAAGAACAGGATATGTTACTGTGTTTTTCTTCTTTATTCTGAAAGGTCATGGATAAAGGGATTCCCTTCATAGATTTGTCTTCTTCTTGCTTCACTTTCCATTGTGCCATGAACTATGTTTCACTTAAAAGCTCTTGTTTCCCAAACACTGAGACAGTGTGGTGGGGTTCAGGGGACACAGTTAATGGAACAGGCAGCCTACCCTGAACTGACAGGTGCCTGCCTTAGATCTCAATGTGTTTTATACAGATGTAAAATTATTTGCAAACCTGCTCAGCAGATGAAAGCAGACAAGCTAGTCACAGCCCTCTGAGTTCATGCTGAGCACAATGCTTTTCTACAGTTTTAAGAGTCAGCGCCTCCTCCCCTACCCTCGCCTGATGCTTCAAATTCAGACAAGCCACTTTTGGATTCAGCAGTAAAGGAATATAACTAGCACTCCAGGTTAGCATGCATGCACAGTAAATTGCGAACTCTTAAACTTGTTCACAAATTTAACACAGTTTCCTCAAGGTCTGAGCAGGTATCAAACACTTATCCTGTGCATTACTAGGAAAATATCATCCTAAACAGTCTACCACGGTGTTTCTGTCTTGTATTAGTCATACAAGTCATATATGTCTGTGCTGGCCAGGAAAGCTTCAGGACTAAGAGCAAGCTTCATGTGTAAGAACAGTAATATGGTTTCCAGGTGCAAGGCTGAAAATCGGGTATCTGGAGTATGCCATTTAGTCAGGTAAAAGACAGAAGTGGGGACATGTCCTATATTCTACTATCACCAGGAATCTCAGCTGGGATCGCATGGTCTTCCAAACGTACTCAGCCTGACCCAGAGTCACTGTCAAGCTGAAACTCCGCTCATCAGTGGGAACTGCACTGGAAGGTGTCTGACATGCTGTTAAAAGGCTTCGATGTTCAATATGACAGTTATGCAAAGACTTGAAAACAAGGTTTTTGAAAATAAATGGAACAAGAAATAGCTGTGTGTGGTCACAGAGCTTCTGATCTGTGTTACTACAAAGGCTCATCCACTTTAACATACTTTGGGTCTCTGCGGACTCAGTTCGCCCGTTTTCCCTGGATATTCCTGGGAGACAAATTATGATTAAAACATAAGCCTTAAATTAAGAAAACACTTAATTTGTGACTGTAGGTTTCATTACTCCATATTCTATCCATGAGTTTGCTATAGCAAATGCTAAAAAATTATACTATTTTTCCTCCAAATTCTAAAAATATAGGCTTATTGCATTTCTAGAAAGAGCTCTGAACACCTTTCCAAAAAAGCCTGTAACTAAAACCTCAGTGCGACTCCCCACCAACTGTTCTTTTTATCTATTCTGGCTGAAAGATTCTCCAATTAGTCTCAATTTATGTAATGAAAGAGAAAATACACTAAACTCCAAAGATAAATAATGCGAACTGAAACGGACTGCGAGCCAATTGTTAGCTTGGCAAAGAAGAAAATCCTGTATATAAGGTACAGTTTTTCTTGCAGCTTGCTGAGCTTTCCTGGATTTGCAGTTATGTATGAACTTAAAACAGCTTTACAGCAGCAGCAGCAGAGCACACACTACTGAAGAAGAGACCTTTAAAAAAAAAAAAAAGTACTCATATAACTTGTATTTTCTTATTTTTGAGAAGTCCATCTGACTACTCTTTTCATTTTCTGTATTTCACTTTTTAACAGAAGTCTTCTGACATTGATATGATTATTGATTTTTACATACAAGTACCAAAAAAAATCTTTTAATGCAACATTTAACTGAAAAACCTCTCTAACCCAGGAAGTGAATTTACGTGTGGTGAGCAGAGAAATGCTGAGAACAGTGGCATTGCTATTACCATACCTGATCACAGCTCACACAGCTTCTCTGTTACAGCAAGATAACATACGTACTTGTACCCTAGAACAGCAGGTACTGGGCCTGCACTCACAGTTCTTCCCAGTGATCTACCCTAGAACTTAAGATCATGTCCTTCTGGTTTGGATTCCCTATTGGAAAGCACAGTCATGCCCACCAGTCTTAAAAGGGCAAATAAATACACACAGCGGAGAAATCTGAAACAATTAGTCAAGCAGTGCAATGGCAAAGGTAACTGCAGCAGGTGGACATGTGACTTTAATCCTAAACAGCTACTGTTATTTTCCTGCTTTGAAATTAATTATGATAGGTTCCTTGAGATCTGTTATTTGCCAGCCACAAATCATAGCTCAGTAAATAAATTTGCCTTAGGCCCCAGGGCTATAGAACTTGATGACATATACCTATAAACAGTAGGTCAAATCTCCCTTGACCTGTTGCTAGTCCTGCACACCTGTATGTTATTATTGAGCAAATTCCTTCCTGCCTTACCAGGTTTACCTTTTTATGCACAAAGATACATGAAAAAGTAGTAATTTTGATAGTTATCATAGTGTAAAGCAGAAGTCCATCCACCGCATCACAAACTGGACATATCACTCCCTTTCCTTATTTAAAGGAAATTCATTAAACAATGATAAATCTGTTACCTGTTTTCAAACACTAGCAGAATTTCTTAAAGATGCAGATAATCAATTGCACCATTTCCTAGTTTGTGCACTTAATTTTCATTATTCATGCTCACTGCTGATTTTATTTGCAACTTTATTTTAAATTGCAACTGTTGGTTTCTTCAAACCAATCTCAACAATAATTGAAATGCTAACCACCTTTGTCCTTAATTTGCAGCAGGAAATGAATTTGAGATAACTTGCTAATATAAAGAAAGAACTTTACAAAATTTTACTTTGCCATCATCTTCAGTGTTCATGAGACAACTATCATTAGTATCCTAAATGCTTATATGACAGCAARTTACCCTTTCATCAGTTCCGACCCCTAGACCACAAGCCACCTTTAACTATGGTGGCACCTATAAGTTTCCAAAGTCCTGAGACTCCTCATCCACATCATGCAACACACTCCGGAGCACGGAGTGAGGGATCTAACACAAGTAACAAATATGTCGTTAGCATATGAGCAGTTGTAAGAAGCACAGACTTCCTATGCTAACCGAGCATCTTCAAGAATTCCAGGCTCTGCCATTAAGTCTAAATTGTTATATTCCAGGAAACAACAGTCTTATCAGGCAGATGTGTAGGAGGAGGAGAAGCAGTATTCAGAGCAGGCTGCGTTTTAGACAATGATACCTGTACATAAGTGATTGTACATATATCACCCTATGAGGTACACGTAGTACACATTCACTCTAAAATGAGAGCTATAATTGTTGGGGCTGACAATACAGGATTGAGAAAGCAAGTTCACTGCTTCCCTATCACATAAAATAAAATCTAGTCCTTCCAAAGTTTTAAAACTTCTTGAGTTTGTAGTACCTCTATGGCAGTTTAAAGTTAACAATATTAACTGAAATACTCCGTTAAGTGTTACTTTCTATAATCTGATGCATTAAAATAGAATTGTTCATGATAAATATTTCTGGTTAGAGGCTTACTATTATAAAATATATATACTTAGATCAGAGGTATACAAATTCTGAAAAGCCACCCTACTGCTTTGCAGAAGATCACATACTCCAAATAGCACATTTTCAATAAAACAGTGCAGTGAATTGTTCAGCCAAGATGCACCTTTGTTAATCTTCATGAAAATAAAATTCATTGGATTAAATTATCATTAGTTTAGCAAGTACTATATTTTACAAGGTTGCTTTTATTATGTGTAGCTTGCTGCAGCTTTCAAAGACTAAAGACTCCCAGAGTTTATGACCTTTCAAGTACTCCRTGATTACATTGGCTATAAGTTAAAAAAAAAAAAATAAAATGTCAAAACTTCACTGTTAACAAAGCATGGCAGCCTGACTGTTGAGCAAATGGCTGAGAATGATCAAAAGCAGATGCCTTTTCAGGGGCCACGTTTGTTAAAACCACAGACCCATTGTAGGGATACGTGTGAAATTCATTAGCTTATGTGACAATTAACATCAAATTAGATTATGTAGTGGTCACCCATAATATTAAAAACTGCAGTGCAAAAATAGTATAACTTTTTTGTAGTTACATAAAATATGCCCTGACCTCCAGTGTTCCCTATAAAAAGAAGCCTGCAAAGGTGAAGCTTGTTTCGTATTAGTCCTGTAACTGATTGGTACTTCCATCCACATGGGAGCTATCATCCATAACTGCCATGTGGATACAGGGACAGTATCCAACACAAATCCTGTCGCATTCTGCCAAATCAGTAGCTTTCAGAAAAACAAATGCAAAATTAAATGAAGTAACTTGTTTCTGCTTCCTACTTGTAAAATTGAAACAAAAGAAATTTCTTTAGATCCTTCATTTTGTAATATAAACTGCCACCAGAACAGGATACTACCATTTCACAATTCTACCACTTCTGCACGTGGAAGCTGAACAGGAAGACATTTTTCTCCTTTTATTGATTCCCTAATGATTCATTTTACCTCTTGAAGACAGGTGTGGGGGAGGTGGTGTTGTTTTTAATTAATATATCACAAAATATGATGACCACTTTTTCAAATAAAAAGCATCTTTTAGAAGAATTTGGGGTCCTCAGGTTAATAACTATGCACCAGTAGGTAAAAAGCAAACAAGCAAAACAGAAGATCTACCCAACACCAACCACTGACCTAAGAAGCTGCAGCTCAGCGGGACAGTTTAAGTGTTTAAGGAAATTAGGAGTTGGAGATGATAGGTTCTTTCCCCCCCCCCCCCCCCCCCCAAACTACAATTCAGTCCATTATGGAAATTAACATTTATTTTTTAAAAAGAAAAAATACATTGGTAGAAGATATTCCTTCCAAAGAGTACAAGAGTCTCAAATTAACTCCTACACAGGTTTTGCTGTAATGCCAGCTCAAGTGGCAGTGCTCATCATCTCCCAAAAGCAACTGTAGGGTTCCCCTTCCCCAACAACATCTGTTCACCATAACTTCTAGGTGCTGCTCCTCATACAATATGCTACTTAATTATCCAATCTATATACTGAAACAGTGAGGTGAGAAATGCTGCATTAGTGTGAGAATAGAAATCCAATAGTCCATTAAGAGTTCAAGATTTGGGAGCGTCCCAAACTGACACTCACTGCTTTCTTACAGTTTTCTTTGAAAAACATTAGAACTTTTATATAAATGATTCGTTTCAATTAAGTCTGAGATGGTAAAGTGGAGGGTGTTAACTCACACCAGAGAAAACACCTGCCCACATCCTGTTCAGAAGTTYGGAGGGCAAAACTCGAACGGCAGTTTACTAAGCTACATACCCACGCCAGTCTTCTTGTCTGTCTTGTGCCATCTCGCCATCACACGTGAGTTTGTGAGGCTCCAAAGGATGCCTGTCACCAGGAAGCCAAGTTTTGTAGGATGTAAACTCCAAGATGGTCAACAAACAAAGGAGCTGGAAGCAAGATCTGTTTCCCAGCTACCATCAGCAATGACTAGGAGGAAACTGAGATGGCTGAGGCAGCTGCTAAGGTTCTGTGAGATTTGCTGCCGAGAGCTCTGAGCTTCCTTCCTCTTTTCTCAACTCAAGCTACTTAGGTACTGTGTCATGTCTTCTGCGGGGGAGGGGAAACCCAGCCTGGGTGTTTCAGTTACACAGTGTAGGCAGTAAAGTATCAACAGGCAAGAGGGAGCCAACACCTCCCCCCTACTGCACTACCCCTAACTTGGATCTGAGCTGGAAGGCTCCTGCACGCAAAGCCTGCCTCCGGTAGACCAAAGCTCTCAACACTGTCTGCTTAGTTCGTTTTTGAGATGTAGAGGGGGGCTTTCATTTCTTGCACTACACAAAAAAGCAAACTTTAACATTCTGCTTTACAAGACGCTATCATCTGAAGAACTCCTTTATTTTAACCCGTCCTGGAATGRAGATTTGTTTTTCATAACATACTTCCCCTTGTATGACAAATGAAATGCAGACAAAGCCACAAAAAGAAATGGGTGTGGTTTGAAACACTATTTCTCTCATTTTAAGCTTGGAGGAATAATTACGAGATTTTCCCTTTATTCTCTAAAGAAAGAAGCACTTTCCGGAAGAACCATTCTCAAGACAAAACTTCAGAAATGGATTTATTACATGTTTACAACCTTCACTTTCACACAGGCTACCACGTGAACTAACTTACGTACTGAAATTTCGGGTGTGCAAAGATCTAGCCGAAGCATTCCTGGTTTGGATTAAGGACAGCAGACTAAATCGAAGGCAAGTTAAGTCAGCTTCACTCATGTCTGTACTTGCAGTTGGGAATTAAAAAACAGAACACACTTCAGAAGGTGTACTGTTGCTTTGTTTCATCCTTCCCCACCCTCCCCTCCATAAAACTAATCCATATAACAATCCAATTAACAACAATCTGGATGTTACACTGCAAATTAACAGCGATGGTTTATCAGGACTGTCTAAGAGTGCTGTGCTACAGCAGTCTGGATATTTCATAACACATGACATGTCACTTGGTAGTTTTATTCAACAGTCACAAGGAGCACAAACTGCTAGTCTTAACTTTACCTTGTTGCAGATGGTATTCTAATACCTACGTCTGGAGGAAACACAGCTTAAACTTTAGTACAGATTTGCTTGAATTACCACAACCTCTAGCACATATGCATACTAACTTAGTAAAAAGATTTATTTAGGAGTTTCCTGGGTTATTTTTCCCCCCTCATAAAATAGCATTTAATAAGGATAAAATATGAATTTTAAGTGTGCTAGATTCTGTGCATCTCAGATTATTGCCATCTATGACTAGCTTCATCTATGGAATCCTAAATCCTTCTTTTCCACTGAATAGCTAATTTATACTATTCATCTCCCAAACACGGTTTTAGCTTACCATGTATTTTGATGGATAGCTTCCTAACCAGTTCTTTACTTGCCTTAATCCCTGCTGCAGCAATTTACCCCTTCCAACACACCCTATTTGGCCAGAAGATCATGACTTGCATTTAATTTCTTCTACATTGCTCTTCCTTAGTATGCTGCCCTATAAAACAAGGGCCTTGAGGAAAATTGTTCCTTTAAAAGCAAGGCTGATAAAGTAGGTAGGTCWAATTTTTTCAGGACTCATCATTTGCATACCAAGCAGCTTCCTGTTGAAGTGGAACTCATTTATAGTGAAATTGATAGAAGACTACTATATTTTTTGAAAAGTGATAAGAAATTTCACCTCCAGACTGGGATCCAATTAGAAATACTCTTGTAATCTGCTGAGTCTCTTCTGCCTTGGAAATCTGATCCTGCAAGTCTACAAGACATCCAAATCTCATTGCAGAGCAGGCCACCCTGCCTCCAGCTGCTCAAAGCTCCTGCTCCCTCTTACCATCCCAATTCACCCAAAACACCCTGACCCTGAGCATTCTGACTCAAGCCTCCGATGTCCTTGCTGCTTCCCATCTGGATCCACACCCAACCCTCACCATTACACCCATCTGCTATGTTTCTTGTTCCTATGTCTTTAGGATAGATCTACCTCCAGTCTCATTATCTACTGACACCTACTGCCATTTTCTCATTAGGAAAGGAAGTTGGCTAAAGCTCTCCTCATCTGATCTTCGCCAAGAAAGTCCTAGCTCAAATTTTTAACAAATGGATTGAGTGACAGAAACAAGATCAAACCCCTGCTTCATCAGTGATTTAAGAAAGAGGAAAACGCATCCAAGGAACTAAGCAGGCAAGGCAGCCCTACAATCCTATGTTACTACAGCCAAGGACACACCTCAGCAAGGATCTAAAGAATTAGAGTGGAAGATAAGCAAGCCTGTTATCAGGAAAAACGCTTGTTCTGAGTATTTTTCTTTCCTGTAATTATTACGCTATATTTAATCATCAGTTAAGAAGCTGGTGGCCAGATAATCCTCCTTTACCCTGATGTACCTCATGTTTTGTCTTCTCCTTAAGTCTTCTTTTTCCAGGCAGAAGATGGTCTTCTGCAGACAAGTGGAAAAGTAGTAGAGAAATTCTACCCAGGGAACACATAGGTAGAACATACTTGGGGAGGGGCTGAGACACAGGCAGGGGAAGAAAGGGGGAGAACTCTTACTTCCCTTAGTATCGCTAACAATTCTGTAACACAGGATTTTAGAAAATGCTAATTCTATACAACTTATCTATTTTAGCTATACTTTTTTCCTGTTATACAGAGAAAAAGAGATAAACAAGTTGCATTTGACCACTGTAAGATCTTTTATGTTCCAAGATTTCTGAGCAGTTGTATTAAAGCAACCACTGCAACATCATAGAAGTGAAAAAGAAAATGCAGAAGAGTGTTTTCATACATTTTATAAAGGACAATACCTTAAATACGACACAGCAACAAAAGCCGCAATTCCAGACACCTTCCTCCACTTGCTAGTTGTATTTCTGCAAAAGATCTGTAAGCAGTAAGCATGCATTATCTATGATAAGATTGCATGCTCAAAATAAAGCATTACATGTCAAAAAGTGATAGTTTGGGGGGTTAACTAGGTAACCCTAAGCAGTTTTCTTCATTTGTTAAAATGTGATCATCATATTCATAGCATTAACCAATGGTATAATAGCTATTTTCATTAAAAAATATCTCATTTAGAAGTCTCATAGGCAAAATAACTCAAGGTAGTTAACTTAGTTATCAATCTACATAACAGTCCAATATGCCCATTTAAAAGCATGTGCATTCAGTATCAACTAAGTTTTCCTCCAACTACAAGTTATGTAGCTTAGTTATTCCATGCTATTTGCATTTCAGTGTACAGTGACAGAAAGTGAAATCAACTGAAATCAACCAGTTGCAGAAACGAGAGTTTCGCTAACATTTTGTTCCATGAAAAGTATGGTTTCTTCCATGTGGTATATGTAAGGACACAGTGACTGTTGTGTAGAACTGATTCAAGGCTATACATTAGTTTCCTGTAATAGCATGGGACACAACTACAAGAACTTAGCAAGAATTAAGTTTAGACTTTAATAAAGAGACTGAAGGATTTAGTTAGGTATTATATCTCTGTGGTTGCCCAAGTCTGCTTCAGAGCATAGAATCTAATTGTATGATGCATTAATTGTATGATTTTGTTCATCAGTAACAGCCACCAAGCCTATGAATAATTTCAACCATGTAAAATACACTAATCATGCCAAGTTAGTTCTGTCCACATCTGCCCATTATGTTGACTTTACCACACCTTTAGTCACTTTTCTTTTTCCTAAGAGTATCATAACTAATTATTTGTTGAGTATAATCTTCATGTCCAAGAGAAAACAACTTGTGACTAACAGAACCTAAAGCTACCAATAGGAATCATAGTTAACAAAACTAGGCATTACTTCTGTTGAAGAATGCTGCCAAGTTTAAACAAACATATCCAAATCCATCCATTTAGACAAGTACCTTCAACCGAATCCGTAAAGGCACTTTTGTTTAGCAATTTGTCTAGAAGTTGCCTATAAAACGTACAGGTAGCTATAGAACAGGAGATAACTTCTCTTAATTTGTTAAAAAAAAAATCATATTTTGACCAAAATGACCTAACCCAAGACATTATACTCGCAATATACATTTTTACATAACCTAGAAGGGTTCTTATTAGAAGGGAGGAAATTTCCATCACCATCACTGCAACAGTACAAACTGCCAAATGAAACAATGATTGGTCCAAAGCTTGAATACTGTAAGAATTTCTTTATACAACATGTTTAATTTTACTATTCCCCATTATATCCTGGTCCTAACTAGCTGAATCTGAACAACTCTGGGTTGTGAGTAAGATTCAAGATCTTTCCCATAATGGATTAGAAAAAAAAATAATCATGAAGAGTTTGTTATCTTAACTGCTGTTATCTTTTGTTTTGAAAAGGGCTAAGCCATACACTAGAGGGAGCTAAACTACATATAGTATGAAACAAACAAATGAAATGACAATGTTCACACAAACACTGGAAGTCAGTAGAATTAGCTTAAATATTCTTCAAAATTATTCTAAGTAAACATCAACAGAAAATTACAAAAACCTCCTAAAAATGAGACATGCGTTACAAACAACCACTTGGCTTTTATTGAGGGTACTTATATGAAACCCGCCACTCAAACTGACACCTCCAGAAAAACGATGCTTTGTATCAAATGCAATACTAACATTTTAGAAAGAAAAAAGAAGAAAGCTTTATTTTAATTACTAGAATATATACAAGGACTTAGTTTCAAAAAAGAACTATCTCACAAAATGCCTAAAAAAGTTCACATACACCTTCACAATCAAGTCAATCTCAGAGTTAAATAATTACACATTAGGAGAAAAAGTTAAGAAACTTGAATTTAGGAATTGGAAGAAATTCAGGAGCAATTACACATGACTCAACTGAGTCTTGCATCAGCATTGTTCAGTGAACTCTCGCTCAGAGTTGACTCCCATTTTATTATATAATAGAAATTACATAGCGAGTTCTTATCATTGAGAATAGTAGTACGCGTCACAGAAACAACACTGAACAAACATTCAGTTTTATCCAAAACCGAAGACAAGGCAATACCTTCAGGTCACATTGCCAGGGAATTTAATAGGTGACCTGTCAGAAGTTAAAACATCAAAAGTGTAGTCATACCCTTCATAAAAGAAGGCAGACAGACATCTAAATTAGGAACCTGTACATATTTGTGCAATTTAAGTTTACTCAGTAATTCCTACCGAAGCAAAACTCCAAATTAAGTTCCCTCCAGAAATGCAAGTTTTATTGCTGAGCACATTGTGTTTCAGGAGTTGGCTTAGAAGACACATATAATGTCGTGTATTTTTTCTTTTTTGTTTTCTTCTCAGTCATGATTACATTTTCCTTCTTCTCTTCATTTTCGGCAGTTTCAAGTCTGGATTCAGCTGTTAACCTATAGGTAAAGCAACCATTCTAAATACATATTTAGTTTATATAAAACAGAGTTAAAACAAAGCTTTAGGCAAAATCAACAAGCCAACTAGAAAACAAAAAGTTCAGCCATACATGAAGATAGAGAAGTAGTTTCAGAATGAGACAAAAATAAAGCATTTTTTATACCACCCCCCCCACATTTCATCACTTTGATAGCATATGTATGTGTGTTTTTTAAAGTCTTATCTGCTGCAGTGGTAACGGGTTATGATTACCCTGCCATCTCTTTCACACAAGATGTGAAAGAGATGAAAGCACAACTCCAACCAAGTGAAAACAAGTCCCAGCAACATMATACGAAAGAGAAAGTTGAACACTTCGTATTAACAACAGGAAAAAAAATAGGGACCAAAGAAAGCAACATACTAATTCCCAGTCAGATTCTGTGCTGCTACGACCCTTATCTTGATTCACGAACATCTGAAAACATAGTAAGTTACTTCTCACTTCAAGCTATAAGTTGCATCATTTTTCCAGTGACAGGTGTTAACTCCACTATGTGCCTAAAGAGCAATACAGTGTTAACTACTGCATTGCTTTTAAAGAGGCAACTTAAAGATTTAGACCTCTGAGCTCAACTGGATGTATACATTATTTAAGAATTACTTAAAGAGCTTACAAATGACTCACTAAAACAAGTTGCTAGCTAGTGGCATTTACCCAACCAAATCAGTCACAACCAGATTACTACGATTATTCGCACAGCAAAACATATTATGGCAAATGAAGTTATTAAACATCTCTTTACATAGCAATGCAAATTCTATACTGATTCACTGCCACTTATCTTTTAAAGGAATTCCCTAATAACTGTGCAGGCTTCTAGTGKTCTCAAGAACATCTGTGTATTACAGACTAACCTACAGCCATCTACAGCTGCTTTCAATAGCGCTTTTCCAGACAGGAACAGCTGCTGCATTTGTTAGAGAATCTTCTGTAGTATTACAAACATATGGCAGATGAGTACAATGGGTACTCTGAAAGGAACCACAACTGAAAAGTTTTAGGAAACCTAGCTACAGATTTTTCATTTTCCTTTTTTTTTTTTTTTTTTTTTTTTTTTTTTGAATTTCCCTCCTACGTCTATCTCTACACACAAATATGTCAAATAAAGCCTTCTTAACCATTTTTAAGTATGCTTCATATCTTTTTGTACAAACATTTTCCTGCAAGCACTAAGTCACTATATTGAAGAACTGTGCATTTCCCCCAAGTGAGCAATGTTTGCTCCACCACTCACTATAAGAAGTCATTCATCCCATTAAGATCCCTTCTACTCAAGAATCTTTTCTGTTCCTAAACCCCTCTCATTCTGAGGACTAACCATTCTCTCTTGTCCTCTGGTCAGCTGTCACCCCATTTTAGGTGTGCAGCAACTTCTAAGTACAGAGTCTCCTTCTTCATCCTGCCATTCTTTTACCTTACAGAACTGAATACTCCCCCCACCCCCTCAAAAAAAAAAAAAAAAAAAAAAAAAAAAAAAAAAAAGAAAAAGAAAAAAGTTAGGCTAGTGGCCAGAATTTCCAACAAGACGTCCCTGTGCAGTTAAACAGAAAAAGCAAAACCTCAAAACACAAATCAAAAAGCCAAATGAAATTAACTAACTTGAAACAAGTTCTAAACCAGCATAACTGGGGTTATACAAAATACTGCTATTATAGTAATAAATAATTATGTTAATGCATAATGTGCTACCTCTAGAAAACAAATTCATGTCAGAAACACCACATTGTCATAAAATGAAAGTGCACAGATACTACCCTTCATTATTTCAACAGGAAAGAAAAATTTCATTTAAGCTACTGATACACAGCAAAAATGCGTRCAGAAGTCAACATACACTAATGTAATTTCCTCAGAATAGAACCACGTTAATAAACATCTAAAAGTTGTTAAAGAATAAATATTGACTTGTGAAAATGAAATGAACGAGCCATTTCCTGTTGGTAAGGTCCCGCTCCCTACCCTCCTAAAGAAAAAAGGAAAAAAAAAAGAAAAAAGTTCTTTGTATCTATTATCTGGATCAACAATAGATCAGCATAATTTGCTTCCACTTACAAAAACCTTAGTTTAAGGTAATATATGCTGTAATATATGCTGGGATACTTAGAAATGCCTGAAGATTCGAACAGCCTCTGAGCTTTACAGTAGCCGAGAAAAGATAATGCCTACAATTCAATTAAATGAATGCCAGCAACTCATGCCAAGCTCCAGACTTTTCATGCTTAGCATCTTGCAGTTGGTCTGCAAAATGCTTCAGCACTGGTCGTTCTACAGCCTAGAAGGGGTTGAACCGTTACCATGGTTCCAATTGTTGAACCAGTACCACGCCAAATCCAGTTTTTGGAAAAAATGTATGTTTTAGTATGTAATAGATAACATCTGCATGCTGCTACATATAACACTAAAAAGAACAAATTCCAGCAATTCAGCAAGCTCAGAGAACAGCTAAACATTTTCTTTTGAAATTAAGTCTCAGACTTCAGTTAGCCACAAATTTTCTTTTTTTTTYCCTTCCAACAATCAGCCAGTAGTAACATTTTACATTATCATATTTTTGAGCTCTCCTGTGCAAGTCTGTTACAGTAGGGAACAGCTATAGCCTCAAACCAGCTGAGTACTCTTGCTGTTTCTTTCAGAAAAGAGTTCTGACCCAAGAAACATTGTTTATTGTTTGGAAAACCTCAAAAGATCACTTCCTCCATTTGGTTCACCATGATGCAACAGTGTGGTTAAGTGTCTGACTCAATGACTGCCTAGACTGACGACGCTGGCAAGTGAGTTTTTTTTTTTTTTTTTTTTGGGGGGGGGGGGGGTCAAACTACATTGCTAGTTGGAGGCAATACTACTAAGCACCTTAGAAGTCATGAAAATCTGTACCTCCTTTTCAATATACCACCACGCTCTACCTACTACAGGACACCTCTCACTCCCTTCCTTTGTTAGTACAAATTTCAAACTTGTTTAAGATCCCCAATATCTACTACTGCTGCAGTCACCCTGCAAATAGGGGTTGTTTCGACTGTGTGCCTCAGTTTAACTCTAAAATGGATATACTTCTTAGTAAAATAC
This sequence comes from Rhea americana, assembly GCF_003343005.1. Classification (NCBI taxonomy): domain Eukaryota; kingdom Metazoa; phylum Chordata; class Aves; order Rheiformes; family Rheidae; genus Rhea; species Rhea americana. The sequence continues at coordinate 1,023,027 of NW_028185595.1, forward strand.
TTCAGACAGATGACAAGCTATGTTTAAAAGGTAAACTTTTAAAGTTGCTATTATAGTCAAGAGTTTAGGAGGTCTGCTCTTTACTAGCAGGAGGAAGAAAGCTTCCCCAACACAACAAAACCACGCAACTTAAGCGGCTTTCAAGAGTAATTGTTTTTTTCCAAGCTTAAAATGCAAAAAATTAATCCTATTAGCACTATTCCATTCAATTTTTAATATAATCATTTTGTATAGGTTATTCCTATGTTAAAYATACAGACATTTAGAATATCCCACCTTTGATTATATACTTCTATTTGCTATGCTGAAAAATCAAACGAAAAGCAGTCTACTCTAAATACATTCATTATTCAAAGTTACATAACCTATAAAATTACCAGAGAAAACTGTATTCCCTTTCCCAAACACCTATGACACACCTCCAAGATGTAAGGCATGAGATCAACCGATAATTAAGCTTTGTCTGAAAAAGTTAAATCAGGTTCTTTGAAACATATGTCACAGTATAAATCAGGTGAAAATTACTATTGTAATTCCAGTTTACCTATAAAATGCCAAACTGCCATTTGTACCTAAGCAAGCAATATTATTATTATTAAAAAAAAAAAAAAAGAGAGAGAGAGATTATTCAGCTCATGCTGCCCTACAGCACTTACATGGACTGCCTTGCTGACTACTCAGCATGATTTGAATTTTTTACTTAGGAATTTGACTTGCAATCCTTGCAAAATTGCATGAAAACACTTCTGCATTTTTCAATTCTATCATACAGTCTGCACAAAAACATACAAGTTCTTGTGCTTACTTTAGAATTCAACAACCCTTTTCTCCATAAGGAATCTTCAGCTTTGTGAGAATTTAGACCATAGGAAACTTTCTCTTGCTCATGATTTCAGAGTCGTTGCATTTGCAGTTAAAGTCATACATAGGCCAAGTGAATATGGGTGGATACACATATAAACTCGAGCTTCGCTGCAATTTTTAAGGTGCACAAATTAGCTCAAATGACTGCATGAAGGACAGCTATCCCTGAAGAGGTAATCTTAATTTCAAAGTGAATCTACTCTTGACCATTAAAAAAAAAAAAAAAAAAAAGCCATCTCATTAACACCTCCTCTTTCGACACAGTACTGTTTCCCCTCAGAAACTATCACCTCTTTTTGCTGCTCGTTTTCACCTCTTGTCCCCTAACTGTACCTCATTACTGTTGCCAGTACAACTCTGCTTTGTTGCATGGTTCCACAGAGACAAGGCACTAACCCAGGTTAAAAAAAAAAAAAAAAAGAAAAAGAAAAGCCGCAAGTAATTTTGAAACTCTTGTAAGTCTCCAGACAAAGCCAGTTCACACAGTATCCCCTACAGCACCGGCACATCCCATAAAGCATTTGCAGAGGGAAATTGATGGGCCAGAAAAAAAAGCAGAAGCTATTTAAATGAACACTTCCAAAGAAAGAAATGTTTGTAGAATGATGATCTGATTCTACCAAGCTGCAACTTTGTAGTCTTGATAAAGGCAGTGTAACAGAGATTCTTTACACCCATTTAGGAAGATTGATTAGTCTCATCAGATGGGGCTTTACTTCCTGAAAAATGATGCCATGCCAAAAACAAACATTGTTATCTAGATGCTATGCTCAGTCAAATGGCCATAGGCATTCTGTTAAAGAACCATCTGAAAGAAGTCCAGAAAAGATAGATAATGTTTATGCTATTGACTTCGTTATCTGATTTAATAGAGCAGAAACTTTGGGCATACAATTGCTTTTTTTAGATCAAATTGAAGCAAACAGCTTCAAATATAAATGCAAACTAAGCTYGTCAGTAAGAGCTGAACTTGCTATTTCAGTTTCAGAAATTAAGAACAGAATTTCAATGCAGAAGCACCTTTTTATAGATCAGCTGGCCTAACAGAATATATCACTGCCTATAAACTTTTTATTGCCTTTATTATAACAGCAGTCGCAGGTAGAATATATTTAGTCTAAACAGTGTTTTCAGTGATTACAGTTCTACCATAACCTGATAGTGTATTCCAAGCTCCTTTTAAATTAAGCATTTGTAAATATACACATACTCATTGCACATACATCCACATACATCCACATACACTACTTTTTAGTCAGAAGTTATTTAGCTTTCCTTTGTTAAATTATATTAAGCAAGACTCTTCATCAAGCAATGAAATCTTTCACGCATGTTGGTACATGCTGATCACCTCCTAATCTAGGAAGACAAAGCTTTTCAATACCATTTGGTAGAAATGAAATTTCTAATTTATTCACAGTTACTACAGCTCTTCTGTTCACTGCCACCTTTTGTGGACTAGCAATAACAGAACTAGACAAATTATTGCACAACAAACCACTCAAGTGCCAAAAATAACCTCCAGTGACCACATTAGCCTCTTCAGCTGCAGCATCACACCGTAATTGAACGCAAAATAAATCACTTCCACAATTATCAACCAACCATGCAAATGCCGGTTGATTTCTTCTCTCCATAACCTTCCATTTAAGTCCACAATCCTGCTCAACTTGCCCGTACTTTGTGCCTTTGCATTTAGCTATAATTCATACATAGGTTTTACCATATCCTAGAGAAAACAGTCGATAGGGTCTTGCAGTTTTTAAGAACTCAACTTCTCAAATATTCAAATTCCATCATGACTTCCTATCTCATAAGAAATCAGAACAGGTTAGGGTTAAAGTAAGTCCTTATCATTAACTTAAAATCACTAACTGGGGATTTAGTTGTTCATTTATGCAATCAAATATGAACAGAACCTATCTAGATTTGCCTTTTATAGGTTCTTACCACCATTTCAAATGCCCTGAAGAAAAACACGTGGCAAATTAGGACTCCACCCTGAGCTATTATTTCATCTTCTTCTTATTGTATCTGATTCTCTGCCTCCAAATATCAGCTCCATAAAGTAACTTTGTCATTACCTCCTCTGGTAGTTTGCCTCTTCAGTTCATGTAAACAGCTTCAAACAATTCCTTCTTGGCAAACATTGTACCTTCCTTTCCAGAAAAAATACAAACTAAATTATATTTTTCACACCCCAATTGCATGCTATTTGTCTCTTCATGCGCACAGATTATCAGAACTCAACATTATCACTATGCTATCCAGCCTCTCCTATCAACTTTCACCACCCATTTTTGACCTCCCTGCTCTTTCCTCCTGAGTAACGCTCTCTGCATATTTGGATATAGCTATTTAAACTGCTATTTCCACAACATTCTTTCCAGACCACTTCAGAAGATGGTGCTGTTCAGTTGCACTGTTAATTGCATCCAACAAAACCTTAAACAATTGATCCAAAATGGAGCATTAATCCAATTACTTCTGAACGCCCTTAATTTTTAGGCACAGTGTACAGATTTCCATGTGTATAGATATTTTGCCATCTTTGATGTTAGCTGCCATTCCAGATTCAATAAACTCATCTGAAAGGTATTTATTATTGACAAAACCTGAATTATTGTTCAAGTAACAATACTGTAGTTACCAGCCGGGAAAGAGTATGCTACCGTACCACATTAAAGGTTCTTTAAGCTTTCTTTTTTCTATGTTTCAATCCAAGTCATAGCCTGTTCTAAAACAAACATGCCCTCTGGAATGAGACATATCTTGATATGTTGTTTTCTCTACTCAAAGCRTTTAAATTTTAACTCCAGTTACACTGCTGCTTTTAGGAGTGTCAGTAAATGATACTATCACTAGTCACTGATAACATTAATAAGGCTTCTTCAGTTCATCTCATTACCAGTCATGTCTAGAATAAAGTTTTTCTAAAAACATAACAGTTTCTTTAGATGTTAAATTTGTAAATTTACTTATTTTGGCAATCTGCAGAAGCCTCATTGGATGCTACATGAAATCTGTTGAGTATTAAGCTACTGATACTGCAAACACCATGAACAGCCCTCTCTGTAAGCAACAGCCAAAATACTCATTGAAGGAGAAGAATGGAAACTTAATTGTGCAGCAGACAAGAACATAGCTTTCTGGACCAGGATTGTTTAAGGCACTCTGGGTTCCTAAACTCTTCCAGTTTCTCCTCCCCACCCTTATATCAGCACAATGTTACGTCTATTCCAGAAGAATCAAATAAAGATGCAAATTCAGGTTTCACGAAACTGAACAAGTTGAAGAAAAACTTCATCGTACATTTGTCAACATATCTATTCTTATCTCCCTGAAGGATGGTTTAAAATCACTTATGTGCTGAGATACCAGATGTATATAAAATCACAACCTAAACGGTAAAGATGCTCGAAGGAAGGATGGGGAAGGAAGAGAAAATGCACTCGTTTTTAGTAGCGGACATTAGCAGACTAAGCTCAAACCACCTAACAGTAGCCCAATTTTTTTTYCCCCCAAATATCCAATAAAGTTTGGATGATTTAGATTAGGAACATGAACAGGAGACAAAAGCATCAGCAGGGAAAAAAAAGCAGCATTCCTTCTACCAAGGCAGAAAAGTTGGAGCTAATTGCTGTGCTAAGTTACTATCTATCAAAAAATAACTTAGTTCAGGGAAAAAGCTTGATCTTGGTTTAAGAGTCATGATTAAAAACTGCGATGCATGCATTATAAAAGTCAATTCTCCATCAATACAGGTGAATTAATAGCGTAATTAAACATTATTGTWTAAAATGCAAGTTTTGTTAACCCAATTTATATCAGCAACTATTTAGATTTAAAATTATTTTTAGGTTTGAGATAAAATCTGAAAGCTGGCAGGGGCTGGAACTAGGTATGAAACTGAAGCATGATACCTATTCACATTACTTGGATATGCGACCCAGTTGTATGGCAGCTTTGAATGAACCAAGAAAACAGTCCTCTTAAAGTAAGAATAAACTGAGTGAACTACCATGCTACCTGCATACCTCAAACATTGTAAAGCAATGGGAACATTATTATTTTGAAGATGCTATTACAGTGTTAAGAGTCCTTTTCATTAGCCATCATTTTCATCTTTCTAAAAAGTTTTGAGAGGCTGAATGTAGGCAGCTGGAGCTGAGGAATTACACTGCATGCAACACTTAGGAAATAGATAAAGAATTGGATAGCATAGTTCATGCAGCGAAAGAAGAGAGATGCAGGTCTTTGCTGATTGCCTTGAGCATACACAGAAGCTGACACTGACCTGGGCACAGCTGAAGTCAAAGAACTATTTCCATTTCTGTCATGTGAAATACAGGTGTCATGACACTCATCTCTGATTTTAACTCTCTTCTTTTCTTTTTCACCTTCCACTACTTTGTGCATTGCTTGAAGAGCTAAATTTATTGGTGGTGCTTCAAGAGCATGCTTTTTTGGAGAGGCATCACTCTGCTCTGAATTCTTGGAAGTCATCTTGATTTCTTCTTTAGTTGGCAATTGAGTGAGAGCAGTTTCTTTTGYAGAAGTATTTTTGCTGTCCAAGTATTCACAAGTAGAGTCCACTGGAATCTTCTCCCTCCTCTTTTTAGCCTTAGTAACTTTAAGCAACTCTAAGAAGGAATAATGGAATATACTGTTTGTTCACCTACTGTCCACCAACATGTTCATATGAGCTATTAAAACTGATAAAAAACACACTTCACAGTGCCAAAAGCCCTGCAATAATTCTTTATAACCAATACATATCCCTTAAAGAATGCATTCTTCAGTTTTCAGTCTGTTACCACCAACACAAGTTACCANAAAAAAAAAAAGAAAAAAAAAAGAAAAAAGAAAGAAAGAAAGAAAAAAGTTCCTCCCCATCACTTTTACCTTAATTTTTACCAAGACTTTCAAGTACACATTCTGATCAACATGTATATGATCTCAGTTATTTTATTTCCATTTTGGAGGCTGTTGAGGTAAGCTTCCAGCCATTAAGATTTTAAAAGAAGTCTTCAATAAAACCTTTGGTTTTGGACAAGTACCAAAACCAATGCACTCATTTCCCTATTCATCTTCCTCCACAGATTACAACTCCCTTGTGTGTATAGATACACATGTACTAGTTGTTTTTCAGGTGGGCCACTGTTGCCAAAACTTCACCTACATTAAGGAAAAACCGATTGGTTCAGCTTAATTTGTTTCGTATTTATGACAAACCTCACATCAGCAGCTTATATTCAGAAAGTCAATACTTCGCATTGACACAGATACCACTACTATTACAGAAAGGATCTTCTGAGGATTTCTTCCTACGTGTGTTCTACTATGCATAACTAGCTATGTTTTAAAGCCTCAGAACACTAATTTTTTACTCTTCAGTCTAAAATAACTGTTAGCATACATACTGAAGTAAGATCCTTGACCAATGTAAGGTTTTATTACTTATTTCAGTTCATCAGTTTTTACATCAGGTTATTATACAGAAGGCAACCATTTTAATATTAGTTTATATCTGCAAAGTGTCTCCATAAGGTGAATGACATCACTATGAGATGCTGAGAAGATCAAATACATTCTTTCTTCCATAAAGAGAAGAAATGTTTACCTTCAGGTTCATACTTCATTTTTAGTTCATCCAGCATAACTCGCAAGTTCATATTCTCACTCTGACAAGCTTGCAAATGCCTCTCATTTGTGAAGAGTTTCCTTTCAACTTCTAGGACCCTTTGGCTCTCATACAAAGCTTTCATTCTCTGCAAGGATAGTTCATTTCTCAAGGTTTCAGTTTCTTTACTGGGGAGGAGCAGAGGAGCAAATTATGTATTTACTAAACAGACAGKTTTTTTTAGGCAGCAAGTACTAAGTCAACTAAACATTCAACTGCTTGACATGAAAGTCATGTATTTATATATTAGCAGAGTAACATTATCTGGAAGCAGTCTTCTAGTATTGTGAAAGTTGCCACTTAAAGTCAACAGCAAGCAATAAATTAAGCTAAAAGCAAAGCTCTACACAGAAATGCRCACACACATATTTCACTAGTCTGAGAACTTCCCCTAGTTTACAAATAGTCTATTAAGTTTAGCCTGTGCATAAATTATATAAACTTCTATTCATGACAGAACAAGCTTTAAGCAAAGGTAGTACCTAAGTAACTATCACAAATGATAACAACAATGAAACAGGAATCCCCTACAGTAGATCAGTATCTCTTCCTAAGAGGAGATAGTCTCATCTGAGGGTTTAAAAACAATCCCAAGGCCACCAACTGCTACAAAATTTCTAATAAATAGATATGGAATTCACTACCAAGAAAAAAAGCTCACTTGTATTACCCAGTGAAAAGTTTCAGGTGTTATTATTTAGATTTTAGGCTATTTTCAGAAAAGAGAAATTTTTACAGCCTGTAAGTTTTAAGAAAATTCATGAAGATACTTTATATGTTAAAGCAAAACAAAGATACCATCTTTTCTAAATAACTATCAACTATCTTATTCATATCTAACACTGCATTAACAGCTTATTTCTAAAAAGAACGAACAAATTAATTTTGTAATTATCTGTTGCAACAATAGAATATAATGACAATTAGAATACATCAAAGCTCCTGTTACGGAGGATAGTTCAGCAGCACTAGACAATGTGCACATTCATATATACAGCCAATGGACTACATATAGATAAATAGGAGAGTGAGAATTAAAAAAAAAAAAAAAAAAAGCTAGAAACTACTCAGACTACAACCAAAATGTATGCCTCAGACCCCTAAGCACTTACTTTGAGTTGTCAAGTTTCATTTGAAGCAAGTCTGCATAGTAACCATCTTCAGATTCCCCTCCTCTTGAACTAGTACTAGCTCTGGATTCTTCTGTATTCTCATATAAGATCTGGCAGAAGAAAGAGTATCAAGTTGTCAACAATTAGTGAAATTTCTGAAAGACAGTAGCTTAGTCCTTAAGTGAAATTTTCATCCATTTCTACAGAGAAGCCTTCTTTGCAAAAGCATTAAATACACAGGAAATACTAGTTGGTTACTGTCAAGAGCACTGAAATTGACAGTTCTCTCTTATTCACTATGGCAAAAAAAAAAAGTTATCAACTCCAGAAGGTTTTTAAGTAGAAATATAAAAGAATACCTTTTTCTACTTCCAAACACAGAAAACTTAACATAATTACGGGGTATTTCCTTCAGCCTTCATTTCTGGACTTCAGGAGCTGAAATCTCAAAAGGTAAGTAATCTCAACAAGATATATTCAAAGACATGAAGATGATGACTACTACAGCTGCAAACTTGACAGGAAGCATCACTACCAGTTTAAAAATTTCTCTGAAGCGTTATTCTCTTCCCTTCCCATTAGCTCACAAGACAGACTCCTGTACCAGAGACAAATGCTAACCTACAGAAAACTACGGGAGATTAATACTTGGATCCTAGAAAATTCTGTAGCAGCACACATTATCTGGTGAAATTTGATTTACTGAATGATAGATAACTGCAGATTTGAAGAGTTTTCTTCCAAAACCCAGAGCAATTTCACACGACAGTTTTGATAAGATAAAATTAAGATAATTTTGATCTGGACTAGGGCTCAGACACTTGTCTGTACAACAGCAAGTATGTCTGAATCAAGCATTGTCCTCCTCAGTACTTAGGCAAGTCATATGGGGGTGGGGGGGAGGAAGGAGGGCGCARTAAGAGTAGTATACTTAGGTTTCAGTTACACAAGCTGATTTTTAGAGGTTTTCTACTTTAAGTGCTCAACAACAAGCTGAAGTGTTTCTTTAGTTTAGACCAGTTATACTCACATGCTATTGTGGCAAACAAAAGAAAATAAAAAGCAGTTAGAGAAAATGCTAGTTGATGCTGYGTGAAAAATGCACAGGGGCCAAAACCTAGGTAACAAGAAAAAAAAGACTACAGACCTTCTGGTCTGCAGCATCAATTCAGTTGAAAGAGAGTAGATCTTTCAAGTGGTTATGTCTTAATTAGTCAAAGAGAAAGGCCTGCACATTTTCTGACRCATAGATTTTTCTCCCTTTCTTTGCCTACCTCAAATTGCTGACCAGTTTCCCTACAGGCTGAGTTAGCAAAGGTACACATACACACAACTGAAAAAAAAAAGTTGGCAATAGAGTTAAAGTTTGTTGCTGGGCATAGATTTAGATAGATAATCTTACTACTTTTTTCTTTGCATATAGTGTAACTACTGCTCCATCTAGGTTCAAATGTTCATGTGAACACAGCCACTCATTATGACCTGTGCATAAAAATTACTGTTTGTCACTGTTTGAAGTTTCCAATAGTCCTAGAATAAATTTAGAAATATTCCATAAAGCATAGAAAAACACACTTAAGAGTGCTACTGCTAAAAAACTGCCTGAAAAAGTAAATAGAACTAACTGCTTTAAGTTGGACTTCATAAGTCATAAGGTAAAAGCAAACACGATACAACTTCTGCTTCTGTCAAGAACACAACCAATGACAGTGAGTAGCCTTTTATTGCTGATATCGTCATCTAGAAGCGTGATCAATTTGATAARCTTGATCCACAGTAAAAATGCCATAGATGTATTCAACTTATGAAATACATCAGTTCTGTATGTGACATTGCAGTCAGATTAGTATATTTTCAGAACCAACACTACTCAGATTTACAGCTGTCCCATAGATTCCAGAGCCTTATGTCATTCACTGAATACACTTGATGTACTTGAGGTACTTCTGATAGCTATTTGAAACCATCATTCCATGTCCTGCCACTGTTCATAGCCTTAAGACAAAATAAATGCCAGTCAAGCTTACAGATGACAAAACTGGTGAAGCACCAAGCAATCAAGCTGTCTTGACTGCTTATTAAAAAGGGGTCAAGCCTAGCTTTATGCCACTTTGGTTAGAAGCACAATAGAGTACACTACCCTGTAGAGCATAATCCTAATACATAAGCTAATAAACCCGAGTTCACAATCTAAAGCTGTGATAAGAAGGCCCAAAACCAGTCAGTGAGTATGTCAGACTAAGCAAGCCTTACATCCACACACATATGACCATCAAAAAGATTACAAATAGAGCACTTTGATGCACTACTGTATTTCTCGCCTTCTAAATTATTGACAAGATGCCAAGTTGCAAAAGAGGGCTGAAGAGGGCTCGGAAAAGTGTCTTACAAAAATGATAAAGCAATTCCATCTGGCAAAAAGATAGTACTTCAGCTACAGAGTCAAAATGTCTTCACAGAAAGGAAATAAATGATTTCTAGTCTCAGCTATATTAGAAGCCTTGGCTACTTATAAAGACTAAATATACACAGCAAAGAAACTACTACAAAAAATGGCTAAATACATTTTTCATGTCTTCCAAACTAAGGTCAGATGTCTTGGCTCAAATAGTTGAACACTAGATATAAGTATTAAAAATACAAAGGTGTGACATAGGAACACAGATAACTTATTCCAAACCAGGAAAAGGAATTTTTTTTTTTTTTTTTTGCTTCTCTGAGCTTCAGAAATGTGTTGTTCAGATATAAAGTACAACAGATAGTCAAATAAAGCCATGAGTATCTTTTAAGCACTTCATGCCTGAACCTGGCATTTAGATATTTCATAAGGCACCTTCTCATCATATAGCTATTCATTATAGGACTTCTCCACTTCATTACAGACCACATACCTTAAATTTTTCAAGTTGCCTTACTTTCATAAGAAGATCTTCAATCTCACCATTCTTTTGTTCTAACATTGACTGTAAGCGTTCCAGTTGCTCAAACTCTGCCTGAGAACCTTTCATTTGCAGCAATGTAGCCATCTGCAACTGGATAAAAGAAAAACAAGATTCTCAAAACAAACATTAAGTGTTGGAACCACTTACCCAGAAGTGTTTGGGAACTACAAACCTCAAACTTCACCTACTAGTCATTACTTTTCTGATCCCAAATGCAAAAGAGCACAGGATGCTTAATTCAATACTCAAAATTAAACCCAGTCCTCTCAATTATCATAACAGATGATACTAATAATCTTTAAGACAGCCAAAAAACTAACTTAAGGAATACACCTGAAAGTGCCACATCTTTCTCTTTAGTGACTAAGTAACCTTTAATATTCTGTCAAAGATGCACACAAAACACTTGACGTTCAAACCTTGAGCACCAAGATAACTGGAATCAAACTACAATCCAGGCTTGTTTATCCGGGCTAGTATGCCTGATACTATCAAGAACTTCTTATCATATAAGAAAAATCCTCTAGTTTACCAACCATTTTTGAGGCCCTGATTCTGAGGTACAGATAGCATTTTAAATTTGCATGCTGTAGTATTCAAAGAATTTCAGCTAGTTCTATGCCTTCAACAGAAGGCATCATTTCAAAGAAACATCCTCTGTCATTACAAAAGAAAAAAATTACCAAAGAATTTTAGGTAGATCTTCCTGGTATTGTTAACCTAACAATATTATAACATACGAGTTTTAATACATTCGGTTACAACTGACACATTAGATATTCAAGCAGTTGGAGAAACAACATAAAATACACTCATGGCAACATTTAACAGGCTGTTAGTGATACTGTACCATTTTTACCAATCTAATCAGTATTGATAAGGTAACACTGTAGGACAGTCACAGGGAAAAGATTAACTAAAACACTGTAGATTACAGATTATCAGAGAAAGCTAAAAAAGCACTTATTTCTAGAGAGTAAGAGATTTCTATAGACTCTCTTAYGTCAAATAAAAATATTCATGTTTTTGATGCATCATTTCCTTTACTAACCTCTACATAATGTAGGGGGCAGGTGAATGTTTAATTCACTACCAGCTGACTAACACTATCCTTTCATATTCCAAGCATGAAGACATCTAACCTTTTCCCGCAGCTTTCACTTAATAGAAGAGCCCACTTTCAAAAAAAAAAAAAAAAAAAAAACAGAACACACACACAAAGAAACTCAAAGGGATAAAATGGCCTGCATGAAGTACTCTGGAAACCACAAAACTTCTGCAGAAGTACCATTTACTTTCTGTTCAGAAGTTATTAGTAAATGCCACATTCAGACATTTGGGCAACCAAATGCTTTTACAACACCATTTGACTCAGTCGCTGAATGAGCGGAGACCAGTTAACTACATGTTGAGTTTTAACGCATAGGATCACAATAAAAAGCACAGCAAAGAGAATCCTAACAAAGATTTAGGACAGGAACTTCGGTAATACAGGTCTGTATCTCTAGTGGTACTCATTATTGTCAGAGTTAAGCACTTGTCAGACAAACTGTGTGACCAAATATTAGCTTAAAACAAGAGGATCCACCCTGGTTTTGGGCAATCACAAGACCAACATGAAACAGAAGTTTTGCAGCATAACCTTCACAATAGCTTGTAAAAGAGCTTCACTAGCTAGGTTTCTCGATCATTGATGTTAGATTTTACTAGTTAACAATTTTCATTAACCAATGAGCTGCTATCCTGAAGGAYTGCCTCAACCGGATAGTTTAAGACACTGACTTTTATTCTTACACTAAGTACTTTGAAAAGCAGGACAGATATGGCCAAACAGGACAGACAAGGAAGCAATCCAGTGGTGGGTGAGGCAAACCAAACAGCATGATGAGGGGAGAGAGGGAACCTTTCCCTTTTCCTGAAGGCAACATTCACTACTGATAATCTCAGTTAATACACAGGTAAGTTATTTATAAAGTACCAAGATTAGAGAGGGAAAGAAAAAAGCAATTGTCAAGACAAATGAAATGCTGCAGTTTGACTGACAGGAGCCCTTTTTGAGCTAACAACCACTACTAACAATGTCAGCTTAGTACTTTCAGTATAATTCAGAGTTCTAGCACAAGAGAGGTAGTGCTACATGCAATAGAAAAACGCTATTAAATTCAAACAGCACAATGCTATCTCACTTGCTTTTTCTCCTTTTTCCCCCCTGCCAACCCATACAGACTGCTGCATCATATTTCATGCAGCAGAGCATCAAGGCAAAAAGAATCAAACTCTGTAGCCTGTGTTCTAAAGTATTCCTTATCAGACCCCAAGAAAACCCTGATGTATTACAATAATAGTCATACCTTCATTCTTTGCAATTGTTCTCTAGTGAATGCGTGCTGTTTTTGTAGTGACTGATATTTTATTTTCACACTGATCAGCTGTCGTTCCATTTCTGCCCTACGGTCCTCCACCTACAGAACATTGTTAACAATTACTACTATGAAAATTATAGCACTTGTCACTTGGATGCCGAATTTTACCACAAGACTGTTATCCAATGATCAACGCTGGCTTTGAAAARTAACACTTCTCTACTGAGTATTTGAAAATATCTGCCATTGTCATTATTTCTGAGATCGAAGTCAGTAGACATTGCTATTGCAGCTTAAGTCAAATCAATAAAGTGCAATGGAGGTTTTTCTTGTTGTTCTTTTGCTCACAGAAAAAAAAAAAGAAAGTAACATTAACTGCTTCACTAGTACTGTAGCACAGTTTTGTCCATGGGCTTCAGTACAAATTATTTGGAAAAAGTATGAACTACAAATCAATTCAACAGATTCCCTGGGTGCAGTCAGAAGACAACTTTCTATCCACTCAATACCAGCTTAACTGTTAATCCAGTACTAATTCAAAAGACCTCCCTAATGCTCAAACATCCAGCCATTTTCAGTAAATTCTTTAAATTGGCAGTTATTATCATTTTTAACTATTTAATATGTTAACTTAGGCATTAAAGAAGGGTCACCAGCTGAACAATTTTTTTAGTGCTAATAGCTGCAGCGAGAACTGCCACGAACCTTCACAGCCCCTTTGTCTTCCACTCTGAAATCCAAGTAAATAAGTGATTCCATTAAGGTTGCCACCTCCCCAACTTTAGAGCAGGTTTAATCCCAACCCCCACTCCCCAAAATTGGTCAGTTCCCAGACACTGTTCAACACCAAAGTAACACTTGAGGAATGGAGACTCAAGCCTGACAGATCAGACATAGATGCTCTAATATTTTCAATGCAACATAATAAGTAAGATTTATGATCAACTATTTCTTCTTCTCTCCTCTGCACAATCTCAGGTATATGTGGTATAATTGTACCTCAGCAAAGAGAGAGTTGCCTTTACTTGTAGGGTCCAAAGACTGCTGTAGGGCATGATCCAGCTGAACCTGAAGCTCTTGATTAGCCTCACGAGCTTTCTGGATTTAACCAAAAATATTAGTCAATTTTTAGATGCAGTGTATCTGATTCATAAGTCAGATAAATTTTACCTCTTTTTCATTTCTAATATTTTCATCACAGATTTTATCTTGTACCGCAGTATTTAATTGTGCCTATAGTTCTAGTCAGAGACAAATTTCTCACTACACGGTTTAGTATTTTGCTTGCTATTCAGGACAAAAGCAAAATTATGTCCTTCAAAGGAAAACTTGGGTATTTATCAATTCACCTAGTAGTATTGAGATAAATAGCCTTGCTGTGGTAGTGGATCTCAGATTCTTAACTCCTGAGAACAAACTTTGAGAAGGCATTCAGTAGGAACTTAAAATGAGTTATATCACAGTGACCTGCGAGAAGCTCCTGTTAAGAAGCTGAATACTACTATGAAAGACATCCACGTGCAGCCTTCCAAAAGATAACGACAACATAGAGAGTATTTTGCAACAGGCAACACCAATCTAACAAGATGCTGTTAAGCCAAAACAGCCGCCAGCCCACTTCTGTCTTTTCTCCCTCCCTTCCCCAAACTCCTTTTCTCATTTCATTGAGAAGCTAGCACTAACCACTCATAGAATTCAGGCATTATCCAATACTATAATATAAGATTAGCAGAATACCTCTAATGCATTACAGTAAGAAACAACTTCTTTTTCCCTCTCTTCTTTTTCTCCCTGTAGACGCTCCAGCTGATTACGCAAGTTGCTATTTACAAGTTCCAATTGTTCTTTACTGTACTGCAATTCATTCAGCTTCTCTTCAACATTGGCCTAATCACAAAAAAATCAAGTACAAAATAATAAGCTTACAAAACACAATTTTAAGTAAAGCAGGTCCAAATGAGCCAAACAGGTCTGTTCATAGTAATTTTTTAATTCAGAATAGTATTTTGAAAAAGAAGCTGCACTCAGGTCTGGTTGTTTCAGTTATCATTGTTCATTCTGTGGCTATTTCCTTACTGTTAAGCCAAGATTAAGTAGCAATACATACACAGCACCTAAAAATGAAATATGCAAATTGACTTGATCTTCAAGTAGCCTACATTCCTAATAACCAAGTACTAGTCACACACCTTTACACTTTCTAGTTCAGTGAGTTCCATCTGAAGATTGAGCATTTCTGAAGACATGGTCTCATGTACACGTTCAGACATCATATGCAACTCCTCTGATTTGGCAGCAATTATTTCCTTCTGATGATCCACTTTATGTCTCAGTTGTTTCTCTGTCAGTCGAGTTTCATCTAGTTCTGCTTTCAGGTTCTCCAACTTAAAGACAATTGACAACCCAGTGATACCATTTATAATAAAGTTCTTAAAAAGCACAATACTTCCGTGATCAGAATGTGAACCAAAAGTATCTTTAAAAACACAACAGTAATCTTTTAATAATAATCTTTGAAAATTGACGTAATTCGCAACATAACTATGTAGATATTTGGTAAAAGAAAAGAACAAACAAGCTCTTATCCACAGGCCCATAATTTAGATAAAAAAAGATGTTGTCAGAGGCGTAAATTATGCATGTTGCTAACAACAAATGTATAACAAATACACTCACTTTGTTAATTATCAACAATACTTGCATTAAACATTTTCCCCCTAGCTCCAGCTTTAATAAAAGGTAATATTAAAATTTCATTTTTCTTCCATAACAAGTAGTTTAAAAAARATTATGAGCTTAGTTCTGAATCAAACTACTCAATTTATATGGCAAAAGTAAGGGCTACACAACATAACTATTGGTTGTATTTGTTTCAGTAATAAGTGTGTAATCATGAATTCAATACCTATTATTTAAAATACTATTAGCAACATTTTAGCAATATGTTAAGTTCCAAACCTTGTTTTTAAGGTCACTGATTTCTTGTCCATGAAGCCTGGCAAGCTGCTCTTTC
Source organism: Rhea americana (assembly GCF_003343005.1). Taxonomy (NCBI): domain Eukaryota; kingdom Metazoa; phylum Chordata; class Aves; order Rheiformes; family Rheidae; genus Rhea; species Rhea americana. The sequence continues at coordinate 1,039,004 of NW_028185595.1, forward strand.
TGTTTATCCAGTTGCATGTTTTGCTGTTGCTTGAGAGCATCACATTCAAAACTCAAGCTTTCCAACATTCTATTCTTGAGTTCAATTTCTCTCTGAAGAGAGTATTTCTCTTGCTCAAATTTCTGAAAAAGTAACATAAAGTCTAAATGTAGCATTCACAAATGCTTGAAGAACAATTTACTAGATACAGTCTCAGAACTGAGACACTAGCTGCTTAAGGCCTTCAGCTTTACTGCTGAAGTGCTTCAGTTCCAGTTAGGGAATTGGGATTTTATACATCTGTTTCAACATAAAATAGTCTGCTTTAAATTTTTAGGGCTTATTTAATTATACAACAGTCTTTCATACAAACTGTGCATTTCTTCCCACTCAAAGTGCATCTTTTATGCAATTGTAACAAAAAACTTCAGTGAGAGCTTGTGTGTAATATTTCTACCACTAGTAGAACAGAAATGTCACAAAAATTRTTACAGTGTATCAAATCTTTTCCTACTATTGAACAGATTGACTCTGGTAAAGACATTTATAATGTCTACCATTTTGTGATAAATCCCATTAAATTCTCAAATTGAAAATTACTTTCTAAAAATAGCTTATATCTAACTCAGATATCTTTGTTAACAATGAAGGGCAGCTTCATTTTACTCCTTCATTCAGCTGTGCTTCCATTCCACTTGTGCTTTACAGCTAACTCTTTCACACTAAGCCCACTAATGGCAAACTGACACAAGCAAGTTATTAGCGTTCATTCAAAACAGCAGAGTGATACAACTCTTCTCCAGGTGGTGACAGAAACCAAACAAATATTAGCTCTATGACCAGGGAAGGGATGGCAATCCACAGCCAGAAGCAGACCAGATTAAAACAAGTGGTAGATCTGAAGCATGGGCAGACTAAAAATCAATATTGAATGTTTGTAAAAAGTAGAAGAGATCCAAGACTGAAAGTGTCTTGCAAAATTACTAAAAAAAAATTAAAGACTAATTTACACTGCTCTTTTCTAACCTGTAAAGAAATGTACTAATTAATCTAGAATTCCTTGGTATTCAGAAAACGTGAAACCAAATCTACTATGGAAGAAAACAATTTTAAAACTTTAGTTGTAATGTTATTGTTCCAGCTTTAAGTAAAACAAAGTATATAGGCAGAAGATATCTCAACTGGTACACATGCATAAAAAAGAAAAAAAGTCTACGCTCTAAAGCAAATTTACTTCAGCAATTAATATCCGTTTCACATTAGACGCAATTAGTTCTACACGAAAGTGAACACAACACCCATATACCAGTCTTACTTGGTATAAAGTTGGCTATAAAATCCTGTCTCATCTAGCTATAGCTGTGCCCAGTATCTCAGAGCAGAGATTAAGAAGTCCTCCCTACAAATACCTGAATGAAAAAAATTTATCTAGAGTCTAAAAGGCACTAAAACATTTGTGCTTTTCTGAAAATAGTTAAATTAAAATCAAAATTCTTGACTTTTTTCTTATTCCAAGAGTATGAAACAGCACCTCAGTTTTGTCAGTCAGTTCAYGACGTGTTTGATCCAACTGATTTTGGACTTCACTTTGAGATTCCAGTAAATGCAAGCCATACTGTGCTGCCTTCCTTCGTTCATTCTCTGCTTCCTTGAGTTGCTGTCGAAGACTTAAAATGGTCTCTGTCTCCATTTCTCTTGCTTTTATTACTTCCAGACTACAAACACAAAGCAATTAACAAAACCATAAATACACTGTAATGAGTTACTATAGTTGATCTGAAAGAAAATTTGGGTTCTCTCTCTTAATCAGGACATAAGTATATTTCTGTATCACTGAGAGATGAAAAATAAATAGCTCATTAACAAATGGTCTTGTGAACTGTGAGCCATGAGCTCTCTCTGTAAATCTGGTTAATATCTTATTCCTCACTATATCTTAAGTGATAGCATGCAGTGAAATAGCTCAGCAAGATATTCCTAGAAGAAATATAACCTCAGATGGTTGCTCAAGGAATAGCTGCTGAGTACAAAGGCAGCTACATCCTACAACACCAAAGTCAAACAGCTTACAGAAAACCATAACATGTCACAAGCTCATAACAAATTTAAAACACGTTTTGAACATTTTATGCCATTACTCCCACCCCAGCTACAAACAACAAGGTAATCTCTATTCCAATACATTGGTATCACCAATGGTGTGACGGTTTAAAAGTTTCTACCTCACCTCCCTTTATTAAGGGCAACCTGGTGGGAAAAAAATTAAACAATCAAACAAAAAACACAGAGGCTGGACTAGGTAGAAGAATTGTCTTAAACCGAGTTCAAATGCCACTGATGGGACAAAATACGGTCCCAGGCTGAGAAGTTAAGCCAACAGCAAAACGAAACCTTCACTACTTTCCATTGAACAATACTACCAATGAGTTTTAGAGGTAACTGAAGGAACCCCTAGCTAAAGCTATTTAGAATAATTGGATCATAAGGTATCTTATATGAAGCAAAAATAAATGCGATGTGCATATGAAATATTCTATAGAAAAAGACTATCTAAATAGTCTTTATCTAAATAATCCACAAATTTTGTGTTAAAAAAGATAGTTTTAACATGGGCCATCTCATCCTYCTCTGCTTTTCTAGGGTAAGCATAATGCTTAATTGTGTCTTTCACCCCTGCTATCAACTTTTACCCAGGTAACATGCTTGCCATGTGGCAAAGAGATGGTATAGCAGTACATGTATGTTTCAGGAGATTAATCCACATCTATCTTCATATCATAAGACATAAATAAAGGTTGCTTTTGCRGGAAGAGGTCAAAATAACTCCCTCCTCCCCCTCCCCACCCTCCAAAAAACAAACAAAAAAATCCCCCACTAACTAAAAGGGGTCGAACTTCATGGTTTCATATGACAGCCAGCTCCCAAACCTAGTACCTAGTAAGCCTGCAAAKTGAAGAAAAATCCTATGAAGATAGAAATCGCCAAGTGATTCACACTCTGCACTACATAAACCAAGAATTTTCTCCTAGCAGTTACACAGTGACAACAGTATACGGCTGGGAAAAAAAAAACAACAAAAAAAAAACTTTGCTATTGATTTTTTCAAAGCCAAGGTTCATAATTTCTGTTTCACTTGCTCCTCAAATTTAAAGTCATTCTTTACTGATGATCTTACTCAGTGTTTTCTGTTCTTATATATGCAATTTAATTGCTACCATTTCTTATTGGTATGTATTATCCTTGTGAATGTTATAAAGATGCTTGTCTTAATCTGCACAAAATTTCAGCTTGTTAAAAAAAAAAAGATATTAAGGAGTTATCACCACACTGAAAACGTAATGCCTTCACATTTTGTTTGCTAACTTCTACACATCACAGGTACTTAGAGTTTCACAACCTTCTGTTTAAACAGAAATTTATCATTTTGTCATACAAAAATCCATAATGCCAAAACTGTGCTACTTTCTTGCACAGTGAAAAGACAGAAATTATCAAATTCTATTTTTCCTATTTTTAAGTAGTTTTCTTGTTGTCATTGAAYACACATCATGCACTTGATCTGGCCAGGCTCTGAAACTTCAATTTTTCATATCCATTCACTGCTACGTTTGAAACACTAGCTTTGCACACTCTTACTCTTAATAAAACCCAAGTTATTGAARGACAGGTATTTGGCATACCTATAATATCTAGAAGTGTCAACAATATTACTAGCAGAAGGACACCTACACTAAACCTGTATAGAATTTAGTAATGAAACACTTGATAATAAGATTTGTAATGTTACAAACATAAGTAGGCAAGAGCTTGTGGTATGAATTTGGTATGAATCAGACAAAAGAAACTGATTAATCCTTATTCATTTCAAAAGCAGAATTAAAAAACGGTACATTTATTTTCTGATCAAACAACAATAACACACTAAGACTTCAGATACAGTAATTTGATTGCTCCTAGCTTACAAAATTAACTTTGAATGATATTTTTAAACTCACCTTCAGAAGTCCATTTAGGTCTTTCTTGAGTTTATTCTCTTAGTCCATCTTTTTTTTAAAAGAGCAACAGTTGTCTAGTTTCATGAGTATAAACTGCAGTTACAGCAAAGCTCTTCATAACAGTCCTTTTCTGAAACAGCTTGATGCCTGTGGCTGCCCATGAAAAATGCAGATCAGTAGTTAAAACCTCATAGAAATGCAAATCTTATTCAAATCTCACTTGAGGCAGCTGTCAGATAGTTGAGAAATAGCCAGATTAGGCAATGTTGCCAAGGAACAGATGCTCTGCAGTTGACCTGTAGAATAGAGAAACGGGCTAYGCCCAGGGTCATCTCCTTATAGCATGTATTTCATTTTTAAAGTTTTTTGGGGAATTTTATCTTTCTCTCCTGTTCCTTCAGTCTCTTTTACACTCCCTTCTAATTTTGCATACAAAATCTCTGTATCCTAACAAACCATATACTGAATATTACCTAAAAGATTTTAGGTTTCAGTTTTTATTTTACACCAAAAATATGGAGGAAAAAGAAATAGGTATCCTACTATAAAAGAATACATACACACTATGCCAAATATCAGGAAAACAAATGCATATGGCTTTTCTGACACTGTAGGAGCACAGAGAACCTCAACTTTATCATCTGTTCTGGAGAAGATTAATCAGAGAGCGCCGAGAAGGTGAACAAAGGTTCACAAGCCCATAATGTTATAAAGGGAAGTCACTGCTTGTAGTTTCCTACTACACACACAAAATTATTCAAGAATTGTTTTAAAATAAATGAACTAGCTAACAAATCCAAGATTCAAAACAGAATTCATCAGTTTTCATACTCTGCTGCTTACACAGAGTTCTAGGTTTTCAGTCTCTGGGGAACAGTTACATTTCAGTACTTTACAGCAAAGATCAAGACTACTTTTAAACATTGTATTGCATGCTCCCTCTAGTCCATTTACATTTGCCAGCATAAGGAACTGTTTCCAACCCTGAGGAAGCAGGTGGGCGCAACAAAAACCCGTCTCCTTGTATCTGTTAAGAATTGCTAGTTACTCACTTGCAGTTAGATATTCTGAAGCCTTTTATGACAGATTCTGCATTGAAGGCTCTGGACCTTTTTTACTCAATCATTTAAGTACTACTCGACAAAAATATCAGGGAAAGAGATGAAGAGCGCTCTCCCGGCATGCAAGCCTCCTGCTCCTCTCCAAGACTAAACTGTTTCCCCCCCCTTTATTCTAAGGGCAACTAATCACTTCACCAACCTCTTCAGAGGTACTTGCAGAAGTTTTCTGACCGCTCCCATGAACAGTAACGCAATTTCTCTCCCTCGGAGCAGGCACTCCCCTTCCCACTCATTTCAGTTACTCAAACAAGACCACTTCACCTGCTAAACAGRCACACTCAACCACGACGACAACCTGAGGACTACTCAGCTGCCACAGAACGTATGATCGGGCAGATAACTAAAGAAAAATCCGACTCCAATGCGAGCTTTCAGCCGCGACAGACCTCTGGTCCTGCCAGCGCTCCGCCCGGCAAACGGACAAGCGGCGAGACCGGCAGGGCGGCCGCGGCGAGGGGAGCGGAAGGAGCGGGCTGACACCACGGGGCCCCCATCCACCGCGGCGCGGCGCGGCGCGGCGCGGCCCCCCAGACACGGGCCTGAGAGCACGGACGGGCGAGGGGCTCCGCACCCAAGAGCCCCGCGGAGCGCCGCCGCTCCACAGCCAGGAAAGCGGCCACAGGAGCCCCCGCCTGCGAGCAAGGAGCCAGCAAGAACCCCCGCGGGCAGACGCGCCCGCGCTGGCAGCCGCCGCGCGACACTACCTCAGCCCAACGGCCGCACCACCGCCAGCGCCCCCGCTGCCGCCGTTCAAAACGGCCTCCGCGGCGCCGCCCAAACCTCGCGAGACCGGCCGCCCCCCGCCTGTCCCCTCCCACCCGTCCCGGAGCGCGCGTGCGGCGCTGGGGTCCGCCGCACAGAGCGGCGCATGCGCGCGGGGCAGCCGCGAGGCGGGGAGGCGCGCGCGGCTGCGGCGGTGCGCTGTGAGGGGACGGGGCGGGAGGGGCGGCGCGATGGAGCCGCAGGGGCCCCCAGCTCGCTCAGGGAAAGAGCGCAGAGTAAGTGGTCCGCCTCGAAGCYAGGAAAGCGCTTGGTGGCACCCGGGAAACCCGCCGCGTTCAGCGTGGCCTGCTTCTCGCACGTTGCGGTGGAGCCCTTGCCCAGACCGCGCAGTGCCATAAGTGCCGCGTTATCCGCTGCCCGTTTTCCGCGTTACGGAAGCCCCGTCCCTCGGGGACTGCTGAGCCCGCCCGTCACGTCCAGCCAAGCCTTTCYGGCAGTAGACACCGCCGTGCCCACAGCCGGCCCTCCAGATTTCCGTGGGCTGCGCGCTGAGCTGCGCCGTGTGTAGCGTAGCCGCCGGCTAACTGCCTGCGACTTGCTGTGTCGCCCCGGGGTGCTCTGGTTTCTACTCATCTTCGTTTGGTTCACCTGATYGTGGAGGGCCTCTGCCACGCGCTCCCCGCCGCGGGGACCGTTGGCGGTTACTCAGAATTTCTGTTAGAGCTGTGTGCGCTGGTACGCATGCAGCGACGCTATGTGCCCTCCTTTTGGCTTTACTGGCYCCTTATTTTTGACTATGCTTGATAGTTGCTATATATTTCGTGGGGCTATTGCCAAACTATTTGGTGCACTTTTTATGGCAGCCTCGCAAACTTGATTTCTGTCCTCATAAGTGACAATCGTAGATCGAATGGGTTAGAAGGGTTCCGTACTGTTGGATCGTCCAGAATTTGTAGATTTCTTAAGCCGGTGAAGATACGAATAATATCCACAAAAAGAAGGAAATCTCATCAGTGGAAGAGTTTCATCACACAGTTCTGGTGGCTGTTGGTGAGGCAGTACTGATAATAAAGCATCATTGTGTGTGTAATATTTTCTCTGCCTCAAAAGGAAAGTTAAGTAATTTTTACCTTTGAGGCACTAATTAGATTTTTGATCTATTCTGCAAGATTCTTACATTTTTACATTTTAGCTAACCACATCAGCGAGTGTGAATGATTTGTTCTCATAYCTCATTTAACATCCATAACAAGAGCCACTGTATCAAAAATATGTTTTGAACATTTTATTCTTTTTATCTCTGAGGTGGGCTTTAAGATATTTTGGGAGGTTACCTGGGGCATTCATGTTCAGRTTATTGCTGAACACCTCCCGGCAATTGCAGTGTTACACTTTTACATGTGATTGGCTATGGCTTTCAAATTTGACTTAAAGAAGTTGTCAGATACATTATGTACACCTCATCACTAGAAACTGGATGAAAGTAACATTTACATAGTTAATTTTCTGTGTTTCCCCTAATGTCAAAAAAAAATACTTTAAAGCAAATTCTGACTATTAAGAAACATGCCTCAAGTGTTGAAAGCTTGAATTCAAGGAACAGGTTTTAAGTGGATGCAAAGGTAACAATCTTATTTGGAGCAACCAGGACAAAAATAGATGCCTAAGTCTTAAGATAAAAGGCACTTGGAAAATAAGAACATGATATAAAGTTCTACAGAGAACGGCAGCAAAAATAAAATTTAATTCTACAAGTTTTTCAAAATGTGTTGCTCTAGCTTTTCTCGATAGAAATATCATTTAAAATAAACAGAGAATGGTCTAGACAGGCAAGAGTGGTAAGTTAATTAAAATAGGGGCAGGAAACGAGAATCCTCTGCTCTAATCCTGATTCTGCTGCATTCACTGTGTGACTAACCACTCCATATACCACAGCTYACCTCCTCCTTGTTTTAAATCAAGGATAACAGTGACTTAATTAACAAATCCATATAATTCTCCTTAGAGATAGTGTGAGTACAGCTTGGAACATATAAAGTGCCTTGTAAAAGCTAAGTATTAGCATGATTACTGTACCAGGTCAGTTATCCGCTGTGGCATACTAAATCCCAGAAATGTTAAAATGGCAGCTGCATTTTTTCCACTTCATTTATTTTAGGAAAAAAATAAACCACAGTTATGGATAGCAGCTGACATTTAAAGCACAAAATACATAGGCAAACTTCATTATACATTCCTTTTGTTAGAATTTTCATTTATGCCTTTAGAACAGACTTAGCTGCTTAGTTACAAATTAACTGATTCATWATTTAAAGCATGCCATTATTTTCAGAACTTGTTCCCTTTTCCTTACTGAATTGGCAGTAACTAGGATACTGTTTTACAGTTTATTTCTACTAAATTGTGAATATATAAGCACATGCCTCAGTTGCTAGTAAGTTATTTGTAATATAGATTTGCTGAGTGGRGTAACCGTCTTGTCAGAATTCTGCAAAATAATTTACTGATATGACAAATTAAACATTTAGTACTTATATAAAACCGATATTTACAGTTTGCCTATATAATAGAGTTCTTTTTGCTATACTCAATTTGGAGGAAGCTAGATTTAACTTTAAGTTCTTTCAGAAGAACATACRATGACATGGTCATTAACTGGCACTTGTAGCATATTTTGGCTTTATGAAATCAAATACTTTTGTCTCATTCTCAGCTAGGAAAAAACTCTCAGTTTTTGTATTTCTTTTCAGGTTAGATTGTGTTTCATCACTATAGCTTGCCTGTTTAAGTATATGTTGGCTCTTAGAATCTTTTCTTCTGCATATGACCTCAGTAACACTTTTGTTTTCTTATGGAGATTCTGAAAGTCCGTTCGTTACTCTAATTCATAACTTTTCCTAAGCATGTAGTTTGTATGCTTAGTTTATTGATATTTTAGGTAGCTAAATGTAATTAAATATGTGCACTGCTGACCTTGTATAAAATGTAAATGCATGTCTTAATTCTTATCTATGCTAGAARGCAAACATTTCTTGCAAGTAATGGAGTAATTAGAGAAAGTAGATGGGTTCATTTTGGAGAGGAGGATTGTTTGCCTTTAGGTATATATAGGCAAATTATGTTTTAAAAAATCTTTCTTAATCTTTACCTGGTAATTGGTCAGTGAATTTTGACATTGTACTGATAAATGTTTTACTGACTGTAATGCTGTAGGAAGCAAGCAAGTGATTTAGCAGCAGCCTATTGAGAACCAGCTGATTATTAGCTGCTTAAGTCATTTTGRCACAACAAATCTAGGGTTTAAAATAATGAAAACTTGCTAAGGCATTAAGTTTTATCATGTTCTTGCCCTTGAATATATAAGAACACTTAGATTTGCACATTTTAAAGCCATGTTACTATTATTTGCTATTGCAAATTCATAGAAGCCCAGACTTAATTTCTTTCACATTTTTAAATTGGCATGTTATTGAACTRTTTTGTTTTTTGAGATGAGGCGCTTTCTGCTTCCAAAAAATAGATTGAACAAGTCTAAATGTTTTAGTTTATTACTGTGAATTCTAAGAGCACTAATACCTATCTTGCAAAGAACTCAAGTAGCTCAGTAATTACAGCAACAGATTGAGAGCAAGTAGCATACTGTTTTTAATCCTCCCTAAACTATTAGTGACTGACCTCATCCGAATCACATGATCCCACTATTTCAGTCATCCGTGCTAAACAAAGAGATGTGTTGAGTTTTTCTTATTAATCTAATGCTGTTTAGCCTCTGTGGAAACCACTGTGAAACTCTTCTGCCAGCTAGGGATTTGGATTATTCAACTGCCCCTAAACTGGCGTAGTTTTACTGCTTGTTGTATGACTTATTCCCTTCACTCTAACTGCTGACAAGCTGCATGTTTGCCAAGTACCCTCCATAGTCCATCCTTACCTTACTCTGTAAGTCATAAATATGGGATCCAAAACCTTTGCCTACTCCTAAACTAGAGTAGCAAACTRAGAAGTGAAGGAAATTAAATTAAGCTGTGTCGTAGAAAATGACTGTAGCAGGCAGATCTTATCTTTTATAAGAACACCTAACAGTACTATTTGCCGTACAGTTTATAAAAATACGTGCAGTTTCCACAGCTTATTAGCTCTACGTAATGCTATGTCACTAATAAAGAAGAAAAACTTGAGCAGTAGCATACTCATCTATGCACTCTGAGTTCAAAGATTACTTGTGTCTGCAGTATTAAATAGTAAGTTTTTGGTATCCATTTTTAACACAGCATTTTCTGTTGCTTCTACTGCTGCTTAATTATCTAAAAACTCCAGAATTTGTGGCTAAAATCTCTGATTAAATAGAGAAATTGCAAGAAGTTTTATGCCTTAAGGAAATTAAGATTTGAATCGCCAAGATTTGAGCTTAAAAATTAAAGCTTAAAATTTAAGTTTTTGTCATCTACTATTCACTGACTGAAACRGACCAGAAAGTGTGGCATAGAGTTTTAGTAATGCAATCATGCAATCAGCATTTGTATTAATTAGTAGGATAAGCATCCAGGTACCATTTAGGCTGTAATCCCAGTGCAGTACAGCAGGTCTTCTAATGAATTGTGAGTACTAAATACTTTGCCAGGACTTCTGTGTAAGAATTTGTTCTAGCACCACATTATTAATATTTTTTTTCTGTGGAGATGATTTATTCCATATGTTTACATGCAGTGACAATGCAGTATTAACAGTAGGYAATTGCAGTAGTGCTGCAGAGCAATAAAGTGTTCAACGAATAAATATATCTCTTGATATGTACTTACTACCACTTTTCCAGTTCAAAATGTCCATTTCTTTTAATTGAGGAATAAGGCTAATGTAGTGTGCTCATGTTTGACATAACTTATCTGCAGAAGTGTATGCACGGTTGTGATGCAGGATTACCACCATGCTGGATTACTCAATTGCTGGAACACTGTCACTGGGTGCATATGGCGTTTGCAGTTCTGACAATACAGTAACACGTGAAATAGGCCTCTAATCAGTTTCGTGATTTCCCCAGAAGAATTTACTTCCTTAAGGGTAGCCCTCTACATATCTTTTAATTGGACTTGATATAGTTTAAGAGCCAGCCATTAGGTAGGAAAAGGCAATGGTTCAGTATGGAGTAATATCTAGACTCTGAAACTGAGGACATAATTGTTTCCATCTTTTATCRTAATCCTGATTGTTATTCACTTCTTGCCTCTTTCAAAATTCTCAAGTTTGGCTGTATTTACTCACATTATGCTCTTTTTACAGAAATCTAAGGTAGCCAATGTGACAGAAAAAGGAACATAGGGGCTAGTCATGTGTGCTGAGTTAACCCTGTCAATACAGATGGGGCCTAGAGACCCAGTCCATGTAGAACTGTGGTATACAATAGCAGGTTTAAATGCTCGAGTAGATACAATTCTGCAGATCAGAACAAAGAGTATAAACAAGCTCCCTACTGGTGAAAAAGAGGGAAAGCAAAATCATTAAGAATGTTGAAGTGAATGCTAAGTTGGTGATAGAAGAGAAAAATCTAGGTTTGTTTAATCATAAAAGCATGCGTTGCAAAAAGCACTTCTGAAAAAAATACACTTGAAGAACAGTAGGATTAGAACCTGTAGTAGGATTAGCTGGGAGATTAAGTAATAAAAGGCATAGAGGGATCAGATTTGCAGTCTGCTTCCTGTGTAAGACACTGAATCAATTTTAACAAAATGGGGGGGAAAGGGTACTCAGTTTCTTTTTGTGCATTTTGTTAGTAGTTACCAATGGTCTGAGTCTTTTTAGAATATTGCATCTGTTATTCCCTTAGTAGTTTCCCCTTTCCTGCTAATTCTRTTTCAGATAAAATTTGCATATGTGCCTCATTCTATGTATTTACATTTCCATTTCTATTTTTCTCATACCACTTTGCTACTGGGTACAGTCTTTTCTGCTTAAATTCTATTATTTTTATACATTTCAATCAATAAGGACATAGTTTACTAGCCACCTTCCAAACAGTTCCTACTTGGGGTTTCAGAAGCATGGGGAAGGAAGGAGGTAACAGTTCAGCTGGGTCATTTGACTATTTCATTTATGGCTTGAGTAACTGAAACAAGACAGAAGGCCAGAATATATAGAAGTAGGCACCTGGATTTAACAGTGGACTGGCCTGCTATTTCCGACTACTAGTTACATGGTTTATGTGCTGTTTCACAGTAACTTATTTGCTTATTTAAAGCTATTCTATATCATTTAGATAACATGCATTTGGCATTGCAGAAATTTTTTCCACCTGTAGTACCGCTGTAGATATGGACAAAAGAAGAAGCTATTATCAATTTAGCACAAGTTGCTCACCTATTCTAACAGTATCTTAAAAGTGAAGAACAATATTCTGTAAAAAAATACTCTAACCAGAAGGATGCAAGTTTTGTGCCTTCTACTAGCACCAGGCAATTCTGCTCTTAAGCAACTAGTTGTACCATCTGTTAATAATATCAAATGAAAAATGCCTAAAAGCAGTAGTAGAAAGAGTACCTACTTTTATTCTTGCTCTAACAACATACTAGGTCTACACTGTACCATACAACATTTATGCCACACTGTCCTACAGAACTTGAAATGATTACTTGGCAAATCTATCAAGAAGAGATGAGTCTCTTTCAAATGCAAATTTTCAGGCACTCCACTGGAAAAGTTGACCTTTACCATTATTACTTTTATTTCTATTTGTTACATTTTCTTCTTCTCGCTTGGATAGGCCAGGAGCCTCACAAAGAAATATATAGTTGTTTAATAGGCAGTGGTCAAATGTAAAACATACAAAGTTCAGTGGGTAAATTCAGAGCCAAGCTCTGTAGTGGAAATTTATGTTATAGCCAGGATAGCATCTTCTAGACTATGCCCTTTCCTTTCTCCTGACTTTCTTCCTTTATTGAAGTATCAGGTCAAATTTGATACGTCTTCAAAGTCTTCCCAATAGCCACGAATAAATTCACAAACGCAAAATTTTGAATTACGTGATTACTAAAGACAACCAAGATACCAATATAAGTGTGAGATCTCAACTTCAGGGCTTTTTTGTTTAGACATGGCAGCTTAAGAGATCAGTCAGTCTCGTAACAAGATTACCAAACTGTTTGTCACAACATCATTTAACAGAAGCTTGAGTATATAGTGATGCGAATGTTAACTTTCTTCAAGTGGTAGCTAGACAAGTCACTTCGACTTTTAATCTAATGTCAGTTCAGATACCTGTTATTAACAACCTACAATTTAATGCTGATCTTGATTGTCAGGTGTTTTTTTCCAGGCATTATGCTTGAGACAATGAATTAATGAGTTGACATCAGTTTTGATTTGATCCATTACACTGATGTTTAGTTAGTTCAGTGTTTAAATATTATTACTGTCTGACAGAAAAGCAGTTTGGTAACAGAACCAAATGAATATCCAAAGATGCTTTTTTGATGTAGAAGTATACAGGCATCATCATTAATACTGCCAATTACTTAACTGTCCTCTAACCCGAAGGATAGTTGACTGTTTTCTGAAGCCCTGTCTAAGTTACTTCCTGTAACTCATGTTTTTCCAGACGTACCCATTTACTAATGTGAGTACTTTCCTAATGCCATCATCTCCCTTTTAACATTCCTGCTGTCTTATTAGTTAATATGCCCCAGCGTTTGGCCAGTCACATTGCTTTTGTAAACTAGATTCTTATTCCTTTAAAATTCATAAGAAATAGTGTCATGAGAAACRCATACACTTCTGGCTTGACAGCCAGCTGTCATAAATCACCACCACCTTGTTTATTTGCTCTTTCCCTGTACAGCTTGCAGTCCATGTACAAGTAGGACAGAACTCGCTTATTGCCACTCCAGAAGTCGTTTTTGTGATAATCCAAGATTAAGTGTTATGAGAAGCTGATAACAGATATTCGATCTTACTAAGCCTGTGTTTTTTTCATGAAATAATTTAGCTTCRTTTTGATAAAATAAGATTAAAAGATATATGACGTTCATATAAAAGATAGAAGATTCAAATTAAATTACATGATTATTTTTTTTTCAGTACAGCAGTAGGACAGGACAGTTATTTTGAATTTGATATAGTTCAATCTTGTAAAGATTGTCTACATTTTGCACAGTTATTTTAACACAGTTACTGTTCTTTCTTAATGAAATGGAGTACAAAGAGCTATTTCAATATCAAAACCAAGTAGCTTTCATCTGAACCCATTTCAGGCCTACTGTAAATTATCCTTATTTTCCCTAAGAGCTAAGAGGACTGTACAAATACATCAGAAAGGCGAAGGAAACTGTTTTCCTATGGCTTATAACCTTTGCTACTACCAGTATGTAGTGGGTTTTTTTGAAACAAAATGAAACATTTTAAATCACAGATTTCATGTTATATCTGTTGCTTGATAAGTTCTTTTTCTCATCTTAGTTATTCTTACATCATCACTTTAAAAGTTTTGGATGATATAGTCACATTGGATTCCTTGTTATGCTATACTTTTTCAATTTATGATCTCCCAAGTAGTTTTGAAAATGTTGATTTGCTGTAATTAGGGCTTATAAAGCCCTGCCATGTGGCAAAAAAAAGAATAACAAGAATAAAAAGTTTAAACTATTCTACAGTTTAAACTGCATCAGCGCTATAAGCATCACTGGATCTTTTAAAGTGAGGTTTAGGTGAGCATACTCATCCTAGGCTGTAATGGGAAAGAATAATGAGTTGCACTTGTTTAATTTTGTTTTGATACTAAACTTTCTAGTTTTGAGACTGCTTTTAACCTGTTTTTGACTTCAGCAAATACCTGTGATACTTCTAATGCTTCTCCCCCACCACAAACGGCTTTTTGAAAAGTCAAACAGTTATACAGTTACTGTGATAAAATTAATGGATTCTTTYCCATTCTTAAGAAAACTTAAATGATATTGTTGTGGAGCGAGTAATTCTGTGCCTGGTGTAGAGTGGTATAACCTGAAATAGGTCCACATGAATCAGATAAGTAGTGATGTTTTAAAGGTTGATGAAGTTAACAATATCTGATATCTGCCTGCTCATACTCAGAATTACAAGTTAAAAGGTTTTGGTTTGGGTTTTTTTGGGGGTACTTTGTGCACTAACCATTCATTTCTCTTTTCAGTCACCTGCTTGCCTAACAGGTTACAAGTGTATCATCAACCACAGCTACTGAATAGCTTAATTCCTGGAATTACAGGCTGAAAATGACTCAACCTATTTAAACCTTGCCAAAAAGCAGCTATAAGATGTTTTCTAAAACGTCTGGAAAAGGTTTGTGTATATATATATGTTTTAATTTCCAAGGGAGTTAGTTTCTTCTTTGTAAAATGTTTTATTTTCTTTTGAAAAGAAGTGGAGAAATAAAAGCAATGGATTGAGTAATATTTACCAAAACCAAACATTTTGGAAAGATTCAAGAGAAGGGTCTAATCATTTGAATATATTTCCCTAGGCTGGTATAAAATTCTGACCCTTTTAGTCTCAGCTTTTATTTGCTGTGTAATTATACTAAATGGCAGCTTTAATGACAGATCCACTTAGGTCAAAATCAGAACCTAATTTTTGTTCTAAGTAATCCATTTTTGGATTGATAAGGTTCCACACAGTAGGTTTGACTTCTGTGTTACGTATTCATGCTTTATCTTAAAATACAAYGCCGTTGAGCTTGTAACTTTTGAGTGCAGGATTTTACAAAATGCTCAGTGGGTATAGACTGTGACCACATTTGCTCCTTTATGTTTATGATTATAGGATCTTTAATAATATAATACATCTTTTTCCCTGGACAMATTATGTTGCTGAGTAGCCTGGAAGATTAGCACATGTGGTGCACAGAGCTTTTTGACCATAGACTTACTATGTCACGTTGTATAAGCTGTGTATCAACCTTTATGAAATCTTACTTTAGCCAAATTTAGTCCAGATATCCTGTTTGGACTTAAGTGGATTCATCTTGATTTTTTTTAAGGTTCAAATGTGCCTCTTCAGAAAAACAATATATTTCTCTAGCAATTGTAGTCATGCTAAAATATCAGGTTACATATGGTTTTTGTCAAAGTCTTTACTCTCACCACGTTTACTAGAAAATACTGATGTGAATTTAGACAAATTGTCTTTAAATCTCAGCAACAACGACATGTAAATGTTTCATCCAGTAAAAGGTAGAAATGCTAGCTACTTTCTCAGCAGTAAAACACTTCATAGATGCTCCTTCCACTTGCTTCTAGGGAACTTGCTGAGTTACTTCAAATATTTCAGAAATGAGAAAGCAGGAAAATGGTTACATTGTTTAAGAGYGTCTGCTTTGAATGGGCTGAGTCTGGATCATTATAGTATGCCTTAAGTTACATCCTTATTTAAGGCAAACGTTTAAGGATGCTATGTCCTGCTGATTAGTTCAGTGTGGAGGAAAACAGTAGCTCTACTTGAAAGTTTCTCACTAATGAAGAATAGGGTGAATGAGAAGCTAAAACATAAATAGATGCAATAGAAAACAGCTGATCTAATTTAAAATTTGCAGTGACTCACCTGAGTTCCCTTCTCTATTCATTATCATGATTGTGTACTTTATATGTAGCCTAGTAAACAGTACTATCAAATAGATTGATTTCAGCATTATTTCTTTTTATTGCTTTTGTTTTATTTCCTTCTTAGTAAGTTATCAGTTCCCCATAAAATATATATTTCTATATTGTGAAGCTGCTTGTTAAACTTAATACTCTCATCAAACCTTGCAAACACATTTACAGACCTGTAATAAAAGGAAGTATTACAGCCTTTTTCATATGGTTAAAATAGAGCAGAATTTGCATATTTGAGTATAATTAAGTAGAAGAGTGAAAAGCTTTTGGTTATTTGGTCTTTTTCTTTAGCCACTAGAGAACTGGGTAAACAATTCATACATTTGTATATACACATACACAAATTAACAGATATTTTTATGCACGTTCCTTAAATAACCATTTCTTCTCAATGACAGCTATGAAAACATAGCTAACTCTCCCAACTTAGGAATTTGATGTCAAATTAAGTGTGTTAAAAGATTCTTTTCACATTGATCGTATCGAAGACTAGCAATGCTCAGATCACAATAAGCCTGTTTTTCCTATGGTATGCAGAACGTCTTTGTAATGTGTCAGGACCTGTTTTACACTAAGTATGTGCTGATTTGGCTGAGCAGCTAGAATCTGGTTTTGGTTAAAYGATTGTGTTTAGATATCTGATAGGACTTACTGAATATTTCTGAAAAACTCTTTTTTAAAACAAACCACTGAGTAAGTAATGTACCACTGGATGTCACTGTCTTTCTATGAGTACAAAGCTCCATTTTGTTTTGGTATTGCAGTAAAATGAGTGTTAAAGTAAGTGAGTATTAAGGCATGGCTTTACATGCAAAGGGATTGTGGAAGACGCAATATGGTTAACAATAGTTAGAGACAAAATATTTCAGCTGATGAAATACTGAAGAACTTTTCACAGTGTCTGACATGAAGTACCTAATGTAGGGGGTACCTGCTTAGGAAACTAGAGTCTATATAAGAAATAGTGAGACAAATAACTGTAGAAAGCCAGGCTCCTGAGCTGGTAGCATACCTCTCACCATTTCTTATGTGGGCAATCTAAAGTAAGATTGTGAGTACTACTGTATTTTCAATGTCTGCTGAAAACTTATGTGTTATATTATGAATATGTTATTACATATATTCAGTTTGTGATAGGGCTGGTATTCATACTGTTTATTTAAARTTTTATTAATATCTTAGTGTTCGTTGTATGTTGGGGAATATTTAAATAAATAATGTGTTTTGTCTTTGTAGTTAATTTCATTTTATTCTGTTACTTGGTGGGTACTATTTATAACACTAAGTAAGTGTTATATTCTGTCTTATGTACTTTTGTGCTACTCTGAGTTACATAAATAACTTCAAAGGGTGGTTTCTCTAAGAAAACTCTGCATAGACAGTCCATTGATGCAAATGAGGTTGTCTTGTTTCTTTTCCTGCTGATTTAAAAGATATAGCTTTTTAGGTCACTCAGAAGAATTGCCACCTGAAATCTTACTACTCTTTAAATGCTATATAAACAGATGTAATCATGAAGGAGGCATTAAATGTGCCATTATTTTACTGTAGAGTCTATTAATTACCTGCAGTTGACTCTGAAGCAGACTTGCTTTCCCCAAATTACAGTGAGGTTCAGTGGACTTTGGACCTCATGTATGAGATACTGTTTTTTCTCCCCTGTGTCTCAGCTATGAAAATACAGTAACCTGGGTTAGCAGATCTGATATAATTTCTTCTTGAATTCATTTAATACCATTTAACTTTTTAATGGGTCCCACATCACTTTTAATTATACTTCCCCTTTTCTGTAGCTCCTTTAATGTTACATTTTCTTTAAACACTCAGCTTCATCAGACTAACTAGCTTTTAACCTGCATTTTGAATTTAGATCCTTGCATTGAATTTGGAAGGAACATTTGGCAAAGGTAGTTCGAAGATTGTGTTTGTACTTTCAGACCTGCAGGCAAGATGTTTCACCTGTCCATTGGGGTTTAATTAGATTTTTTTTTTGATGCTTCTAAAAGCCCTCTTACTTGCATGAGCCCTGAAATTCATGAAGTTTGATTTTCTGTGTATTTGTTCGATGGTGGCTCATAAACTTTTGTCTTTTCTGTGTTTGGGACATACTCTTATATGGCTCTTGAGCTAACATTGCCAATTTTCCCCAGCCATAGCAGGTATATTCTCTTCCAGCTGACTGCTTATTTTCATGGAACTTAAAGAAACTTGGTCTTCTTACTTGTCTGCCAGCTGTGCTTATGGTGAGCAAGTTCAATAGCTAAGGTGAGGGAAGTATAGATACTAATGCTGTGGTTCTGTGAACTTTTAAGTCAGCATAAATCTGTGCTGCAGCTGAAGAATTTGGTCATTGCCTTTTTTCAGTCCCTGGCTGCTCACTTCTTCAACAATATTAATAAAAACATTTGTGTAAGTCCTCAGAGAATTGATCTAACATTAAAACTAATCCAGCCTAAAGGGATAGTCATAATGCAATGTCATGTTCTGTGTTACTGTAATGACTCCTTTCTGATTAAAAAGCTGATTTCCATAAATCTTTCTGATTCATGACTTTTTAAAGTGTATCTTCACTGCTATATCATTTAGACTTAATTAAATGACGTAAGGGAAATTAGAAAAATACAGTGCAGGTATTAGCATTTTGCATTTAATGTTTATGTACCATATAAATTTAGTGGAAATTTTTCCTTTGATTTTTATCTTCTAATCATATTTTGAATGAATTCAGGCTCCAGCAATGGAAGGTCAAAGCTCTTCCAGATGGAATCTTTATTATCTGTAAATCCAGGATGTGTGGAATAATAATTTGCCTGACCACTATGCTGGGGTTTTTTTGTGAATTGTGATATTTAATTATTTTTTCAGTGTGGCATAGCAAAAAAAATCACTTCATGCTGTGAAGTTAAAGCTTTTATATGAAATTAAACTAGGTCTTATCATTCATTTACAATCAAGTTTTTGCCATTCCAATAGCCATGCTCATTCTGGAAGAATAAACAGATGTGCAGGGCTGTTTTAAAGGCAAAGCTGAATAAATCTGTCCATAGACCAGACACTGTGTGTTAAATTTGTTAAGCTGTGTAGAACTGCAGGTTTCAGGATTCTGGAAAGATAAGCCCTTCACTCTTACTCGTAAAGATATGAATCTGCAGAGTAACAAATAGGAATTGCAGTAATGTCCTTGTAGAATATTTGAAACCATCTTACTACTTATTCATTAGCAGATACTTCTCTAGGTAAGCTACTTACATTAAAACTAATTTCCCTTGCAGATCTTCTAGGGCCCAGTCAATCAAATAGGGTATATTTAAGTTAGTTTTAGTGTAATGTAGATTGATGCTATGGGTCTATCTTATAACTTTGTTTTAGCTGATCAATGTAACACGTTATCCAGTGTGATTTTTTTTTTCCCTTCCATTCTGGATATAGGGAATTATTAGACATTCAGTGAAGTGTGCTTACTAATGTCAAACCCATTGGACACAGAATGATTAAAATATTGAGTTTGCTCCATCTAGTAGTTTATTCGTAAATATATTATTATTTTGATAGAGGTAGATTCTGCAGAGGTGGAAATTATTGCCACAAATGCTGTCAAAACAGAAGCTAAAGAACAGTACACGAGCTCTCCTCCAACATCTAGGATAACAGGATCTGCAGTCTTCTCTTTTAAAGCACAATATTATATTGTGTCAGGGCCTGTACCTCATCTCATGGTAGCTAATAGATTTTGGCTTTAAATTTTTTTGGAAGTACAGTCAGCTGTAGTGTGACTGTTCAAGTACATGACTATTTAACGGCCATAAAGGCACTTTTATTTATTACCTTCACTAAATTACTCATACTTGCACCATACTATTGGGCTGGCTGCATCTTGCTTTTCTGTGAGTGCTGTTTCTTACAGGGTGTCAAATTTTATGTTTTGACTACTTTGGAATGGAATTTATCAGCTTCTTCATGTTTATACAGGACTTTGAGTTGCCATCCACCTGGATAAGAAGCAAAATTACTTTGGTATGCTATGCTAAGCTAACAGTTTGCATGCTATAAAATACTGTAATGTTAGCTGCTCTCATCAGCCCAGTCTAGTAATTCTTGCAGGAAAACAACACAGTAGTGGATCAACCAGGATGTTTTTAACTTTGTCTTAATTTTATAGAAACTTATCTTTCTCATTCTGTTCCCCAAAATTTGTTTGAATAAAGGCCCTTTTGGTATATTACTGGCTGAATTAATCAATATTTCCTTTATCTGATCGTATTTGATACTGTTGCATTCAACATATTATTGGCCCCTTCAGTCTCAGCAAAATGTAAACCTGTATTGATAGTTGGTTCACCCATGCCACTAAGTCTTTGTGTGTTACTAATATCTGACCTTTGCTTATGCTCTATCCATAGATCTCTTGATCCTCAAAATTCTCTCTGTCTTATAACCTTAAATCAAGTGGAAACTTGTTACTCAGACTTTAAGCAGGTATTTATGTATATACTATTYACAATTTAGGTGGATAACCAGACATTAATTTATCTGCCACTGACTTGTTCCAAAGTGTGATCTTTACAACTCATTTGATCTAATCTATCTTTGGAAAAGCAAGAGATTGCTAAAAAATGGGAGGAGGATATATCTTGTTTAAAATAATTATTACTCTTTTTCATTGCCATACATAACAAAGCTTACGTCCAAGCGAAGTAAGACACTTTCGTAGGCGCTTCCATTGCCCCGAGGTCTGTTTGATGATGTCGAGTATTACGGTTTTATTCTTTTACTTATTGCCGCGAGGTCTGTTTTGATGATGTCGAGTATTACTGTTTTATTCTTTTACTTATAGAATTAATTTAAAGGGAAGGTTATCAAAATAACCTTTAGGTTATTAATCTTTAATTAGGATTAATCTTTAGGGACCTCAAATTGGGTCTTTAGTAATCATCATTTGTGAATTTAGGTTCTAGTTATTCTTTAGAGGTTTGCTCTGCTGTAAAATATTTCATCTGAAGTCAAATAAAAGTTCAGAAGTATCTAAAAGTTGTAGTGAAACTGTTTTTAATCTAGAATCTGTAGAAAGATAGATCCCAAAAGCTTTTATTATATAAGAAATTAGTGGTTACTTCTAAATGAGATTGTGGTTCTATTGTAATAGTGTATAATTCCAAAACTGCATTTAGAAAAACATACTTGCAACATCATTGTACAACATTGAGCTATTAGATTTTTTGATCAGTTGGCAAGAGTTGTTGCCAACAATTGCACTTGAGGAATTGTAAGTGCTAAACTTTGTTTTACACCTGATAATAAATTGATACTTTGACTTCATGGAGAGCATTTATAATTAAGGACTACTCTGTTTTGAAGTCTTGCCATGAACAGTTAATGTGCTTAAAAGAATCTGTAAAAAAAAGTACTTGAATCCCATTACGTTTTTCACTTCTGGGGGAAAATTGTGCAAGTAATATAGTTTGTGCTGACACTGTAAATGTTACCTAATGCACTCTRCTGAGCCTGATTTTTTTGCACACTTTTCAGATGTTAACATAACATATTAACACAACCATTGAGAAGCATACAGACCTAGTGCTGGACTACATTCATTTATTTAAGCAGTTCGCTGGCAAGAAAGTGTTACCTACRAGTGTTATCTCTGTTATGTAGTTATGTGACATTAGCTATTTTCTAGTTTTGATTAGGAGATTTTATAATAGGTATTTGAGTGCAAAAGTTCTTTTTTCTAAATCCGCATACATTTCATATTCTGATCTGTGCCCTGGCTCCCTGTTTTGCTGTTTGCATCATATTGACACTCAGTGACTGCAAGAAATTTCAGGCCTGGAGGAACAGAAGCTTTTTAAAAGTTCTTCAAACTTACACATCTAACAGGAGGGTTCGGTCTGGGGGCTTTATCTATGGTGTCAGCTACCTTTGCATTAGACTTCGAACTACTTCTCCCTGCTCCTTTCCCACTTGTCATTAATTTCTTACTCAGCTTGATCTCTAGCCATAATTCTGCAAGATGAACCAGTCTAATTTGATCTTTCTGAATTTAATGTTCAGAAACAAAAATCGTAGCTATCATATACTTATTGTCCAATTAGAGTACTCTTAGGGTTCCAAGTTTTTCTAATGCTGTTGATCAGCTCGACAATTAAAGAAAAGTAGCTTTAAGCTTGAATTTAAATTCATAAACCTCTCAGCAGCAAAGGTGAGGGTGCACTAAAGGAACACCTATGGGCATTATACTTTATGGTGTAACATGTTTTTTAGCTTAAGTTAAGTGGATTAGGAGCCTTTTGGAAAAAAAATTACTATGTGTAGAGTAGGCTAGAATTCTGGGAATGTTTATGCCTCTGGAAATACTTACCTTGTATAGATTTAAGCAATTAGTCTGCTGATCATGTGTTATTTTATGTACTGAGGGRACAGGGTGGTCCATAGGAGATATACTTTTACTGTATAACTTTGTTGAAGTTGGTATTGGATGTGCTATGTGCTCTTCTTCCCTGCCATAACACACAAGCACAATGCACTACCAAGTAGAAGAAAAAAGCAAATTATTTAACTCTTGAATATTACTTAAGCCCTATCTTAAATTTAACAGATTCCCTGATCTTGGATCATTTACATTAAGTGTTTTTGAAGTGAAAAAAAAAATCTAGCAGGAACTGTTTTGGCAGTCATTTCCTAGTTTGAGAACACAAGCCCCAATTAAGGCTTTTCCTTTGGCAAACTTTAAATGTGGTRGGAGGAGTAGGAAGACTCATCCACCAAGTTTACCACAGGTATTATTTTATTTGAGAGAGCTGATGCTGTATCTTTATACACCTTTGTAGTAATAAAGTCACTTTACCCCTACTTTTCCTTTGGGAGAACAGAATCAAATGTGTTTCATTTTTAGGCAGAAAACTGGCACAAGTTTACATAAAATAAATTTGTCACTGTCTCTCAATTACTTTGCTCACTGCTAACTACCACAGAAATCTTCTATTAGTTGATAATTTGGATACATTTTTCTCTTTTTTTTGTATATGATTATAATACTTTGATATCATGATACAGTTTCATTTCTAAGGTCAAGTGTAAAATTGATTTGGTTTATAGGTATGGAACAACACACAGATTTTCACTGCTGAATTATGACATTATTATCAAAACTTACTGGAGYAGTTCATGTCAAATTCATAACTTGATCAAGTCCTAAGATTTAGGGTGGACTTTTTTTTGGTATTACAGTCTATGGAAAATGAATTCATAATCTGGTTAAAACTATGAAAATGAAGGCCAACTCTCTACCTTTGACTTGAAAAAATGTGAGTAAAAATCACAAGCAAACAAGGCAAGGCTAACTTGGATAATGTTTTGCATAGGTCTTTCAAATGCAACAGATCTCAGAGGGAGAGGGGTTAAAACACTGTCTTTTGTCTTGGCTGTTGTGATATAGAGTTATCTGACAGCCACTAGAGAAAAAGGATGGTACTGAATATAACTGGTGTGATTTACAGTATGATTCTTTAGAATATATTGCTGAAGACTTATGTAGCACACTTCTACTTTTATATATATAACAGCTCACTATCAGTTACCCCTGACATTCTTTCAATGCTAATTGCCAATAGATTAAATCAGATTTACCTTTGGTAGTTTATATATCAGGATCATGCCATTTAACTGTTGAAGTTAGGGCAGTTGACTGCCAA
This sequence comes from Rhea americana, assembly GCF_003343005.1. Lineage (NCBI taxonomy): Eukaryota > Metazoa > Chordata > Aves > Rheiformes > Rheidae > Rhea > Rhea americana. The sequence continues at coordinate 1,063,123 of NW_028185595.1, forward strand.
ATTCTTACTTCTGCATGAAAGAATCTATCGAAACTTTAAAAGATTGTGACGAAAAGTCCCAATGCTGCATTAAGGTGATAGGTGGTTTATTTACTATAGCGTAGGTAGGTGTGATGTTAAAGATAAACTACTTGAAAGGGATTTGTGATAATTTTTTTTCTTTTAATGAAAAGCCAGGTATATAGGTAACTAGTGATATATCACATTGGGCAAGGCAATTTTTAAACTCCAGTATGTATTTGAAGTCTTCTTTGATGGTCTTAACTCAGTACAGAAACAATGAAATACTGAGTACAGATGGCATAACACTGACAGTAACAGTCTACTGCAAAAAGATGCTCAGGCTATACTACTTAAAATGAAAAATTGCTTCTAATATTCAGTACCTCAGTGTATATCTAATAGTGATTAGTTTAGCCTACTTTAAGGATTTGCATTTTGTAAGGAGATTTTGCTTGGGTATCACAACTTTTTCATTCATGCAGAGTTCATCTGTAGCTCATTACATTTGAGCTGCATTCYTTGAATAGCTGTTCAGTTCTGAAGTCTAAGTATCTCCAAATGCAGTGATCAAGTGTGTTTATTCCAGGTTCATGTTCTACTTTAACCTTTGTGATCAGGTTAGGGAAACTAAAAACAGAAGAAGTAGTTTTCTTAGGCTGATACAGAATTGGACTTTCTCAATGATATAAGGATAGATTCAAGAAGAAGGGCATTGAGTTTGCGGAGAATTTCTGCCATCGTAAGTAATGCAAGYTTGATCTTGTGTATCTGCCCACTCTGTAAACTAGTTCTTGTTTGTACGATAAATGTCATCACTGACCTCTGCCTTTCCCAGCTCATATTTTTCCTCATTAGCCATTTCACACATTGAAACGTAGTATTAGAAGTGGAGACTGCTACAAGTTTGCTCTGGCAGGTAGTGTTGGCTATCAAGTGAGAAGATTATAAATGAAAGCTTGTCATGGCATGTAGACAAGCTGTCTGGAGTTAGTAACCTCAGCAAATCAACCTTAGGATCAATTGGAGATGTTGCCTATGCTCCTGGAGCCTATGTTCCTGGAAAAGAATCAAAGTAATCCATCCTAAGGATAGAGGGACTGGCAGGTATACAGTGACAGGTACATGCAGAAGTCCTCTGAGACCTCCCTCACCTTTTTTGTTTTCTCATGCTTTTAGTGGTATTTTCTACTCAGAACAAGTTCATGGAGGCATCAAGAAGTATAAGAAAGAACCAGGCAAGTCATTTCACTTGAAGCCTTTATAGTGTCTCGGTACCTTTGATGCTCTCTAGGCAAGCCTTGATATTCTTCAACAAGTGGTAGGAGCAAAAAGTTGTATGTTAACCTCAGGTCCAAGGCATATGAATAGGAAATAAACAGGAAATAGGATCAGTTTGCTCATTAAGTWAATAGGTTGCCTGCAATTTTGACCTAATAAATGTGTTTGCTACTTAGCAACACAGGAATATTTGGATGTAATTCCAAAATATTTTGTGGTTTGTTATACAACAAAGGAAAATCATCAGGGAAGGAGCTGGTGGAATTCAGGAGACGTTTACACCTTAGCTTGCCTACTGTTGCACAGCAGATTAGCGTGCCCTGAGCTTTGTGTTGCTCTGCCCTTAAATGAATCAGTTTAAAGCTAGTTTAGAAAAATCTGCACTAGTTTAACTGCATGAGTGCTCTCATTTTAAACATCCTAAGCACTGTTTGCTACTGTGAAGAGACAGGATATGTGGTTTGATAGGCTTTTATTTGATGTGATACAGCTGTCAGTTATTACTAGGCATGAATGAAGCACCTTAAGTTAAAAAACACAAACAAAGCCTCCATGTTTAATTTACAAATTTTCCTTGTTTTTGAGTTATCAGAAAAACTGTGCTCCACCTCAGTGCAAGAGTGCTAGAGRTGAGTGGAAAAGAAAGTAGTGTTGTTCATGGTTTTTGCATAGTGGGTAGTGCTGGAAACCCCAGAAGATTCCATTTTGGCTTTATAAGTCTTAAAAAGCCTGAAGCCTGAAGACTTTCTCTACAGAACAAAACAAATGAGTTTGTTCTTGGAGTGGGGGCAGCCATTGCTGTCGGGTTTTTCTGTTGCCCTTGTTGATTTGGGATGGGTGGTTCTTGTGCAGCACTGACCCATGTGCAGCCTTCGACCTTTCCTCAACAGCCGCTGTACAGTGCACTATTGGCACTATGTTTGTAATGCTCCGGGAAAACAGGTCATTTCTGTGAACTCATTGCACTTAAATGGTTTGGCAAGTTAAATGAAGTATTTATCGAGTGCTTTCTTTTCACTGTAAATAGCTTCTTTTACAGCCTGAGCACCAGCTCAATACCGGTAGGGTAACTGTTTTGACCCTCTGATGGTGCCAGCCTCAGCAGGCACTTTGCACTTCAATTTAGCATGAAAATGCATAAACCTCAACTCTTAAAATTTAGAAAAAACTTTAGGCCCAGGAAATGAACGGTTAACCMGATACCTGAAACAATGTAATGCTCATTAAGGAGAGTCAAGTTATCACCTATTCCTTTTTTTATTAAAAAAAGAAAAAAAGAGGTTCAAAGCTGTTGCATCTGCATGTGCTACAGTTCTTTCAAATGCAGTGAAAACAAGTATGAAAAGCTTAGCTTGTCTTTCTTCACTAGTATCTTTAATTTTGTAATACGATGCAGAGGTGAATGAGGCTTCTAGTACTCCTCATATTAGTTGTAATAATTATTTTAAAAAGAGATATACTAAATATTTTCAAACTTGATATAACTGGTTAGAGAGAAAGCTCTACTGATTAGTTTTCTATTTTCTTTCTTTAGTTGTTTTACGGGTTTAAAAAGATTTTATAACATCCGTGCTCTGGTCCCACTGGGCTAGATTCTGCTCTTGCTCTGGTTGGTACAAGACAGAGGTGTCCCCACTGAATTTCTGCCTTCCTTTTATTCTTATTGTTTCCAGGACTACATAATGCTGCCATCAAAGTATGTTGGGTAATTGTAGGACATCAGTTAAGTAGCAGCTTGCATCTTCAGAAGGCCTAATAAAGCCATATTAAGCTCATTTGCTGAGACAATTGTTAAAGTTTTGAGCTTTTGTTTTGAGGCTATATAGTTTATCTAGATGAATGAATATTCATTTATCTGGTAGAGAAGTGAGAGGAAAAGTTGAAGAATTGAGCCTGTCCCACTTGTGGTGGACATGTGATTTACAGCTTGGCAGCTCTTGGCCGCAGGAGAACATGTAGCTATTGAAGTTTTTCCATACAAATACTTCTTTTAGCAGATCTCTTTTTTTTTTTTTTTTTTTTCCCCATAAAATCACCTTTGGATCAAAAACTCTACAACTTGGAAGACATTCTTCTTAATTAAAACAGGATGCTGCATCACATTCTACTTGTTCCTTTGGAACTGGTGTAACTGAAAGCCACATAGTTATTTCACACTTTATGTAGCATCATACTGAAGTTCTGCCAACTGAAAAGTTTCAGCTGGTGAGGAATCCTGGTTACCAGCATCTGCAGTGTAAGCTGACCTGCACATGGGATGGGGCAGCTGTGTGGCTTATTGCCCTTTTTAAGAGTGTTTTAAGTTATTATCATAGTCATTAGCTGTAATTCCTTCTGACAGATCTCTCCACTTCCTGCTAGCAGATAAGTTTCTGTTTGTATTCTTCATTCACCCRAATGGACATTTTCAGAAATTCTCTTCAGTGGAAAGCCTTCCTCTAAGCACTTCTCAGCAGGCCTTCAACTCTAGTATTCATTTGAAGAATTCATTTTAATTTACTATAGGTAAACTAACAATTACGTGGTTGTTTTCTGTATGTCTTCTATGTAAGATATCCTATGTTTATTCTTATTAGGTTTTTTTTGTTTGATTTTTTTTAATTTTATTCTAAAGGACAGAGAATGTAATCAAACAGGTAAGATGCAATTGACTCCAGTGCGAATTGTGCTTGTTTAAAATAATTGATGATAGGATGAATCCTGAAACCTTGAATAAAYGGCAAACTCTCAGCCTGCTGCTATATTGGACATGCCTCTGAAAACTGCACCGTCTATTTGGGTAACAGTGCTTTTTGATTGTTAAAAAATAAGGGTGTATTCTTTACTCAATAGCACGTATTTGTTGTAAAAAATTTACTGTAAAAAATTATTTTAAAAAATACAACAGCATGTGATGAAGAATGCAAGGCAAGCAGAAAGAATTGGCTGTGCAYAAGTTAGCTTACCCAGATCATTGGTAATGACTCTTTATTCTGCTATGTGCTTTCTATGCTTCATTACCCTTATCTCTTCTATACATGTAGATGAGGCTTGTGGTCATGAAAATATTATTGTTTACCAGGAATGCATATCTGTATTCATATAGATATATATGAATATATGTCTGTATACTCATATATATACTTGAAAGAATCAGTTGTTAAAATAATTAACTGATGGAAAAAAATCAAGCTTTGTGAATGAACCTTTTTCATCTCTGTAAGCAGGTCCTTTTCCTAGACTCTTCAGCAAAGAAGTATAGTGTATTTACTGAAGGGTAGAAATGGATCATTTGGTTTCAGAAAACTAAATAAAAATGTTCACATTAAATTTTCAGCTGCTGAAATTAATAGCCATCTGCACAAGTCTGTGACAGTTCCTTCAGCGAGTTGTGGAACAGACATGAAAGACTATTTGAAGGTAGAATGAGAATTAAGAGAGAGAGAGATTTAGTAAAGATCTCATCAGTATGGGTTGTTTCTAATCCTTAGGCACTTTTAGACCCTGCAGTTTTGATATGGCCTYATCTATTCATATAACAGACTGAATTACCAAGGTATTAGAGGAAGCCTGCCTTAATACATCAGGATACACATTTTATCTTGTGCTTTTTTTCAGCCATATACTTGTTGTGAGGCCTTGAGCAAGTCACTTCATTTGTGGCTCTCCTGTGAGTACGATAAGACTGTTTTCCCAGAGCTGTCAGTGTTGTCTGAAGACATCTTCAGCCATATGTGTGGCTTTCTGGCTATCTTGGATATGGCCATCTTCAACAAGAGGCCAAGAGCCAGTGAGTTGTTTGTCATTGATAAATGCCTAACCTGCCTAAACAACCTTAGCAAAGTTGCCCTCTCTATTCTACTAATGTTCGTTGAATGATAAGCAGCAATTATTTCCTAAATACTGCACCTCAGACCATTTAGTCACAGTAGGCAAGTTGGCATCATCTTTGTGCATCTGATAATAATTTTGAMCATAAACTAGATGGGAAAAGAAGGCATATCCTGGCTCCTTCCTGAGAATGTTCTTTTAAAAGTGATGTATGAGACGTGTTTGACTATCAGATATCACAAGGGAATTTGTGAGCAGAAAGTGGTAAAGCCATAGATGCATTTTGTCACAATTGGAGACAAAAATATCAGTGGGAAAAGCTCGTGTTTTGCATTACCCCACTATGTGACTTCTCCTTGATCTCATGAATTTTTGTAGTTTCCAAGCGGAATGTAATTAGAAAGAATGTGGACCTCCATGTGGTGTAATTGAAAAATATGTTTAAGAAAAATAAATCACTAACAGCTAGSTTTTTTAGCTGTTGCTTTGAAATTCCATAATTGGATTATTAGCAGATGGTGCCATTTCTATTGTCTTGCCTCACAGCAGTCTTTTCTGAAAAAGGAACAAAAAAGCGCTCTTAATGCCCAATTAGAGGACTGTTTCATCTGGAGAATGTTGTCTTTAGTAATCTGCCTCATAGCTATTGTCAAATCGTTGTAAATGAGGCAATTTCATTGACTCACGGATCTTTCCTAGAGAATATGAATTATAACTTGGTTCCAGTGAAATATGAAAGTAATATTTTGCCTTATTCTTTATTCCAGTAGGTAAGAGAGGCATCAGTGGGAAGTTATGCCTCTCCACCTCATATTTGTGCTGGAGACCCCTTAATTTCATCCTCTCAAAGATGACATGCAAGATTCACTTTGTTTAGTTTCAGTGAAAATATATTGTCAATTCAGCTCGTTTCTACAGAGGAAAAAGCTGGGCTTGTAACTGTTTTTAAAGTTACTTTATCTAGTTTATATATTGAGGATTTTTTGGGGATGCTACACAGCTAACCATTTGTTATTGAGTCTTGATCCTAGCCAGTGGAGGATAACTTTGCAGCAGGTCTTGGGATATATCCTCGGGTGGAAAAGAATTTAGTTTTGGCATCATGGGAGATAACAAACTAAAATTTAGTCCTGAAGAAGCTGAATTAATTTTAAAGACTATGTAATTGCACTATTTGCTGATCAACTTAACAATTCCACTACTTTTCCAAAGAAGTCTTGATTTTTAAGGGGATATTTTAAATTCATTTTTAATATAAATGTGTAGATGCTAAGAGTTATGCTAGAGATAGATGGGTTTTAAGTGTCAACTTTGGGAGGAAAATTATCCTGTCTTTGCCTAATAGGGTCTAAGAGAAGGTCTAATCTGTGGAAAGTTTCCCCAAATTTTCCTCAGTGGAGCAGGAGACTACTGTAACTAAGATTTATGAGAGTAGCTAGTGGTTTCCTCGTGTCTAGAACTCTCAAACTACCTACATTTTCTAAATGCCTAGGTCTCCAACCCTAAGACCTCCTAGCTGACTGAGTATCTGCTAGTGTATAGGGATGGAGCCTTTGCAGTCTAAACAGCACTTAGCAATTTACTCTCTGTCTTGTRTAAACCATAGCAGGATTTAAATGTGTTGTATGCTTATACCGGCATTGACTCTATGGATGTGGCATGCCATTATTACAGCAAAAAGGTGGTGGTAACACCCCTTGCCATTTAATATGACAAAATACCAGAGGTTATGGGGGAAAAAAAACAGGGGAACATAAGCTAGAATGTAAAAATGGAAGAATTTCCTTAGACCAGAAAACTACYGAGCCTAGTGTTAGTGACTTTCTTGAAATGGTCAGTCACAGTTGGTCTTTATTCTGATTTAGACAGCGGAAGATTTTTAATTGCTCCTTTGACATCCAGAGTGAGTATCCCATTAAAACAGTACATYGTCACTGCTTTTTCATGCTTCTTTGAACACAAGGACTGAAGTGACCAAGCTTCTCTCTGAAACCCAGTAAGCATCCCTGAAGACCTTAGTTAACAGGGCTTTTTCCTGTTAGTTTTATAGACTTTTTTTCTTTTTTAATTCAGAAGTTTATTGTGAAATTTCTACAGGGAAACCAAAACTGTAATGAAGTATTAGACTTCCGTGGTTTCATTTATATTTTCAAAATTTTGAGAATGGTGTGAAAACAGCAATGAAATGATAACTTTCTGCTCTGCAGTTATTTTCAGTGTAAGAGTTTATTAAACACAAACTCTTTCTCTTATTCTACTTTCAAAATTAAAAAGATTCTTGGATTAACAGTTCCCCTTAGTTATGTATACTTGAAGTAAAAATAAACCAGAAGTGTTATTCTCCTGAAATAATATACATATATATATATATATATATATATATATAAATATATATATATATATATATATAAGCTATTTTTCCAGATGAAAAACATCCTGGAAAACAAATACAATTTTTAGACAGTTCTGCTATAGTTATTGCTTAGTAAATGTGAGAAATTTTTGACTTATTTATTTCCTGAAAGAAATAATTTTTAAAATTTTAATGTTAAGGAGTTCACCTATTTTGGTTATATTTGCTCATGGAATTGGCCACCAGAACTGTTAAACAGTAAATGCAAATGATTGCGCAAACATACATTTCTCACATCTAACCAGTTTACCCACTGCCAAGTGGGTACAGTGGCTCCAATGGGTACAATTAAGTATTATAYGCTTAATGAGGAGCATGTAGAAGTTCACACTGTTTTTGTATTTTCTGTAATAGAAAGGAAAAGAATCTTTAAATCAGCCATTTCTTTTCCATCTCATTTATTTGTGTAGGAGTATCTTGCAATGAAAAAGGCAACATTTCAAGTTGCTGCTGTTTACTGAAGTAATAACAGTTACGATAAATTTGGAGAAGAAGAGTTTTAGTAAAATTAACCTTATTAGGAATATATCAAGTAGTTTTCCATTTGTGGTATTGACCAATAAATAAAGAAATTTTTTTTAGACTTTGTTAAAAACCTCCCAACCTCTCGATCTGGGAATAGTCTCAAAAAGAAATTTAATGATTCCTCTTCCTTTACTTTAATGGCTCTCCTGTGGACCATAAACTATGGAGTTCCAAAGTCAGTACTTAAATGTTAGTCGCTATCTATACTGTGTTTTGTTTCACTGTAGAAAGATATTGCTGTGATATAACTCTTCTGGTCTGCATTCTGCAATGAGATCTTACAGCAACGGGTACACATTTTTATAAATTTTCTGATACCTTATCTTCAGAAGTAGCAGAATAGTGGGCCAGATCTATGCAACATGCATTCGTCTGAATGCTCTTGAAACAAGTCTGTCGGGAGCAATGCTGTTTTGGGAAACAAAAGAGTTTTCTGAAAGATCAAGATGGAGTAATTGATGAGCTACCACATGAATTTGCCTAAACAAAGCAGCTGCACGTGAAGGAGTTAGAAACCGAAGATTTAGATCCTAGATGAAAAAGCAATTTACATTCTTGTAAGTGTGTGAGGTTTTTTTTTTTAATACAAAAGTTACCTTTTTTACATTGTTTTCTAGTCAGTTCTGAAGGATACATTTACATTTGTGTTTCGGACAGCTGTAGTAGTGACATCATTGCTACAGCATGTGTTTATAGAAATTGTCAAGCTTGAAACCTATTATAAATTTTTATGCCTTCGTTAACTATGTCTGGTTTTAGATTTCAAGGTATGTGGTGTGCTCTCTAGGGGTGATGCTGCTTGAAGCTACAAAACTGGCTGTGTCTATATTGAATCCATATTGTAGATGCTGATGGTGTGCCATGTTCCCTGATGTAATGAGTTAAGCAAGCAAAGTAAAAGGAAATCATAAACTTGTGTTAAATATTTCTGTATATATAGGGATTTCTTAATGCATTTCTTGTAGAGGAATCCAAAGATAGGCCAGTTTAAAAGGCAAAATAATACTAGTAGACATTTAGCTGTGAATTTAACTCCAGTTTTGTTTGTATAACTCCACCAGCCACACTTGTGTACACTGATTGTCCAGTTGAGCGACTTCCTACAGTTCACAAAAGTCCACTGGAGGCAGCAGAAGTAAAATGAAAATATACAGAAAGTAATTACATTTTGTTTCAGGAGCTGGTAAACACTAGTCAGCATGAGCCTGGTGGCCAAGGCCTGAAAGAGAAAAGAGTCATCTTCCAAGGAGATCCAGGGGACAAATGGTAAAAGGAAGGGGTGAGAATGGAAGAGACCCAGAGCAGGCCTACAACATTGTGGATTAGCCTATGTCCTGCCGTGAAGCTGAGGAAGTGCAGGAATTCTTGTAAAGGTAAAGACCAGATATGCCTGTAGTAAGTGGTCACTTGAGTTTCAAGTAACAGTTTGCAGCTTTGGCGTAGAGGGATTGTTAGCCTATGGAAAAAAAAAAGCAGCAAAATGTAAGAAGCTCTTTTTTGAGGAAGATACGCTTTGTAATTCTAAATGCTATATGTATTTTTGATTAAGAACAAAACTACCTGTAGAACTGAAGCTGTTGGTAAATGATGAGGCCATGCTACCTGAGAGAATGGGTGATACAGCCCTGAGTCTTGCGGATCACATGCTGAGAGAAGGTGGGACTTGAACATCTGTCCATGAAGATTTCTGTACAAAGAAATTTGAGAATTACAAACAAAGGCAAATGGACTTCTTTACAATGCTTGATTTTTTTTCCCCTGGTCTTTTCCTTTTTGATAGTGTGCTGTTTGGGAAAGCAATGAATTTATCATTTACAAGCAGGGAAAATCAGTTCACTGAGAATCATGTATTTTAATTTTCCCAGAGTTCTGAGTGGAAGCTTCAGCTGATGTTTGTTAGCAGCCTGTGAAATTTGAAACTGAACCTTCTTGTTGTCAAATTCAGACTGAAAGTTTGTCCTGGAATAATATTAGTGTAATAATAATATAATTAGGATATTAGTAAACTGTAGTTTCACATGTGCTTCCAGAACAGAACTTTGGCTATTTTGGGTAGAAGAGTTACCCTCTTCTGTAGCCTAATTCTTTTAACCAAAGCTCTGTATTTCAGTAAATAGTTATGCTTAGTTCATCAAGAACTGCCCCCAGAGCAACAGTAGGCCTTAATGACCCTGACCAGCCTCACCTGGGGCTCCCCCCACCCTATTTAAGCTCAGGAACCCTGTTTAAGCTTGGGCCTGGCCCTTYAGTTTCTGTCCTAGTTGCTGTAGGAGTTCCTGTGTTCAGCCCTGTCTTGAATCTGAGTATAATAGCATTGTTATTTTAGTGACTTGAATTTTACTTCTTGTACTTCCTATAAAGGGCCTTATTAGGGTATGGGTTTGGTACTGCTTCTATTGCAAGCTTCCTGTTTTATAGGATGGAGGCACTCCTGTAAAACAAGTGTTGGATTATTTTGGTAGCTGCCAGTAGGGTGTGTTGCTTCTCTGAGCATTAACCTATACTTTCTTTAATCTGCTGATTGAGAATTTATTTTACTTGGAGGTACATAGATTTTATGGGTAGTACTGCTGCAGCTACTTTTTTTGATTTATGGCTAAGATTTTGGATATCTCATTGATAATACTGAATATGCAGTGGTAGGAAGAAGCTCATTGTCATGTAAGGTTGAATAGTATGAATGCTTAGCTATTCTTACAGTCTTGTATCTCAATTTGCAACTGATAGTTTCAAAGAGTTCATTAGTGAGCAGAGGCTAGATGTTTTAGAGCATGGCAAGACTTCAATAAAAGCAAAAGTATATTCACCACTTAGCAGAGCTACCATAATAATCCTGGACATCTTAAAGAASAAGGAATTAGCTTAAGATGTTTATGTTTAAAAGTGTTTATTTCACTTATTTTGGGGGTGGGAGAAAACTGCTTTTAACAGAACTATCTTAATTGTGCAGGTCTGGGTCAAGAGTGGCMTTTTGCTTTCTAGCTGCAGTCTTTGCCCCAAACTTAGAAGTCTTGAGGGATCCAGATTGCATTCAAACAAGCCTGCTCATTCAGATGTGTAGCTGCATGGAAAATACCTCAAAGATTTAAAAAGCTGACTTCTTAAATGCTTGCACTTCATTGCCTGGAGAAATTTGGCTACATAACACGAGCAAAGCCAAATTTCAGTAATATTTGTTAAGGGTTAAGCCCTGAGTAAAAGTAAGGCTTAATCATTTAGTGAAAAATCAAAACAAATGAAAGCCATGTTCAGTCTCAGGTTTTCTAAGTTGTTTAACATTTCCACCTTTTAGAGTTGTCTGTGAGTCGGTGGAATAAACTGCTTCAGTCTCAATGTAGTCTGTTTTGCCAAGTGGTGTTGCAGGTTGATGTATTCCTGCTTCTTTTGTTTGGAAGAGATTGTCTCTAGACTTCTAACAGCTGAGAGCTGTTTTCTCCACAGCTGAGTTTAAGTGTATTTGGGCATACTGCAAAGGATGCTTCTGAACAGAATGCTTAACTAGTATGTAAGTGTGTATGCTATGTTCAAGTATGTATTTTGCTTTCTCTCCAGCAATCTAGAAGTCAATGGATTGTAACTGTTAAGTCAATTACGACGTGTCATCATATATGCTACATGTTAAGTTTCTCATGCCAGTGCTGTTTCTTTTTGCTAGCAAATCTGAAGCTCGTGACAAATACCACTTAAATATGATTTTATCTTTGTGAAGCCCATTAATGTTCTCTCAGCAATAATGAAGTGCAGATACATAACAAAAAAAAACCCCACACTTCATCTGTCTTAAAGCATACTTAAACTCTTATATTTTCCAAGTAACTACTAATCTGGGGGTCTATTTGCACTATTTTTATCTCTGCCTACAGATAGGATGTTTATTCATACTGGCATTCAAAACGTATACAGCCCCTTGATTCACTGCCTGACTGTTTTTTGTACTAACAGGCAGAGGAAGCAAGGCAGCAGGTTTAGATTATCAAGCTTGATAGTGTCTAAACTTCTGTCAAGCACAGTATTGTCTAAACTTTTATCATGAATAGACTATGTCCAGAAAGTTGTCCCTTCTTGTATTAAGTATCCAATTTGGCCTTTTTTCTATAGCTGCTTTAATACTGAGGTAGTCTGGCTTCAGCAGTGCAAGTCTTTGAGTCCAATGAATGCCAAGAATGCTCACTTTGAGTACCTCGTAACATTCAGCATAGTACTGCATCAAATTTTCTTTTTTATATACACTAATAAAATCCTAACTCCTAATGTGTTATGTAGATGCCTAGCATTTCTTTTATTCATTGCTGCTAGTGATGATTACTACCACTGCGCTTAAGTACAGTGTGGAGCATAGGTGGAAGAGCTTTGGGAAATATATTAGAAGTTTGAAGATTATTTTGACTTCTGGCAAGCTAACTGTAGTACACTCTTCAAAGTGATAAGAAGTAATAGATCTTGAAGAAGGCACCAGTAGCCCTATTTCCTTTTTGGAGTAGGGAGAATGACCTTAATGGCACTGGCCTGTGTAATCTTTTCAATAAATTGTCACTTTCCATTGAAGAGACTGCTGAACAGTTGATAGAGATGACTATCAACATAGATAGTCATGATAGAGATGATTCAAGATCTTGGATGGAAAGTCTTTTACTAAGTGGATTGCACAATAGAGTTGTAGAAGTACACCTTAAAAGTGTGTAAAAAGAAATTACCTGTGGGCCCAAAGTCATTTGGGAGTAAGACGTTCAAGTTTTTTTTCTTTTCTAGCTGACTCTGACCTTTCTGAGTTTTCTGTTTCCCGACCAAATGACTGTTAGGGTAGTAGGTTAAATGTTACTTATTCTGGATTAAACACGGTTTCTGAAAGACTCAGGGGGAAAAAAGTGGTATTTTGGTGTCGATGAAAGCAGTTTAACTGGGTGGGGGTGGTTTTGGGTGAGAGGTAGGGATTCAGTATCAAATGTAGATTTAAGAAACCTGTTACAAAATGAAGTTGCTGTTTGTAAAGGAGTTTTTCTTATTGCATTTTTAAAAAAATTGAAGTTCTAGTTGCCAAGGAATCTTGCAGAAAACCTTTTTCCTTCTTTTTCTCAAGGGTCAAATAACTGTTTTCTTAGCTATACCAATTTCTGTTTCAAATGGCATGTTTTTACTGAAACAGCGTAGTTAAGAAACACTGGGTGGGAGCACTGATACACCGATTGTGAGCTGGTCAGCGACATGCAGTCTGACAGCTACTCAATTGCTTTTCTTAGTTTGAGATTTTCCTGGCTTCCATTTGTGAAAATAAGCACAACATGTAAGAGTGCTCAACACCAGCAGAGGCTGAGGAGCCCAAAATGCTGGTGTTGTGAGGTGTGCAGATAATTAGTATGGAGAAGCTAGAGGAGGCCCTTACAGTGAAACAGCTAATGCTGGGGACTTGATGTCAGCTTTCAGTGGGCTTTTTTTTTTATTATTTTTTTGTAGGGGTCTCCCCTCTTTTCTTTTGAATAGTGCTAGTCTGATCCTGTGGCCTGAATGTCCCTTTTCAGCTGAAAATCACAAGGTGCGCTCCTGGAATACGTCTCGTGATTCAATTTTATTTGAAAGGAATCTGGTTCATGTGTTCTGAGAGTCTGTGACGTGAACCAAAGTACAGCGATTGGGAATGGCTGCAACACTCGCTTCAAACGCAGTTTCCTGATCCAGACTAAAACACTGATATACGTGTACTCATAATCACTGGAGCTCACCTTAGGTGYGGTAACTTGATTGTGTATTGCTGTCCCTATTTTAAATAGACCAGAAATCTAGTTTCCTTTTTGGTAAGGAAGGCAGAAGTTCAAGAATTATTATTATGGATATGTTCTTGCTGTTGACCATCTCAGTCTACTAGTCCAAGAAGTGTAGGAGTAGTATCAAAGCTTGCTTATCCTCATGCCTAGCTAATCTCTAGGAAGGAAGGCTGGCCTAAAGCCTTTCTCTGAGCGATATGGATAACATGCCACCAAGTTAAAATAAGACCCTTGAGGTTCTTACAAATATGTGTACTGATATAAATTTTCTAGGAGCTACTGAAGTAATTCTCAATGAATGAGAATTCCTATTCATTTCTTAATCATGGCAGTAGAAAACATTTTGCTAGTAGAAGAATAGCAGGGGTGTAAATTTCTTATCTTTATGCTAGCAAAAGCCTCAGCAAGTACATTCATGTTGACAAAATTACTGGTGTTGGAGTCTGATTTCATTCTGGCAGTAACTTGAACTAAAATGCAATTTGTTGATGCTAGAACAATCTTTTCAAGTGCTGATTTTGTGTTCTTTATTGCTGGATTAAAACATAATTTTTAAGGTCTCCATAAACGTCCTTGATTCTTTACAGCAGCTGGCATGGAGCTCTTTCTAAATCTCCCAAAGTTGTTCCATTGGCTCTGTCTTCTGTAGTGGTGTCTGTGTTGGTTCAGGACTAGCTTAATTTCCTGGACTGGAGGAAATACAGCTGAGTCAGAAGATTGTTACCCAGGCTGGCCCTAGTACTGCTCCAAGGAGCAATTAGCTAGTGCACCAATTTATATGAATTTTCATTCTAGAATCATTACGCACCTTTTAAGGATACAGCAGTCCTGACTTTTTTTCCAATGGGATTAACTGCCTGTTTTTGACATTTCACTACATTTCCAGTATTCTTTTTTCTGCTGAATCTGATATAGGTCTGGCCTAGATCTTACAGGACTGTGGTTTTTTTCTTCCAAGGGCTTTAAATTATTTGAGCCCTTAATGCATTTCTTCAAGCTATCCAAGCTGTATGAGCAGAAAGGTGAGTCACAGACAAACAAATTTTAAAACAAAAACAGGTAAAGATATGGATTTCTGCCTGAATGGAAAATTCTGTTGAAGGCTCATCTCCTGCCATTTTACGGAAGCCTGCCAGTAAATTAAACGATGAAAGCTTATCTTCCAGCTATGAAGTCGTAACACTAGTTGCTGACAAAAATTACTTCTTCGATGGTCTGGAGGCAACACTTGGTAGTATGCTGCTCAGTTACTGAAAAGCTAGCAATGCAAAATTAAAGTGTAAGGTAAATGCCTGATCAAGGCATTTACCACATCCTGAACTGAATAAAAATGGTCATGTCAGCTGTTTCTGCAGTTGGCTAATTTGCAGGTATGTGCAGTCATGGAGAAGGGATTAGAGTAGAAAAATTTGAAGGCAACATTATAAGTAACTAACTTGCACATGACTGTTCATCTGGCATATTCCTGTGGGATACCAACTGGCTAGCTGTGTTTAAAAGGAAAACTAATGTTGAATTCATACTGCTTAGGTAACTTTTATAGCTGCCTCAGCAAGTATCCCTCTACTTGCTGTTCATTCGGTGCTTCTATATTAATTTGCACATCTGGGTGTTCTCTCTCTTCATTCAAGATTTTTTTCAGTGAAATTCAGTGGAAATGACATACTAGTTAACAAATGGGAGTTCTTGCTGCTGTTAGGTACAAGTTTTATTTGCCAGTTTCCAAAGTCAACATGTTAGACCACCCATAGTTGTTGAAAGGAGATCTTTAGCATTTCTGGCAAGCTGTCATTTTCTTGCTTTCAGAGATTATCCTTGCTTCCTGATTGTGTTTTAATGTGATCAACTCCTGTGAGATTGGAACAATTCTCTTAGAGTAGGGAAAAGCCAGTCTGGAAAAAGTCTCATGTGCATCTGAACTTTTGTTTTAAGGCAAGTCCTAATAGATGGCAATACTTGTGCTTTTGAAGCTCTATCCAGCTTAATCAAAATCAGGCAAGATAAGAATCTTTTTTCTTCTTTCTCTTTCTTTTTTTGGTGGAGTCTTTAATCATAGCAAGCCAAACTGAAGTCCCAAACATATAATACAGAAGTGTTTCCAGTGTTTATGGATTTTAAGATCATACCTGTCTTAGGAAAATGCAGTTGTCTGCCAGCTCCTGAATTTTCCTTGATTCAGCTTCCCTTTATTGTCAGTGAGGGGCCAAAGCCATTTCCCTCGGTATGTCTGTGGAATGATGCTTCTGTCAGTTAGCCAGTACTGGTGGTTTTGTTTTGTGAAAGTGAAGCCTTCTCCCTATGGAGAATTATTGATATGGGCAGGGCAATGGTAGGAAATGGATTGTAAGGAGCGATGTAGAACCTGGAACGACGGCCTGGTGACTGTGGGGTGGGCAGCAATTGAGAACCTAAGTAGTAAGGTCATGCAAGAGGACAGCACAAACTGTAGCTGAATGATAACATAAGAGCTCCTTCATTCTACAACTGTACTACAAATTTATCAAATTTCCAGTTTCTTTTGTTTCAAACTGGACATACCCAATTTCAATGCAATTACTTTTAAGCAAAAAAAGCTCAAGCATCTTGTCATGTTTATTTAAGGCAAGCTTTTAGTTTTCCATTCTGTATTTATCAGAAGGGGATGTGCGTGTGTGGAAAAAGGAACTACAAATGGCAAGTTACAAGTAGGCGATTAGATGTGGAAATACTTCTGTGCAGTATAGCTGTCCTCTTTCTTCAGTCTGGAAAGTGTTATCAGTGTGATCAGAATTTTCAGGACAAATTATTCAGCGAAATTTAAGGTTAGCTTAATCCCTCTAAGACTTCTTCCCCAGTCCCCCTGGTTCAGGCTATACATCAAATATCTACTTTTCTTTTGCAAATATTAAACCTTCTGCATGAACAATAACTGTTTTTATCTATTGTTAGATATTGTATATCTGTATATAAGTTTGAAATCTAGCTAGTTTCTAATCCATCTGTCTTGAAAAGGTTAGGGCTGTGTGCTTCTGCATATCGCTTTCATGCAGTTCAATTGTGTAGCGGATGAGTGAACCCTGTAAGAAAGGGGTTGACAAAGATTGAAATTATGGAGGCTTAATGTTAAGAGTTTCAGCTATAATTTTGTCATCTTGTTAAGAGTCAGTAATCTGTATGTATTGTAAGAATGTGTTATGACAAATAGCAGATGATTCAGAAATGAGGAAAAGGGACAGTATACTGAAGTTGCTAGAATAGCAAGGTAGTTATGCAGATGACTGTAGTTCATAATTTTTTCCATGAAGTTTTTTATGAACTATAAGCCTCATGTACAAATTCATTGATTTCTGCTGGATATTGTCTATGCAGTATGAATTGTTGGCATGATACCATATGTGACACCACTGAGACTGCTGCTGGTTATACTATTCTAAAGTTTTTTGCAAATCAGAGAATTTTGTCCTAATGGTGGGACTCATGAGAGATCTGCAATGCTCAGGGTTTGTGTGTGGTAGTGTTGCTTTGGGGGTGGGGGAAAAGTATATTAAAGTTTGTTTTCTTGTACAGATGTGATGATACTGCAGAAGTCTCTATAGCCCACCCATTTTCCTTATTTATATATCAAATGAGAAAACTGTTTAGAAGGGAGGTAACCTTTTGCTTTAAAAAGGATGAAAGCGCTAGAATTGGAAGCAAGGCATTTGTTAATCAAACTATTCAAAATCTCTTATTGAGCTCCATGCCCTGTTTCCCCTTGCACTCCTCCAGATGTGTTATGCAGGCAAGGTAACCCATTGCCATGAAAGCTCAGTATTGGGTTTACAGTAGAATAAATTGAAGCCCAATCAGTTAGGGTAAAGGCTGCTGTCTAGAAGTACTTGATGAGAATGAGGTAAGAAATGTATAAACTCAAGAGCATAAGGATAGAAACTAGTTGCAGATAAATTTTGACTTAAAATTACGAGAAGGTTTTTGACCAAACAAGTCTTCAGCCATCTTCCTGTAAGGCTGCTGGGGGCCATAAACAGGATGGATGAGTTTACAAGGCGTAGCTATGTGGTCTTGTAGTCATCTACAATCTCAAGATAATGATTTTGGGTAAAGAAAAAGGACCAAGTTCCATTTAACCTCAGAGTGTTGTGGCTAGTTGTAGCTGCCTGTAATGCTTTTTTTTCTACATGTCCTTCCTTCCCCTGTGTTGATTAGTTTCTCAACCAAGTGAAGTTTCTAAGCTTGTTCTGGCACTTCAAAGGTTTTTTCTCTAGTTTTGCCAACTTTTCCTTCACTGGAATTGCATATAAAAGGAGTTTAGAGGCTTAAATACTGCTGACTGAGTTATGACAAAAACTTGGCTGGTTTTAGTTTGACTAGACTCTTCTTCCTGGGGCATGTCTGCACTTTACCCTTGGCACTGAGGAGGGTGGTGCAGTGGCTCTTCATGCTAAGTCTTCTCTATCAGCCAAATGACTTATTTGCTTTGTTATAGTTGTAGGGTTAGTTTGCTCTAGAATTAAGTGATATTTCTAAACTAAGTTATTTAGGTATTTTATTAAATGTAGGCTCATGCATCATTGTCATTCTTTGAGAAACCTGTACCTTTATAAAACATCTAAAGGAGAAGGTTCAGTTGTTCAGTCATGGGTTGTGGGGAGCAGTGTTTATAGTCTTTTGCTTTATGTCTTGCACATTTTGATAACTAAAATTTTCCTCTTATCTTCGCATACTTGTGTGAACACCATTTGGAAGTTGTTAAGGTTAAAACTGCAAAGTTGCCAAGAAAGCTTTGGAAAGTTATGCTGTTCATCAGTGATGTGAAAAGCTGGATCTGCTGTATAAATAATGATGAAATACATTGATAGAAGTCTAACCAATGCATAAAGAAGTTCAGCTGAACTTGGTTAATTAGTAGTTATTAGTTCAGGGTTAAAGAAGGGTGGGGGGGACAGTGAAAGGCATGCTACATTTATTTGATATACAACTGAAATGCTAATGCTGTCATGTAAATGATGTGAAGTGACTTCTCTCCAAAATCCCTCTTTCTGAAAGGATTGTGCTGGTGGTGTAATATAATGAGAACAAATATTGTGAGTAGTGTCAGTAATGCACAAACTAATAATGCTGCAAGGTGAACTTGTCACATACAATCCTCTTACTGCTTCAGGGCTACATGGTATACACATGGTAGTTCACAGGGAATAATAAATGTTGAATTTTTGGGAAGAGAGCAGTAGGATTGTGTTAGTGTTCAGATGAAAAATTTTGCATGTGAAAGGTGATACACAGAGGTTGGCGCATTTGGTTTCTGTAACTTGATGTTTTACTAAACTTAGTTTAAATTTAGATGTGATTTTTGACATTCAAAGCTACGCTATTCATCTCCTTCAACACTGAAGTTTCACCTGTTTGTAAAAGAAGACATTTATTTATTGATTCATTCTCAGGGGTTTCTCTGCCAGATGAAGAGTAAAGACTTCTATCCAAATAGTAAAAGAAACATGGAGTTTGCTCTCCTTTTGATTTTTGAGTATGAAATGTCATCTAATGAATTATTTGAATTAGATCACAGTTACTGTTTTCTTTTGACTGGCAAACACTGCCTACAAAGCCAGACTGAAAATGGCAGTGTTAAGCTACTGATCTGATTTTTTTTTCAAATCTTTTAAAGAAAGTGAGCCATGAAGTCATCTAGGTTTTACTTATCATGCTTCTATTAAAATATTGTGAATAAGTAGTTCTGAGCTGAAATCAGTATGAAATATGTACAAAGTCTTAGAGCTTTGGAGTTTTTGAACTTATGGAAAATAATATTAGAAATGAGGAACATAGTTCTGAGCATGGACTATACCATTTGTGAGTCTCCTTTGCCTCTTGTTGGAGTTTTAACTCTTCCCTGCTAAGCGTGACGGTAACTGAATTTTATGTTACCCAAGTTTTGCTTCTAGCACTGTACAAGAATGATACTGTATTTTAGTATAGGCTTACGGACAATTTTCCCTAAAAGTTGCTCAAACAGCTAAGTGAAACTTAGGTACCTGGGAGATTCAAAATTCTTTGCTTTGTCTTCTGCTAGTTAAACATCAGTGTGCGTTTTCTTTCTTTCTACAAACTTATCAAGAACAAGAATTAACTAGTGCTTGAAATAGTGATATTTTTTCTACCAAATATGGAGAAAAATTATTGTCCAAAGGTTCTTAGTTTGTGAAGTGATGAGCAATATTACATTATTTTGAAAGTAATTACTAATTAAGAATAAAAGAAATAGTTATAACTTGGCCACTATTACAAGTGAACTGAAGATGTAACAGTACCCTGCTTCATGGTTATGGAAAGTGATTCCTCATCAGCAGAATCAATGACAAGACTCAGCTCTTAAGCAGAGGTGCATTTAGAAAAAGAGAAAGGAAAAGAGAGAGAAAATGCTAATGTAGTGGATAATTTTCCCTTATGTTGCCTTTAGAGTAATAGAACACAAGGGCAAATAGGTTTAATGGCAGCAGTCCCTACCTGCTGGGTGTATGGTAAGCTTGTATGACAGCACTGGTTTCATAATGAGTCAGCTTATTTGACTTAACGTTACTACTTGCTTAAAAAACACATCTTCAGAAGTAATCCAACTGATATAAAGGCTGTCACTTTTACTATGCAGAACTTGCTGACAGCAAATAGGATTCTAAACAAAGCAGAGGCTATTTGAGATTGGGATTTACAGTAAACCATTTGACAGTTATTCCTTATCAAAAATGACTTTACCAAATACCAGTTAAGCTGGACAATCCAGATCATTTAATACACTATATTAGGTCTCAATTTCAAATGCGAAGCACTTCATTCCAGTTAGCATCTCCAAATCTGTATCTGGAAAGTAATCACAGAAGCTAGCATACACCACTTTTAACCGGCTGAGCACTTTGTGAACAGATTTGGCTTAGAGTAACGGTATCTAAAATACAGAAAGCACATTAGCTGAGATTACCATATTTCCTTTCTTGCCAGTTAATAGGCAAGCTAGAGACAAAGCTAATTGCTTTAGTTTTGTTATTTTACTAAGCTTAATTTTTAACCATGCAGTTTCTCCCCTGGTCTCCCAAAAAGTGCTCTAAAGCTTTAAAGTTCTTGATTGTTTCCAGGAAAGGAGGATGAATCCCAGTTTATTTGTAAACATGATTTAATCAAGGGTTGAACTTGTCTAAGGACAACCCAAAACTTAGAATTTAGTGTTTCAACTGTATTGCTAAGAGGACTTTGCAATCCAGAGAAATGTGTTCCTTTAATCTTTCTTGCATCAACATGTGTGTCCAATTCTCCCTCCCCATGAGTTTTTATAACCCTGATATGCAGTTGTATGCAATATAGTGAGCTGTTAATATGTTGAATGTCTGATGAAAGGAACTTGTACGCATAACCATTTGTTTTGGCAAGAGTGTGTGCCAGAAGAAGTCTCTCCCTTGATGTGTCACCACAGAAATAAACACAGTAAGGGAGAAGAACACTGGGGAAACAAATAAAAATAGATCTTGGTTATTGCAACATTTTAAGTTTACAAATAGTTGCTATAAAACAAACATTAAGACTGCAAACTTTAATAAACATGAAATTCTTCAGACACTTGAAAGGTCTTAATAGTAGCTTAAGAATAGCCTGTATAGTTACAGAGTAAAACAAAGGTTAAGCCTTAAAATAAAACAGAAGATATGAAACTGAAATAATGAGGTGACTGTTTCCCTTCCTAGTCTTTTTTTTTTTTTTTTTTTATGGTCTTAATATTCATGACAATTCTTCACATTACAGTGGCAGCTTCAGGGACTCCGTTTCACGTTAGATCCCTATTGGGACCTAACGCAGGCCAGTAACGATATTCTTTCTGTCCTGAGCAGCCTCAAAGCACTTTTTGCTTTGTGGATACTTGCAAGTTTTGCATTTTGGCTGGTTCTCATCACAGGAGTGTGCTTGCAAATCCAGCTTTGTGACTTGATACATATACGGTTTCCCAAGGTCTCTTTTTATATATGTAGTGGCAACAGTCATATCACGAGAAATAGGTTCCAGGAAGGAGACCACCAGCGCAATGTGTTTGCCTGTGGCAGTCTTGGAGTAGGCAGTTGGCAGGGAGCTGATTGCTGTCTGAATGAATTCAAATGCTATGAGCCAGATTGAATTGTGGTCTGAAAGGACTTGTCTATTTTATGTTTTACAGTTTTATTTTGTAAGGAGAATTCTCTTTAAGCTACAGAGAGTTGTAGCACAGGTTATAGCAGAAAACCTCGCTTCTTTCCATCACCCAGCTCTGTTTATACTGTATGATGTATCAGGGCAGCTGATAAGTGCAGACCCATATCAACTATTTACCTCTTAGGTCAAAAAAAAGTTTAAGATACTATGTTTTGTGGCTTACAGACCACTGTGCAGCAGTGCTGGAAAGCTTGTTTTTATTCATTAACTTTATTTTTTCAAGTGGCATAAGCAAATCTGAATATAAATTCTAGTCTTTTAAGTGCTAACAAATTCAATGTCTATGTGGAAAAACACACGAATGATCCATAATTTATGTACATGGGTTATATGAATAATTGTGGAGCAGAAAACAATCGATAGGATCAGTATGTTTTAATTCCTTGTATACTGAATTACCTTTCTTTGAAAAACTAGAAATGAAATACTGTCATTAAATCAATCATATAGTTTAAGTTATAGTGCAGTATATACAGTTCTACTGATTTCTGTGAGCTCTCTCTGTTCCTGTACAAAGTTAGGAGGTGAGCCCTTTTAAGAACCCGAACTTTATTTCTAATTACTGCTGGTAAATCTGCCTGTGGAAGTGGTTGCAAAATGTTCACATGAAATTCTGTATAGTGTTAGGTCATGCTGATCATTTGGTGATTGATTAGTTGTACTGGAAGCTGGTCAGGTTTTCTTTTAAAGATAAATCTGTTCATCTTATTTCAGTTGACTCTACTGATTGTGAATGCTTGAATTTTGATTTGTTTAGTGGTTTTGCCATAGCTGCGGGGATTAAAAGACTGAGGATTAGATTTGTTGTGGAAAACTTGTATGCCTTTGTGGTTTGGGTTAAAACTTAAATGTGATCTCTGAAGCTATGAAGTGAAGGTAAATGAAAAGAAACCTGTTAAGAAAAACGTTTCTGGATATCTGAGTGTTGAAATTACTGTTGGACTTAATGAATCATTTAGTGATGATACTGACTTTTATGATGTGGATATAAAGCAATTAGAAATAAATTGGCAGCAGCTCCTGTGATTTTTGTGAGGTAGTGTACTACTCCCTAGTTGATCTTGACTATCGGTAGGCTTGGCCATGCAATGAAGCAGCATGTTCTGCTGGATATGCTCAGCACTTGAACTCTTTGGTTTTTTTTTTTTTCGTTTTGTTTTGGTTTTTTTTTTTTTTTTTCAGTCTTTATTCAGTGAGGAACAGAACTCTCTCTTCTGTGTTATTGCCAGTGAAAGCAATTGAAGAGAACATTGCTAAGCATATTCCAGGGAAAGCAAAGCACCTTTATTATGATCAGCTTTTTCTACAGAAAGATGTGATGCTGTCTTTTGATGCCTGTGAGATACTGTGGTGTGAACTTAGTTTATGAAGCTTATTATGTGTCCTACAGAATGTGTATTTCAAGTTTTCAAATTTTGAACATCGAATAATTCCACATATTTGAATTTTAGAAGTGGAAGCATTAACTGCAAATCTAAAGAGCAAAAAAGTGTGTAAGAAGCCTAGCTTATTTCTGTGTACTGGTTGTGCGATAAAGTAATGTGACTGACTGTTTTAGTTCACTCAAGTTAAAAACTCTGTGAACAGTTAATTTATAGGTCTCAATACTTTGAAAATTTCTTTAACCTATATTCCAACAAGTGTGCTGCGGCATATTAGCCTCCTTGGCAGGTAGTTGTGGTCAGTATGGGAGTGATATATTGACCATCATCTATGCATTTTTTCTCTTCTTTAGCGGATTGGTGTGGTATGTGAATGTTGTTTGGTCAGTGTGGTGGTGGTTGTTAGTGAGTTTTTTCTTTAAACTAGCTGTTTTCAGTTGTCCAGTAAGGATTTCCTCATCTCAGCCTAGCCTGAGGAATTGATATTGTTTCTTCTTTGTGACTAAAAGTGTTTTTGGGGAAAGCAAGTGAAAAAAGAAGAATGTGTAAGATGTTCTCACCTGTACTGCTTCCAGGGTAAGAACGCATCTAGGAGATGAAAGGGGCTGTTTGTTAGTTTAGATTCAGGACTTTCTGGGTTACTTCTCTTTGAAAGAGACTGCTTGCTTAGGTGCTCTTACCTGGGCTGTATTGGTGAAGTAATCTTGCTTTATGTATGATCTGTACAATGTGCTAGGAATTACAACAGCAGGAACTTCATCCATTTAAAATGTTCTGTGCAAGTATCTACAAATTCTTAATTGAATTTTGCCATTTCCTGCAGAATAGGGGAACTGTAGTACTCCAGGGTTTTATGCCATTCGTATATAAAACACTAAAAAGCTTTTGCAGTATGTCTCTTTCCCTGAAGAAAAATTAATTCAAATGCTTCAATTAGGGGAATGAAGCTTCAAGAATGGAGCCCTCAAGGAAGTGCAATCTGGGAGGTGCTGTCTAAATAGAAGATACGCGAGTGCTAGATCAACAGGAAGAACCACTGCAGAAAAGGGCCTCAAGGATGGATCCGACAACCCGTGAATGCCTGTGAGCAACAATTCTGGATATAACCTTCCATCCCCACCCCATCACCATTCTTCCCTGCCAAAAAAAGCAAAAGTTTTCTGGTTCAAGATCTTATTAGAAGTGGTTTGGAGCGATAAACACGGACTGCCCTTCTTGATTTCTGTTGTGTTGAGGGAAATACAATAATGTGCTGTAATTATAAAGAATAAGGATGGCATCAAAGGTAACAGTCTCCATTATCTTCCTAGTTGGAACAATGTGTAGACCCCACAGTTTTTGGCTTTTTGGGTTGRAAGTGTAGTGACTCATAGAAAATCTTAGCCTTAGGAGTCCTGTTCGTTTTGGTAACCAGTAATTTAATTAAATTAAATTTCTGAAAACTAATGAAAACCTAACATTTATTTGATTTACCACTCCTGTAACTGACTTTAATTGACTAGGAGCAGGCTTAGTTGGTTTTGCTGCAAGCTGAAACAAGCTGGCTTGTGCTCTCAGAGAAAGTGGTCATAGTCTTACTGTAATGATGCAAAGCTATTAGTAGAATAATAGTCTAAGGATGAATCCAGTGAGGAAAGTGAGATAAAGAAATAGCACTTATGAGAGTATCCATCTTCATTTTATTGGGTCTAATGTATCTGGTGGTTACAGTGGGGCTTTTACCATGGTTACTTACTGTTGACCTAAAAATCTGCCAGCAGTTGACTGGCAGATTTGCCTGTCATGATTGAATGAATATTCCCATAACAACTGAAATCTCCAACAAACTGAGTGGTGGCTTCTTACTAGATGTAGACTTACGCAGTTCCCAGGAATTACCAGTTTCTGAAGAATCAGTGTAAGTTTAGGTGGGAGGTACGATGGTTTGGATGTGGAAGAATGTGTTTGAATCATTTCAGTCACAAATTTGTATGCGAGTTGGACAGAGGTTTCCTTGTTTTTTGGTTTTATTTTGAAACCTGCTATATTAGAAGTTCCTCATACTTCGTTATGTTTCTATACCTGCAGGGGCAATGGTTTTCTGTGTGGTAGTTTTCTAACATAGTCTGAGCTGGAGTAAAATAAATTGCGTGTGACAGTCATACTTTCTCTGTGGTTCAAAAATGGTCCACTGTACTACTACTACTTTACTAAAATGAGGCATACCAGTTACAACTGCTGAAAGAAACAGCTATTTCTTAGGTCTGATAGGCTGATTTAAAGTGCTCAGGAATAAATGTTTTTAAGGCTTAAGTGCTTGTTTTCTCACAGGGATCAAGCACAATAAAATGTAATAAAATGTAGACAAGATGATGTCACAGGAAAGCAGTACTTGGATAACTGAGATCTTCATATTGGCTCCAATAGTTGCTTTTTAACTGAGAATTGACTCATCTTGCCATGTGAATCTTTCTTTACTTTTTATTTTTAGAAAGACTTTTAACCTCCCTGAAGCGTCTACATACATCAGATACAGAGCAAGTCTGTGCATGCCTTGGTGTTGAAATGCGCTTTGCAGTGATAGGGGGATAAAACCTACTTAACCTATGTAATGTGTGGGGAAAAGAGCAGTGAAAGCCATTTATCCTCATGGAGGTAATAAAGTAACACTTGTTCTTAATGCCCTTTGCTTGTTTTGTTGCCACGTAGTTTGTGCCAATATAAAAATATGAGCTAGATGCACTGGGCTTCATACCATGAGGTCTATATGTCTTATAGTAGGTAAAATATTTACCTGTTATGAATTGTACTTTGAATTTCATAGCTATTCTACAGTTATTAATGTACAAGAGAGGAAGTATACCAGCACTGATGGTGGGTCAGAACTGCACAAATTATGTGGATTTTTAAAGTAGTAGTTAGTTGTTTCTTTTGAGGACTGAGGCCCTCCAAATCATGCAACATTTGTCAGCTAGGTTAGCTTTGGATATAGCAAAAGTTACCTGCTCTTTGGAACCATTGATTACAGCATTGCCAGAATACTAAAGCAGAGAGCTTATTTGCAGAAGTATTAGAAACAGTCACTGGCTTCATTGTTACATCTCAGCAAGAAAATAAAAACACAAACAGCTTTCATTTTCACTGTTTACCTTCTTTTGGAGAAAAAGTGAGTTATAGTTTGGACAGTACTATGTTCTTAAATAATCATTACAATTGCTATACTAGATACTGGTAGAGCAAGAGTCTTTCAGTCTATTTGTTGTACCTCTAGTCATAAAATTACCAAGATTAATTTGATTGGTTTCACATGCCAATCCTGTCACTGATAGAAACTTTTTCCCTAAAATATCAATTATATTGAAATACAAGCTGTAGATAGGAATAATGAACATTTTTTTTTTTTTTTAAGTGAACTACAAGATAATGCAGAAATTATTTTTGTATTTACTAAGGAGAGGATCGTGATTACTATGCAGTTACATTATCAGTGCTGAACACATTTCATGGTAAGAAACAAGTTTTTTTAGGTAATAGATGCAGCAGTAGTTTTTATTGACTTTGATATGCCTTAAGAGGTAGTGTAGCTTTTGAAATATTAGGATGAGAAATGCATTACATCATCAAAGATGTGTTTTCTGAGTGTTGTATGCTCGTGCATATTGGGGAAGAAACACTGTTTCATCTGAAAAGCCAAACTGGATTAAAAGCATACACAAAATAAACAGATTTGAGAATGTAGACCTCAGAACTTAATGGGAGTTTATGTTGTAAAACTGGATCACCCTTCCCTCCCACAAAACCCCAAGGTACTCTTATGTACTAGTTCAAGAATACTTACGTAAGATATGTAGAGTGCTTGCTTTGTTCTCAAGTTCTAGTGAATTATATATATAAAAAAAGGGGGGGGGGGGAAGAAAATGGTGAAATTCTCCTTAGGATAGTCATTTAGAGCTTGAAGGTCAGAAATGATACAGAAAAGAATATTTTTATGTAGCAGTGAAACTGTTCAACACTAGTAAATGCGGAGGAAACATCAGGAAGTGTTTGAAACTGGAGAAATGGGATTTCTTGCATCTGATGTTTCTGTAGGGGTATGAATGTCCTCAGGAAATAACATTGTAGCATCTCTTAAGTGGAGACAAAACTCAAGAATAATAACCACCATTGGTTCAGTGAATTAGTGGCACTTTAAAAATGAATTAACTGAAAATTTATTCTTGACTAAACTTAGTGGTAATAATATAGCATCCTAATAGTAGATTCCTAATAATCCTGTATTTAAACCAAATATTTTAGGAGGATTTAAGTAGAAGAACACATTTTTGTGGTGATGGTGAATGCTGAGCAGAGTCATTTCTCCGTTAAATTTGTTCGAGTTAAATACGATAGAATGAATAATGACTTACTGTATTATCACTAAAAGTAAACTTAAAACAGACAGAAGAAATACATGCCAACTTCTAATAAAGCAGCTAGCCATTGTACTGGTATTAGCTACTGTAATTTCTTGGTATAATTATAAACAAATGAACTTGCAGAAATGTAACTTTTATATCTACGTACACAGCAAACTGTTACTGGTAACAACACTTATTGATTACAACTTTCACTAATGACATACTTGATAAAGGCGTCTGGTTTACTTGACTTGCTCTTCAATACCGTCTTGAAGACGTGAACTTTCAGGCAACAGTGGATGTCAACTAAATCCCTTTTGATCTTACAGAATGTGAACTGACTGAAAGATCAGTTTTTGTTAAGACCTGGTTATTCTCAACAGAGGAACAATAATTAAAATGAAACAGACAAAAAGAGGTTATTACTTATTTCCTCTAGTGTTTACTTGTTGGTAGTTTTATCAATGTGACACATCAACTAATAAATTACTTACGCAAAACCATTTAGCTTTAGAAAAAATAATTGTGGAATGTCTCAATCTAGAGACAAGTACTTAAAATATATGTTTGTGTGTGTATATATAAGTTTCAAAGGCTTAATGAAGTCCTGTTAAGAAAGGTACCATCCAATTTATGGAAAGTCCTATTAGTGGTATAGAAAATGCACTCTTGTCGGACACTTCTGTAACTATAGTCGGAAAAAATTAACCATTGACTGTGTTTCCAATCTCTGCTTTTTGTGTTTATTTTGCAGAAGCTTTATGTGCTGTTACATTACTTTTTTCCCTGGGGTTCTTTCATTTTGTTTACTTTTACTCTTTCTTTCTTTCTTTTGAATGGCTACCTATTAACCTTGCCAACTAAACTGATGTTCTTATGGTATATATCTATAAAGTAAGGGCTGATGATAGCAACCTATTTATTCTCTCATCAGTTTTCAAGTATTCATTCCGGTCTGATATAGGTGTTTTTCCTTACATGAAGAGGAGTAGGATTATGGAGTTGAAACTATTAGTTTCTGAAATAAGATAAAAGTTAATTTAGTACTTCCAGTTGTGGATTACTTCCAGTTGTGGATTACTTCCAGTTGTGGATTACTTCCAGTTGTGGATTACTTCCATAATTCTGAACACATCTTCATTAGAAACTGGAGCAGGAAGGCAAGAAGTAACTAAATTCTGAGAAAGTGGAAGTGGTGTCTGCTCGGAGTGGCTTTTGACTGCTGGAATTCGAATATAGAAGGTTGGTAGAGTTAAATCAGATTGACAGAAGAATGCATGGGAGCTCACAATTCCTACTAATTCTAATGTCCCCTTGATTATTACTGATTCTTTTCAGGGATTTTTTTTCCACTGGTGAAGGAATCCAAAACTCATTTATACCAAGTCGGGAGCAGGGCAGGGGCAATATGCTTCATAAAGTTAGTGGATTGTTGCACTTGATGTGGTCAGTTCATAGTTATACAGACAATTCATTTATAGAAAGTCTAACACTGGAAAGTTCAGTTTTAAAGCCTTATTCCTAGAAAGCTTGAAGCCTAAAATTTATTTTGTAAATCTTGGAATGCCCTCAGTAAAATAAATCCAAGTTAACTCCAGAAATGGAGACCTGGATTAGAGGACGGAGCCAGTCAGCCACAAAGCTCTGAATACTGTGCATTTGTTTATCTGTCTTCAGACTCTTCAGAGTAGCTGAACACAGCAGTTTGTGTTGAGAAACTGGTGTTAACTGATTTACTGTCAGAAAAAGTAAGCTTTGTGTGTCTTACGTACACAAAAGCTGATGCAGTTGGAATTAAATAGGCTCTTAAATGTTGTCTTCATTTCCCAAGATATGCTATCTTTGTATCAGTCTCAAGGATTGCCTATATTTGCTTTACAATGCAAAGATACTTTTTTCATAGTTTAAAATGAACTAACCTATATAATTATAATGCAGTTAACTTCTGACACTAACACAGACTTGACCTTTATTGACTTCTTGCCTTGTGTTTCTGTAACTGAAACTTCCTGTTTAGGAGGGACAGGGAATGGTGGAGTCTAGCTCCTTTGTAAGCTGCTGCCTTGTCATGTGCGCTGGGAGTTGTTCCTTCCCCTTTCCTCCTCGCAGTGTGGCCACGGGCAATATATGCCCTTGTTGTAGTTTTACGCTTCCCCAAAAATATTTATTAATATTTACTTAACACTGGAACTTTATGTTTAGGTGTTGCAAGTCTTCAAACAAATACATGCATATCGTGTGTGAAGATTTTTTTTTTTTTTTTTTTTTAAACGGGAAGTATTTTAAATGTAATTGTGAATAAGACTGAGGCTTGAATATGACTGAGGCTTGAAAAATGCTATTGCAGGAAGTTCTTTGCTTCTGTAACTATTGAGAAAATTTATGAACAGTTAGGCCTTTGCTTTTCATAGCAAGAAGAATGAGAAACTGAATCTCAGCAACAGCTGAGTTCTAGGCAATCCAGGGTAAATGTATAATGTTTTTGTAATACATTCTATGGGCAAATTAACTTTGGTGTTACCCCCAATATTTTTTTTCTGATAATGATTTTTATCAGACAGTGACCAAACCACAAGCACGCTGGTCCTTTCTCAAGGCAGTATTTAGGAACTCTCTCCACCTCAGGCTTTGCAGAGACCATTGCAGGGTGTTGCAGGCTTGCTCAGTTAGTAGATGAATCTGATAAGTGTCCAGGAGACTGGCGCTGGTGGCCCCGGCAGCGAACCTGGAGCCCAACCCCGAGCACTGACTGGGCCCTTGTAGTTGCAGTTCTCTTCTGTCGTGACCCTCAGCAAATTGGTCAGTGTTCTAGATGCTGGCTGGGCTTCGTCTTTGTGTCTGTTTTCTTATAATCTTCCACTTAAACACACAGAATAGCAAAAATATCAGAAAGAAAAACACTGTGCGAGAGGTAGGTAGACTCCCTAACAACAATTAAGGAATTAATTTGTGCAGATTGTGAAACAAACACAGGTACCAGCTGTGAATTGAACAAATAATGTGGGATTTGGCTGTATTTATTGAAAGCTGAACTTTTCTCTTTGAATGTTTCCTAGGAAGTGTTTTTTGAAGCATGTTTGCATTACATGAAACTGTGCTGCTTTCTCTTTTGCACCTGCCTTGAAGACCAAGGAGATGCAGGTATTGAAATGTCAAGGCTCTCAAAGTTACTTAGGAAAGTTGGGAAGATTCTAGTTTTCACGGAGTTGTACATCTTCAGTGGGCCCTTTTAAATTATGGGAGAATTGCATCTTTGTAGAAACTGGGCTGACACATTTTAGTATGCAGTATAGGTATTTCCGTATCTTTTACCTTTCTTTTCCAAACTTAAACCATGTTTGCCCTGCCTTAGAGCACATGAAGAAAACTAATGAAATAGTTAAGCAATTTAAATCAAATRTATCATATTTTTTTGGTAATTTCTGCTCACTAAGCTTCTCAAACTTTGTATTCTTTGCTACAGCATTGTTACATTCCTGCTATGTTTAATCTTATCCTAGATTTTCATACTATCCTTATCCTGCCTCTCCTTGCAAGTCTTGTCAAAAAACTAAAATCAACCATTTGCTCCTCCTTGTTGCTTTTCTTACTTCAGAGATAAATAAGGTAGAGTTAAATGTTTCTGTGTAATACTAAGACCACAGAACAATTTTCAGATTTCTTTTGTGGTGGACAGCATCTGCAAGAGATCACTATTGGGCTGACAGTGCAGAGGTTATTTTCTGCAAAGTTTTGCCACATTGCCATACTCAGAGATTTTTATAAGATCCCAATGTGATTTGACAGTTTTGTTTAAGCTCCTTATTTCTGCTTCTTAGAAGATTAGCCTGTGTTTTGTCTTGAACTTTCTGTCAATATAGTGAATGGATTGCCCCCGAACAGCTCAGTTCTTAAGTTTCTTACATGTCAAGCAACATGACATTGAAATTACTCATAAGAAATTTTTTTGCTTATTTTTCTGAGAATAACCAACTTCTTTTAAATACTCGAAATGAAAATATTTGAAGCCTTAAAAAAAAAACAAAAAAACCCCCCACAAAACTTCAAATCTAGTCCAAACCAGGATGAATTTAAGCATAGGAGGTTAAGGTGAACAATTTTTAACTCTCAAGGGTAAACTTTTAGTTTTTTTAAAAAAAGAATCTTTGCTGGTAGATCAGTACGCCAGATTTTATTGCAGGAGTTAGGCTTCTCTGAAGGTGTGTTCATTTGTATAATTTCAGTTATGACTGAACTTACAAACTTCCTTGGAGTGCAAGTTGTTCATGTTTTCCGTGTGCCTTTTTTTTTTTTTTTTTTTACCTGCATGCAAAGATAACTAGGTTATCTGTTGTGGAGCATCTTTTCTCTCACACTAACACACTAGCTCCCCAAGTAGCCTGTGAGGGAGCAACTGTGTTGCCTCTACAATACTCATATTATGGCACTGGGTTTTGCAGGGTAACCTAGTGTCTGGTTTTAAAGGTCTTGGAAGTATCACAGCAATTAAATGCCTTACAGTTTTGTGATAAATGCGTAACTTTAACAGACAAATATTAAGGTAAATACTTAAAAAAAAAAAATCAAGATTAGTGATTGAGATGCTTGGTATGATTGAATCAGAAACAAATGTAGTCACCCGAAACTTAAATGTGCATCCAGAAACAAGCTGTCAGAATGTTTACTACTTTGGGTAGCCTGAGATCCTGTTCCAAGGAAGACCTTTGCCTGGGTGTTGCTTGCAATGAAAAGCATCCTTAGGTTTCTCCCCTACCCTTCAATTACTTGGGTAGAAATCTCCAAATTTTATTGTTTTTAGTAACCTCAGTTTTATCGAAGTTTAGCATGTGTTGGAGCTCTTAAATGTACTTGTTTACCCTCATTTGTTAAGTCATAAATTCAATATTGCTACTATTGTAAAACAAGGTAAAAGCTCTGTGGTTCTGTATATTAAAGTTTGTCTTTCATTTACTCCTCAAGATATAATAGTACCAGTGGGTACTGAGGCACATAAACTGACTCAGATGCATCATAGAATGATAGAGTAAGAAATTACCTGTAGTTAACTTGGAGGTCAAAAATAGCCATAAACTCTAGCTTTGGTGGATCAGAGCATTGTAATTAATCCGGATGCAAATTCATCCAGCCCAAGTTTGAGGTGCGCTCAGTTTGCATCGGCCAAATTGACACGGTGCACACGCAGCCTGCCCCCCCGTTCAGACGCCAGCGGAGCTGAGAGCAGGTGGGCTTTGCTGCTGTGCGCTACGCCTAACCTCTGTTCAGGCTCTGCATGTAGCTGTTCCTGGGAGTTTCAGCTACTTCCACGAGTGAGAATGGACAGCTGTTTCACTGCCTCTGCTGAGCAGTGCTCCTTTGCCTCTGTGTCAAATTTTTCTTGTGTGTGGAGAAAAGGAATTTCAGGTAACGTGGGTGTTATCTGCTGCTGTATACATGTTTGTAGGTAGTGGTGCGGTTTATATTTAAATAAGGCCATCTGGTGGTGAAATATGAGTAGTAGATCTGTCTGCTGCAGTTGATAGCTCTGAGTTTTAAATATCTGTGGGTAGCTTTGCAAAGATTTCTTTCAGTTTTCAGTTATGTTCTAGTTTGCATTAACTTTGACTTCAGATATGGATTAGGAAGCAACCATTCAAGATCTGTGTTGTTCACCCTCAAATTTAATGTGGGTCTAGAAACTGGAAGACTCGCCTGGAACCTACAATGCAAACAGGATTAAAAATGGACTGTGCGATAGAACTGAATCTCTTATGTAGATATTATTGAAGCTATTTGCCTAATGAAACTAGCTCGTGACTTATGTGTTACTTATTAAACACTTTTCTTTCTTTAGTCTGTTTATTCTGTATGTTCAGCAAGAGCCTTCCCTGCAGTCAGGCATGTGCTTTGGCGATGTATACCCTCCTTCCAGTGCCTCTGTGGTACCCTTGTGTGTGTTCTTTCTCTGGACCTGTTCAGTGTTGGCTTAGTCTAACCTGTGACTTTTTCACAGATAAAGCGACGTGGGAGATGTGTTCTATACTCAGAAATCAATTTGGTCAGGGAAGCAAAAACCATCACTGCTGTGCTTTAGGCACCTGTGGTTTAAGCCAGCTTTCATAATTTTTACACTAGTGATAGGAAGTTAGAGTTTCATATGATTGTATTTTATGTGAGAAGCAGTGACAAAGTTGGGAACCAGTTTATTCTGTGAGGCACTTACTGAGAGGGGTGTCACCAAGCAAATTACCAGCTAATTGTGTGATTTATTGTTTTGCCAACAAGGATCTTCGGATCTCAAGCTCCTCCTATAGTGTTCTTCTCGAACCTTTGTTTCTTGAGGTTTTGGACACAAACATGAGGTTTTAATCATCTGGAGCTTGGGACTTGAGGTCAGATAGAAGTAGAGGTTTGACTGAGGAAGTTGATTCCTTTCTGCTCCAGTCAAATTTAGAGAATAAAAGACCACCACGACCCCCTTCTGAAAGTACTAGAAGCTGCAGTACCCCATACTTCTGGGGAACTTTCAGCTATGTTCTGCTGCCGGTTACTTGCCCAACTGAGGTATTTGCCTGTTGAGGTAGGCTGACATCTGAGCAGTGAACAATTCCCTGGAGAGGGGCAAGGAAGGGAGGGATGTTGTGGGGGGGGGGGGGGAAGGTTTCCCGCAAGCCCCTGATAAAAACAAAAGCTGGATCAAAGAAGTGATTGATGGAGCTTGAGATGGGAGAAATGCAATACAATGTATTCCCTTAGCCACAGGTGTTATCCTGTTATATTGGTGTTATCCTGTGCCAAGTCCCCTGTTCTCATGTTGCTGTTATGCAGACTAGCTAGTCCAGTGCTGCGTTTACCTGGAAGGAATGGCCTGTTACAGAGCATCAGCATAGACGTAGCAACATAAGCTAAGCTGAAAAGAATTTCAGCATAAAACTAACTTAGTACAACTGCTTGTTGTGCAATTCTACATTTGCCATAGTTAACTAAAAAAATCTTGTTTATAGTCAATAAAATTCACACTGAGTTTTTTTTTTAATTGATATTTGAAATTTTAATAGGTTATTCTTGTCCTAAAGCATAGATGGTTGTGGATGTATTTAAGGACATTGTTGTTCCGTATCTCTGTGCACAAGCCTCAGATACTTAGATGCCGAAAGAGCGCAATTCTTAACCGGTGCTGAGCTGCACTGGTGTATATATAAATGCTGATGCAGCCTTTCCTTTGGTAAAAGTGCTTATGAGTCTGGAAAAACTCTGATTAGGTGACTTCACAAATTCAGATTTATTTCAATTTTCTAATTTGTAACTTGTAGGTACAATAGGATTAGAGCCATAGAGATAAATAAGCAGCCGCACTTGTTAGAAAAGGTGGGTGTTAACATGGCCCTGAAATATTGTGGAGGAATAATGGAGTCAACTAAGAGCATGTAGCTGATGCAATATTAATGTGATAATATATCTTTTTAAAGGAAAATATGCTTCACTGAGGTCACATGAGAAGAAATATCACCGGGTTTTACCCTGGTTATTCTTGGATTTCTAAATGAAAGGTTCTATGAATGTTTTGAGTCTTCAGAATTAGTGGTCTTATATGTGCTAAGGCTTTTAGGGGGCAAAACAGTGTGTGGAGGATCACTACTGTTTTCAGCAGTTTGCCTTAAAATGTACCTGTATGAATGGTAAAACCGATGTGTCATAAAGTAAATCATGTCAAGCAGAGTAACTGCACAATGAGGTGCCTGAACCAAGTACATTTTCTAGGGCAAGGAGGGAGAATATCCAGCTCTTAAGAAAATCTTATCCTATCAAAGAAAGGAACAGAGGACTGAGGAGCAGAGGGTTTGAATAAATGGGTAAGGATTAATGATGTTACATACTTCGCTGCCTTCAGTAATCCCCAGGAAGCACAAACCTGAAGTACCACTATTCATTTTGGGATAACCATTTAGTGCTAAAAACGATCCAAGCGCAACACTGTTGAAAGAGGCTCTTAAGAGCAGGATCTAGACATAAGCAGTAGCAGTGCTATCTGCTTCCCTGTAGCCAGATTTCATGGTAGTAAGAATCAGAAAGTACCTTTGAATTAAGTGTGTATTGCTAAGAGCTGTTTGGCGTTGGGATACTCTTCCAGAAATAGCATGAACAGAACTTTCAAGAAAGTATTTGGAGATCTTCCTTTACTACTTTTTTATCCTTCAGTTAACTGAGTAAGTTGGAGTCACTTGTTCAGCCTATGAAATAACTGCTCATACATTTTAACTCTAAAATATTTGAGCTGTTAGGCTGTTTAACAGAATAAAACTAAGTCTGAATGCCATCGTGGGCATGGGGAAGATATCTGGAATAAATGTGATGCTTTTGCAAATGTCATGAAGTTAGAGGCAAAAATAGAGCATAGCAGATGTATAGTTAAGTTGGCAGTGCTTTCTTTCCATGTAGATCTTTAGTGGCCTGCTACTGGCTTAGAATAAGCCACTGTTATGGTGCCAGTGAGCGTGGTATACCTCCCACGGCTATTTACTGGAAAAGGGCGAAGAAAGAGCGGTCAGTCTCCAAGTCATGCTGCCTGATGGCTGTAGGAAATTCTTTGTTGAACACACAGGCTCATCCCATCTTAATAGAAAAAATTCTTTATTTCCATACACAACAGAACTGCGCGCTTCATTTAAGGTTCTTGTGGCAGTAAGCTTTAGCCCCTTATGTGGTGTTATGTTCACAACAGGAATAGCTTCTGTTATCTCTTAGCTCTGACAAAATTAAAGGAACAGCTAAACCAACTGCATTCATTGACCCTCATTACTTCAGCGCTGCTGTTCTCTTGGACGTGCAGGTTCTTTACGCTGGAGACTGCGAAGAGGGCCGGTGTGGGGTGAGCCTGAGCAGTTCAGCAGCAGCTGCTCCATCAGTGAGAGTTGTGGCTTGGTGATTAGAGTGCAAATTTCTCATGCTTTATTATGGTTAGAAGCTAGTTGCTGCCCAAAGCTACCATTAACTTAAATGGATGTTTTACCTAGCAAGAACATCTAGCAAGGCCTGGTGTATGCTAAGCAAAGCCGGCGATAGTGCATTTAATAAATGCTGGCATCCATGTTATCTAATTAAATACTTTATTTGAAAATGTTCAATGCGTTTCAAAGCTTTACCTAGAGAGAAGCTGCATTTCCAAGAGAGTCCTGTGATGCTATGACAATTGGTGTTCTAGAAGGAAAACAGTGCTTTTCCTTACCTGTCAGCAGTGTGTAGTGTGAAATGCTAAAAATATTGTCTTTCTCAGGCATGCTAAAGTGTTTCTTGAAATGCTTGAGCTTTCTATCCAGGGTATTTCCAAGTTTCAGTGATCACAGCAGGTTCACTCAGGCTTTCTTTTCCCTGTAATTTTGTAACAAACTACCTTTGTTACCTTTTGTAAGTCTGGAAAATATTACCAGTAATGGCAACAATTTAACTGAAATCGCATATGTTGTATCAAAAATAGGTTGTTACTTAAAAGTCTTTATCTGGGGGTGGTAGTGGGGACCACGCTGCATCCTAATTATCATCTGAGATGCTTTTCACTGCACAGCCTCTGTTTTCTCCTCTGATAGAGCAACATTTCCAGTCCTTTTTGGTGGACTAGGGAGAGACCAGCTGTGGCAATTAGAAAGCCAAAAATAGGCAGTCAGTTGCTAGAAAGTCTATTGTTTTCCCACATAACTGGGAAAAAATATCTTTTTACCTTTTCCACTCTTGGAGTCTTCTGTGGTATAGTTGTGCTCAGTACAAACCCTTCTAAACTTCAAAAAGGATATTTGTTGATTGTATTTGCAGTATTAAAAGCCAACCATATACTTCTAACAACTTTGCCCTGGGGTTTCTGTAGATTTGAGCACCTCGGTCCCTAAATCAGAGGTTACCGAATAGTTAACAAAATGAAGAGATTACTTGGCAAATTAACTGGGTGAGTTTGTGCTCTTAAATACATCTATATTTAATGACTTCTAGCTGGTAGAGGCAACCTTTTATTTGAGTCAATCCCAACATCTGCTTGTAAGCGTGGGAACTTTAGTACAGTTCAGAAGATAAGCACATATTACAAGTGCCTCTATCCATTTACCATGTAGGACAAACCAGAACACAGAAATTGCTCTAAAATGGGTGTGCAATATCTCCTTGCTTTTTGAACAGGCACATACGATTTTTCTGGTGTGTTGAATGGAAGTCATGAAGCTGTGTAGCTGTGGTTTGCCCAAAGCTCAGTCCAAGTCAGTTCTGCTGAGAGTTGGGGCATGTTAGCTAGGCTCACAGTTGCGTTAACTGTGGTTACATGGCTTTTAGTTGGCGCAGAACTTGGAATACTAAATGCACACTGAGATATTTTGCTCCATTTGTAGTTAAATTTCTAGTACAAGTTGGAGGATCTGGGGCTAGTTTAACAGATCAGCGAAGATGCTTGGGTATCCAGAGGGAGTTCAGTTCCCAAATAACTTTGTGAATGTTGCATTTTCTGTGTAGAAAAAAGCTTAGACACTATACCTGTACAATTTTCTTGAATGCTGCTGACAACGCAGCTGCAGCATGGTGTAACTGTCTTCTGCAAGAGTAGACATGTTGCCTATATAGAAGCCAAATTTATTTTGCTAAAATAGCTGTATATGAATGACATCCAACTTTGTTTTTCAATGGCATGGAAGATTCAGTGACTTAATGGATGGAACAAAATAGCAGGTAACAACCAGTGAGAATTATGGGCTTTTAAGAATTTGTGTATACATGGGTAATGTGCTGGAAGGTCAGTTTTTTACTTCACTGGACATTGATATTAGTGGTGTTACTTTAGATCATTGTTTTTTTTTTTTTAAAGTAGAAAGTGACAAATGACAAATCATTTAGTCTGTTTATATTATTGTAGCCAAAAAAGTATTATTAACTATTCTTTGTCTCTGTCGCTACCAGTGTTGCCCCATGAATTGGAAGCTCAGAATTTCCACCTGTATGTAAGCTAAAGCTTTTTCATGGAATGACACCCAATTTTAACTGGTATGTATACATTTTTATGGTGACACACAAGCAGACTTCTTCATGTCTTGGTAATACCTGGCACATGAGGAATGGACACTAGTTTGAAATCTATTTTTTAATAATTTCAAGCTTGGAAGATAATCTCTTTTAAAAGTCAATTTTAATAAAAATGTCTATCCCTATTAAATATTTAAGCTTTATAAATTAAGAAACTGAAATGATTGAAGACTGACACTTTTATTCTTGTTAGTCTTGTCTGATACATACTTTTTTTTTTTTTTTTTTTTTTTTTTTTTTTTTTTTTTTTTTCCTTTTCCCATGATTATGGAACAAATTTCAATTTTTTTCTCAGACTGGTTTTGACTGTTTCATTCTGCCATATCAGAATAGCTGTGGTATGTACTAAAGTAAGAGCTTTGTTCCTGTGCACAATGAGGTTTTGTGTCTTGACCTGACATGGCATAACAGCTTTATGCTTGCTGGCAAAAATTCTGCATGAATCATGAGCGAAGTTATGATGGTCTCCTCTTAATTTGACTGCCTTCTTTCTTGACCCTCCAGCAATTAAGTGAAGCACAATTATCAATTCAAATCTTTCGTTTGCAGCCATGTATATCATTTCTATCTCAAARAAGAACTTGTAAAGAATACTTCAGTAAAGACAGGTTAACCTTTTCTGTGTGGACCCTATTTTCACAACAAATTTATCTTGCTGATGGTTAGCTGAAAACTTTTATAAGGTTATCTGTAAATAGTGTCTCTAGTTAAAGGTAGTGATGGGAGCAAGAAAAATCTGCTTAACTGAATACACACACACACATGCACACCAGTTGTGTTATTCCCCAAAAGATGTATATATGCTACTCAATCTGGCAGATGAAACCTGTGTAGCAAATTAAAATGACCTCAAATTAGTTATTAATATAGTAGCATGTATCATAAAGTGTAAGAAAACTGAATTTCAAATCATTACTGAGCTTCTTTGTTTGGAACTGGGTCGGCAACACGCACAGGTAGCTAGCAATTTCACTGTTGATATGGTGCTGAATAAAAAGTGTTTATTTGAAGGGGGGGAAAGCAAAGCAAAAATATTTGTACCCTTTATGGAAGGGTCTCATTCTGTTATTGTACTCATGCAGTGTTATGTTGTTGGGCAAAAAGTGCAAAGAAGGAAATATTGCCACAAAGTTTTGTCAGTGCCCTGACACAATGTTCTGTGAAATTCAGAGCCTTGAGACTTTGAACAAATGGTGAGGCAAACTTCCACTTTCCACTTAGTGTGGGGGATTTTTTTAATTTTTAGTTTCTCTCTGCCTTCCATCTCAAAAAGGGGTTTATTGCAGTTATAATTGATGCCAGTGGTACACTAGAACTTTGTGGAATGAAAGTTACAACAGAAAGGTAAAACATTACTAAAGAATAACCAAACCAACTATTTCTGATGGAAAAAACAGGCTTTGCTTAAGGGACAACAGATGTTTTCTTCATCTACCATAATTTTCATGTTCAGTAAGACTCCAGGAGGAGTGAACTACATATCTAACGTTTTGTTATCTGTCATAGATGAAAAATTGCTTTGAAAGTGTGCCAGAAAAATTCAAAACTAGTTTGTATAACACATGGATTCTGTAGGTAAAACCTACATGGGGCAGCTGTGGTTTTGGACTTCTATTCAGCTTCAATTCTACTTGTTCAGCTGTGTGTAAATGTACACAGTACCTCTTGGGAGGTCTGCTTCCATCTTTTATCTCTGAAAGTTTAAGGTGGGGGGGGTTCTTTTTTTTTTTTTTTAATTTAAAAATGCAAATACGAAAAGACTTCATAAGCAGTGCATGACTGCTACAAATGGTGGCCGGTTTTTCGTGTTTTGTTTTCTTTGGTAGTTCAGATACTAGATACAGAGGCAGACAGAAGAATTTAGTTATTGAACATTTATTACCCCAATGATAAATATGAAGAAATTAGCAAGACAGCAAATCGGTAGCTTGAATGGGTGGATTAATATGTTAAAATATTTTTTTAAATAATGTATTCCTAGTAAATTCATAATGATTGTGATTTTTAACTTTCAAATTGCCTTTAGTGATGTAACAGTCTAATGAAAACCTGTCGATGATTACGTTAAATGAATTTGCCTTATGCAGCACTTYTTTTCTAATTTGAAGATTTCAGTAGTACAAATGTGATAGCTAAAAGTTAGGATGTTGTGCCATTCCTGAAATTTCTGGAAAATTAATTGCAAGTAAACTACATTCATTGTTAGTACTTTCTAACGTTTTTAGCATTAAAATAATGTCAAAAAAATTTAGTGACTTGTATTTCACAAGAAACTCTTCTTAAAATGTGCTAGGCTGTCCATCTGATACTTTCCCAGTAGTTAACAAGGATGACAGAGATGAAATTGGACTCCCTAATTTCTTATGTTTTAAGTACTAGTTTGCTTCTGATGTTCCTCTTTCATGTATCTGTTTCCCGTGACCTTGCAGTTGTAGTTTTCCCTGTTTTGCATTACCATGATTTGTTTAGCTCTATTCTTCAAGGCAGTGAAAAAGTATGTCCAGAGTCCTCATAATAGCAAATTTAGTCAATTATAAATAACAAAAGCTTCTCTGCAAGCTAGTTCAGGAAAGATCTTTTTCCTACTGGCTTTTTCAGCTATTTGCCAGCCTTGTACAATGAGTTATCCAGCTAAGATTCCTCTGTTTCTTTTTTTTCTTTCTTTTCTTTTCTTTTTTTTTTTTTTACTAGTAAAACGACTAGTCATAAGCTGGCGGTAGGTGTTTGGCGTGAAAGTGTAACTCTTTAGAGTTAGCTTTATAAACCTGGCTGCGTATTGTGACTAGAGAATTGCTGGGTGATACATAAATATTAAGACTGGAGATCTAATGGGGGCTCAGTAGAAAAGAGTCTCGAAATAGGTGGTTTTGTACAGTTATAGTTCAGGAATGTACATCTCTTATAGTCACTTATGCACACTGGCTTACCAAGCATCAAAGTAGTTTTCCTATGGGAGTCTTAGCAGATCGTGTTGCAATCCTTACTGTGGAGGCACTGTCAGTTTGTCACTGTTGTCACTTAGTCAAATGTTCCCTTCCCCTGAGAAGGTTTCCCAACTTCTTGCCACTTTGGAGGTTGGACTAGAAGATCTCCAGAGGCTCCTTTCAACC
Organism: Rhea americana; assembly: GCF_003343005.1. Taxonomy (NCBI): domain Eukaryota; kingdom Metazoa; phylum Chordata; class Aves; order Rheiformes; family Rheidae; genus Rhea; species Rhea americana. The sequence continues at coordinate 1,105,018 of NW_028185595.1, forward strand.
TTACCAAATCTGTGATCTATGGTGGCCTGATTCTAAGAGAGCGGTTGTGCTGGAGATGCTCTAGTAAGAACTGGGAAGTAATTTCTCTGTAAAAGCAAAATATAAATGGACTGCGCTGCTTAATAGAAGGACGGAGAGTATAAAATCTGCTGTATCAGTGTGTAAGTTCACTGACTTGGTCACATATGGCAACATACAGTCCCATGACATCTTACTATCTTTCATGGACATGAGGTTGCTCCTGCCCTAGATTAGGGTATAGATATAGACTGGTATAGCTATTAGGTTTAGATATGTTTAAATACTGTTTCCTAGTGACAAGTAACTACTCAAGTAATTACAGTAATTCACTGTCCATAATTTCCAAATAGTCACTATCTCTTTCAGACAATCTCATTTATTTTGAATTTTAGTCCTACTGCCCAGCATTTTTATACTCCATCTTGGGAGCTGCCATCTGCTTTCTTATGGAGCAGTATATTTTATCATATCTGATTGGAAATAAAAATGAAAACATTGAATAATATTGGAACTATCCTGAGCTCTAAGAAATAAAAATAAATCACAATGCTAATTAGGCTTGATGGAACTAGGCAAGTTCTAGGTGTTGCTGATTTAATAAGGGAGAGGATCAAAAGAATGTTTAGTAATTAGTCTCCAACTTAATCTCAGGGATGTTTTGTGCTTTAGTAGTCTGCAGCCTGATGCCAAGGCTAAAACTCAGTAGGTGTTCCTGTCTCCATATAGTTTATCTCTAAAAATTTTACTCAGAATGGAGAAAGAGTTGAAAGGAAGTTAATTTCTTCTACGGTCTAGGGAGTTTTGTGTTTGCGAGGGTCTCAGTCTGTTCGCTCTTCCTAAAGGATTTGGAGTATGCGTTCCCCAGGAATGCGTTATCTGCAATCCATGAAAGATAAAAGGTGGTAGTGGGGAGATGTATGCTTCTGAGTTTAACATGCTTGATTCCCAAAACCCTCTTCTTACTGATAAAAAGTTGTACCTTTACCAAAATATCCGTGCTTGCTTGCATAGCTGCTCATATGATGAGAAAAGACTTTAGGAATTTTTACTCCAAGCTAGTGAGTTAATTTGATTTTTTTTTTTTTTTTAAGTTGTTGTCAGCCTGTTTTAGCTCGTATCCTGAGGCCACAGGCAGAAGTGCTTAGAAATCGATGTATTGGTTGCTCGTTAGCCGAGGCCCTCAAGTATAAGCTAGGCTTTTACTTACTCTGTCAGTTCCTTCACAGCCGATTAGATAGAGGATATTTTGTTATTTCTCTTATCCATTTTTGGTGCTATTTTAGGGTTAGATCCATTTACTAATGTTATTTTCTTGGTGGTTAAGTTTTGAGAATGGAATATTGCACTTGTGACCTTACTAAAGGGCCTTTGGAAAGAAGGTAGAGTACCTCACTTCTGGAGTTGGTCAAGAAGTACAGTTTAGAATAACTGCTTTTTTTTCCTGCTTATCTCTTATGGTTTGCATCTGAAATGATATCAGCCCTTACAGTGAATTAGTGGCTGATCTTTAAAACAGTGTGTGGTTTCAACAGTTAGTGACACAATTGGTAATGCAAGTCTGTTTTTGTAAAGTTTGTCTATAATTCTATGTAGAAAAAATGCCTAAAAATGGGTGGTTTCTAGTGGTAAATATAATAATAGGAATTCATATACTGACAAACTGAGTTGATGGGACAGATGATGTGGACTAAATAAATAATTCAGGTACAATTTGGTGCCTGAAACTCTCTCCATAGTTTTTCTTCTACTGTAAAATTCTCTAGTATCTAAAACCTAGTCTCCAAATGTCAACGAAAAGGCAATCTTGTTAGGTCTGAGTCCCCAGGGTTTGCATGAGCATACTCTCTTCTGAGTAAAAGAGAACTGATTATTGGATCGACAAAAATAAATAAATAAATAAATAAAAATAAAAAAAATAAGAGAGAGAGAGAGAGAGAGAAAACAAGTTAATATAGTCCTTGCTGTTATGAGCTGAGATCATAGGAGACAGCTCTCTGGGCAAACCTTCAGCTGCTTAGTAAAACAAACAAACAAAGAACTCTCCAAAGTTTGTTAATTTTATTTTATTCACTTATATCAATTAAACCTGAAGTTGCTAGACAACCAATAAAGGGAAAAGTATCTCAACAATCTATTACTCTATTTTATTGGAATTATTTTAGTAAAAGTGATAATATAGAAATACATATAAAAGGAATAATGAATATTTTCAGATCCTTTTATTTCATTTGTTGTAACATTTCAAAGTGAACCTGTGAATCTATGGCAATGTTGTTGCATGCAGTGGGAATGCAACTAGTGATACTCAATATATCAAAAACAAGTAATTGTCAGGGAGGACAGAAACAGGATGAGGTGGAAGAATACAGCTATAAACTTGAAATGCATGAAAGAATAGAGTAACGAAAGGGAAGATGGCTAAGAAGTTTTGAGATTGAGCAAGAATATAAGCAAAAAGGATTCCAAAGGAAACCTTAAACTAAAAAGGGAAGGGAGCTAAATTAAGGATAAGAGTGATTTTGGAAGTCCAAGGGTATTGTTGCTGCAAGCTGGCACGTGTCAGGGGAGAAGGCAACCAAATTAGCAAAAGATCAAGGCTTCTGAGCAGCTGTTAGCCTTATACTGTCAAAAAGCCAGCAAAGGTATTCACAGTGAGTGAATTTAGCTATTCACAGTGAGTGTGAATAGCTAAAGTTTTAATATTTTGGGAATGCTTTTTTGTTTGGTTTGACTTTTAGAAATGGTTGTCTGGGACTACATTAAATCAAATTATAATCTGTTTGGCAGCTCCTCTGAGACAAATACTCGCAGTGTTTTTGGTACTGAAAATGTCTCCCAAAGCTGGGAGCATACACTGGAGTATATCCATAGGTCAGTTCTAAGACACTGTACTTCTGCTGAGTATACCTAGTAGAAAACTATTCTTCCTTAATGTCTTTTACTAAAGAAACAAAACAAACAAAACACTATTTTTTTTTCTTGATGTCTTCTACTAAACTTTTTTTTCCCATCCCCAGTGAACATAAGTTTCCTATACCTGGTTTGGAGTWGAAGTTTAACAACTCAGAGCTGAGTGAGGGGAGATTGCTAAGGATCCTCATTTTTAAGAGTTTCATTCTCTTGTTAAAATCCTGAGTGCCTGAATAGTTCTGAGAAAAATTCAGAAAGACAGTGAAACTGAGTCAATAGTTTCAGGTTTCTCAGAAGATTACTGTCCAGGAAACAGCTGAATACCACTAAAAGGAGTAGGGAAAAGGACAGCATCCAGCTTCCTCGACTGAGGGAGAAATATCAATTTCTTGATCAGATTCCCACACTACTTGAAAACATCTTGAGATAAATAGCATTAATGATGACTTCAACTCTTTCATCCTAAAATCTTTACTTAGATATGTAGGTGGTTCCCAAAAATGGTGATAATTTTTTTTGCTATAAAAGAAAGCCTAGAAATTACTATTCAGTTATATTAAGAATTACCAGTCATTCAAGAGGTAGGAAAACAGAGCTTGATGTTGGAAGATCAAGGTTCACCATTGCAGCTGTATTATTATAGAATACAGATTGTGTCAGTCTTCCTGTAAAAGCTGTGAGTGGGAAATGTAATGCTATTTAAATAAAGAAACACTTGATGCTACTGCATCAAGTGAAATGTGCTTCATAAAATATTTTTATCAAGTTCTGAATTAGATGTGTAGTGTCTTATCTTTTACTATAATTAACAACATTAGATGGTCAACATTATTATTTTTACTATTATTTTTAAAAGCCTTATATCTATTAGAGTGAGAAGTAACTTCATTGCTCACAACATAATGCTAGAATAGGGTGCTATGTTGACTTCTGAATCATTGCTGGGTGTTATTTAGCTGTATCATAGTAGTCTAATTCTCAAGCAATTATTAAATAGGAGAACTTGCTTTCCTATTCAGTGAAGGCTGGGATGGTAACTAAGAGAAAAATAAAACTTAATTCTAGATCATCTTGTTTTATCTGATCACTTAATATCTCAAATTGGGTCCGGACTGTTCTAATCAAGTTACTTTTTTGATTTCCATAGGAAATTGCTTTTGGTCTTGATCTCACACTGTCTCTGATGTACTCTATTTCAGCAGCCCATAAAGGAAGCAAATGTTTGCCTTGAAATAACTAGTGAGAGTTTGTGAATGCCAGCTGGCTTGTTCAGGAGTGCCTCGGAAGGGAAAGGGGGTTTGAAAGAGAAGTGGAGCGTGTGTATGTGCGGGGGGGGGGGGGTGTTCTATTGCTTTTGATTTAAAGTGCATCTTGCTGGTTAGGAGTGGCAGCGTGTTTGTTAGCAATGATTGGAATGATCTAAGAACCTCACCAATTCCACTTACCCCAGAGAATGCTATAGATCTTACTTATCGTCTATTTATGATGGAATTAAATGTAAATATTGAAATATTAAAAGAGGAAAAATTATCAATAACATGCTGTGAAAGTAGGGGTACAAGAGCTGCTCAGTCATCTCATGAAAATTTTGGCCAATGGGTTAATTCATTAACACTGAGCAGATAGAAAATGAGCTAGGAGTAATTATAAATACCGCATTTAAGGAAAGGAATCTGTTCTGAATTGCTATGACCTTATATATTCATTCCTAATAATAAAATTAAAACTAAAATGAAAATGAGTTAATCTCTTTTAAGGAAAAGCCAGTCTGTGTGCAGTCTCTTATCCCACTGTAAAAATAAGGGAACTTGTACTCTGTGATAAGCACAGCAAAGCTGATACAACATAAAAAGCAATTAAGACTGTGAATGCAGTTAATGCCTGTATCACAGCTGATGAGCTAAGCCTGTGCCTTAGCCGGTGCCTGAGATGCCGCCACTGCTGTCAAAGTTAAAGTTGTTAAAGGCAATATAGTGGCAAACTAAAACAGAGTAATCTAACAGGTACACCCTGGAGTTTGTGTTCGTGGGGCCGAACTAGGTAACTATTCTTTCTCCATGTGACTGCTGTTCACAGGTGTGAAATGTTTGTTCAAAAAGTAAGTGCAGCACCAGTATGGCTGTTGCTCCTAATTCGGGACCCATCCTATGAGCTAGTCATGGTTTTAGGAGATCACCCAGTGGGTAGTTCTGTCTGTAGATCCATCTGGCATGATGTGAAGCAAGAGGAGTCCATCCCTTAGGCAGGTTCACAGGTTCAGTGTGAAGAGAGAACATTTTGATCCGAGTGACAAGTGGAGACATACCTGTGAAGGGGTTGTTCAAGTTTGAATTAGGATCTACTTTACATGCAGCAGGTTGTCTGTCTGTATTTTGGTAGCAACAAGCTTGGATTCCACCCAGTAGGGATCTGGGTTCATGTGTTAAATAGAGATTTCCAGAAGGGGGGGGGAGTGAAACAACATCTTCATTGGCCTGTAAATGGTCAGGCATCTGAATCAGGTACAGTCACAAACAATATATTCACAAAGTGTTGAACCTATCAACACCTCTTATTTTCGTAGCTTGACGATTTAAATGACTTACAGGCAAATACTTCTTATTTTGAAGAATTCATACTGTGTAAGCATAGGCTCCTGCAGCTGACCAGCCGTGCAGGAGCACAGATAGTGTTGTGCCCATGTAATGAGGTGTACAATTTTGAAAATATAACTCAAATCAAGTTCTCTTAATTCAGTGTCTGATGATTGTGAAATTGCTGTCTGATAGTATACCTTATTTATATGGGTTTGGTATGTAGCTGAATGTCTTTCCTTATAAAAGATGGAAGTGATTCCAACTAATCATAGACAGGGCAGCAAAACCTTTTACTGTTGAAATTACATGGTCTTGGTTACTTTCTCCATTATAGACTTAAATGCATGCTGGCCAACTAAGATGAATTGCTCTTCAGACACGAAGCCCCGTGGAAGCTTTTTGGCCTACTTTTAGCAATAAAAAAGCTATGGTACATTAAACCTCTTAAAAGATTGTTGTCATTTTTCAAATACTTTTTTGTAATGTGACCTAAAGTTTTTCAGAGACACCAGTGGTTTCTCACTTTGGAGAAGTGAGTCTTGCTGCTTCTGCTTTTTTCCTCTCCCTGATCTCTCAGACTGTGGTCACCACCTCTTATCTTTCCCCACCATTGGTTCTAGCGTTTCCAGTGTGAGGCCAAAGGAAGTTCAGGCCCAGCGTTTCTGAAACTTCTTGCACTGCTTATTCTCATTAGAGGTGCACCTCATCACTGAGGCATTTCCCACAGACCAGGGAACAGATGCTCAGTGATGAAGTTACTAGTAGGAGGTGACTGAGTGTTCCCAAAGTTAGAGTAATAACTGGCTCTTTCCTTTACGAACTTTCGTGATGACTTCTCTTGCCCAGTCTATTGTATAAACCTTACTGATGGGAGCACCCTATCAGTCATGATTTATTTAGACATTTTCCTACTATTCAGTGTATTACCAGATACTTTGAAAAGAATAAGTTACTTTACCTAGTTACTAATTAGAATCTATTCATATCTCAAAATATCAGAGATTTATTAATGTTGATACATGTTGTGTAATGTGACATGATAGTATTGACTTTACAAACATTTTCCAATCTATAGTAATCCAATTGGTTTTAACTTGAAGCTGAAATTTCAGTGTATTAAAAAGTTGAAAGTATTAATTTAAATATTAAAATACTGAAAATATAATGAAGTGCTCTTAAAGGTGTACCTCAGATTTCTTGTAGGTACACTTCTGTAAACAGTAAGCATGGTATTATGAGTATGACACCAGTGAAACTATATGTTAAATATTCACATTGCATTAATTTGGCCCTGGATTTAATATATACTGGGTCTGTCTTTTCAGTGCTGGAAGGACAAATGTTTTTAATGAACACCCAGCAGAATTTTAACCTAAAACTCGCTCTCATTAACAAGTGATCAGCTATTTGTTTTCTAATGCAGTAACTATTACATGCTAGCATGCATATACTACCTGCCTGTTGCATAGAATTTCAAAATTGTCTTGACTTAGGAAATGATTCAAGCCCAAGGCATATGTGAGATAGGAAATGTTTCCTCCTCTTAGCTGCTCTTAATAACAAAACTGAAGACTATGCAAACACACTTCCTATTTAACATACTCCATGATGACTAGATTTGAATTAGGTTTTTTAGGGGGTGAAGCCTGATACAGCAGCAGCTTAATGACTGGCTTCAAAAGGAAAGTCAAAATATTCTGACAAATGTGTCCTCTCTGTAGTAAATGTGTGTACTCTGTTCTTCCTGTCAATGTGTATTTTCTGTCTGTTTTATGGGGATGTTCCTGGAATGCTTCCTAGTGTTGTCATTCTGATATGTCTGAGTTATCAGTAACAATTGTTTTAGACTTCACATGTGTTGTTTAAATCTCATCAGAATTACAAGTTTTGTTTTGATTATGTTGAACAGCCATTTATGACTCAAAAGAACCACCCCCCCCAAAAAAAAAAAAANAAAAAAAAAAAAAAAAAAAAAAAAAGTGCAGTAAGGACAATGCCTATCTTTGGCACCGGCTGTTGGCCACACCATGGAGTATAACAGTGATTTAGCAAATCCTGCTTCTGATGACTAAAATCAGCCACAAGGGTCCTATATAGGTGCAGAGCTGAGACAAAAGCAGGACACTTCCAGCTCTGAGTAGTAACTTTGATCTACGAGTCAAAACTAAAACTTTTCCCCTAAGATGGGCTGCCTTAGTGGCACTAGTTAATATTGATCCCTTCCTAGGAAGGTGWGAAGACATCATAAAGTGTTTTGAGAAATACGAAGTGCTTTTCTGTAAAGTACCCATGCTTACAGGTTGTTGAACTGACGGAGCCTCTCCTCGCAAGCTTCTCGCAGCTGCAAGTCTTCCTTCTCCTGCTTGCACAATGCTAATCGCAGTTTTGTAGATACTTCTTAATATGTATCCAGAAACTTTGCCGTAAATTGAGCTACTGAAAGAAAGAAGGTCAAAGAACAGAATAACAAAACAGTAGAATAAATGAGAATCACAGGAGCTTTTAAAGCTTGCTTTGACTTAAATGAGCAGACTTGCCTTAATTTGACAGTAAAGGGACTACTAATAGTCACAAGATGAAGTGCTTTTGTTACGCTGAAACTTCCAACGCCTACTCTGCCAAGTTTAACTTAATTAAATGAAGATCTGCTGAATAGCCAACTACTTCTCCTGGCACAGTTTGTCATGTAAGGATAGGAAAATAAATCTGTGAAGACATCAGAGCTGGGCTGAAGGATGTGTGAATATGAATTTATAGCACGTATCTAATCTATTCTGAAATAAGCATTTTGAAGAAAATACCGTATCATAGCAATTTCTTCCCCGCACGAGCAGTTTCCGCACAGTACTCTTCAGCCAGTGCAAACATTTTCTTTTGGAATGTCATTACAGTGATTCGTTTTTAATGGAGCTGTCCTTAAAAAAGGACATGGCCTTTAACATGCTCAGCTGAATTTATTCTGGGCAAGATTTAAGCTGAGGCTGAGCCCTTCAGTACCTGGTGTTTTGTTATTTGGCTCTAAGTACCATATCATTCTGAAGGTCCTTCCTTGCATGGTGCTTTTTCTTTCAATGTTATTGAAACATTCTGATACTTTATTTTCAATGCTTTTGTCAAAAAAGACCAACGAGAAAACTCATGCTATATGCTTCTTGAATACATCATTCCCAGTGCTGTTTTGAGACATCTTTCACTGTTTTATAAGTCTCTAACCTTTTTTGTGCACTACCCAGATAAGAAGTGAAATGGCATTTGCTTTAGACTGTTGGACAATTGTTAACAGAAATTTTGGTCTAAACAACATGTTCACAGTAAAATTGGTCAGAGTGTTTTTTTTTTTTTTTTTTTTTTTTTNTAAAATTGGTCAGAGTGTTTTTTTTTTTTTTTTTTTTTTCACTTTACCGGTTATGTCCTGAACACGAAGGTATGCAAGGCAGTATAAAAGAGCCCTGGGGTGCTGTAGCATGTGTTACTCTTAAAGAAGTTGCAATGATGTAAGGAGACATCAAACAGCTTGTGCTCATGGATGTGTCATGTTTTTTAGACTCCAAGTTAAAGCTCTATAGACGGCATGCATATAGTGGCACAGGCAGGTTACTTAAATCTGRAAGATTCTCTATATATCTCAGCATRCTGAGCTGTTTTAGCTGACTTCTAGAAATGTCCTGTTCCAAAAATGGATTTGCAGATCTGAATTCATGATATAGAAACCCAAAGTGGTTTGAGTCTGAGCTGTGTTAGTATTTGTGCAGATGCAGAGGAGCCACCAAAGCAYTGTGATTCCAACCTCAGAGGCCTGTACCTACGTGTGCACTGGGACTCCAAGGTGCCTAAGGTGTCATGTTAACTGCAGTTTTATAACAGTGCTTTAGAGGGTGTTGACTAGCTTCTAACTTCTAAATCGAGAATAGGGAGTCATGTGTAGTAAACCGGGCCTCRAAGAGGCTGGTGCCAGTAGAACTGAAGAATTAACAAATGTAGGCAGAGAAGAGAAATACTCTGTTGCTGACATGTCAAATGCTGCATTTATTCCTGGATTTTGTAAAAATCAAAATGCTAAAAAGTACAAGCTTGATCTGGAAGGGACCTCTGTTTTGGTAAAAACAGCTGTTAGTCTCAGTACTTGAAAGGGACTTCCAAGTGTTGCGGTGCTTTAAGTTCAGTGAGCACGGTTGGTAACCTCTGACAGATCACTAAATAGCTGTGGAGAGGTGTGGTTGATATTTACTGTTGCTAGTGTCTTAATATTGCTTCTCATAAGCCCTGAGAAACCAACCACTATGTGCTTTTAGTGCATTTTTTTCCAGTGTATTTTGAGTTTTTGAGTTTGAAGAAAAAACCCTAACCATTTTGTGTTTGTATCATCATGGGGATCATTGCACATGAACATAATGAAACAGATGAAATTATCATCATCAGGGCAGCAAATGCATATTTATCATTTGAAAATTTATTAACTGATTGTCAGGTCTTGCATCTTTCTCATCATACTGGGCAAAAATAACTTTGTTGAAAGAGATATAGGTAAGATGCTGATTTCYACTCTTGTAGGTGATGCTTCTTTACAAAGAATCTGAGATGGTTTGCGGAAGGAATAAATACAACAGTAAATATTCCAAAAACTAATATAGCAGTAAATAGTGCAATTTATATTATTTTTTTAAAAAACCTCCCTTTYTGGAATCTTCAGAAATTAATCTTGATGAAGAGTTTAAATATATGTGTAGACTTATTTTTGGTTAATGTATTAAATGGGCTGATAGCTTTGTCTGCAATTCAGTAGGCATCACAACTGGTTTTAATTGGTTTCTTGAAAGTATTTTAAGATGGATTATGGTTGAAATGTGTTCCTCTTGTGTGTAAAAATGAATAATGCAGGTGAGGAGGAATTCATTAGCCTGAGCTTAAAATCTTCAAAGTTCAAAAATAGACTCATCAGGCAAGTAGTGCAGATGCAATAAACTTCTAATATATTGTCCAAGGAATGCTTTTGCTACACATTCTTTGAGTAGCAATCTGTGGCAGTGCATTTAATTTGACAGCCAAACGGTTAATCAGTACAAAATTTAAGATAAAGAAACTTCATTAAAATGACACATCAGTGGTATTTTTAACTATTTCTTGCATCTTTAAAATGTTATTGTAGTGGATAAAGGCAATCCTGTAGACATAAGAGTTCTTAGTCCTTTTTAAGAAGTTTAATTGGAATGGGTCCTCAAGAGCAGAAAAATAGCAAGTAGTAAGAGATTACATCTCAAGGGCTTGTATTTTCCAGGTCTGGATGCCTAAGAGATTTTGGCAATTGGTCAGATGGCTTATGAAAAATCTGGARTATTTAGTATATGTGCAAGAAAAGTATCTCTGAGCATGTTTAATAAAGTATATAGGTTAATATATTTGATCATTGTTAAATATTTCTTAGACTAAGTTTCATAACTGTTACTGTCTGAAAATGTTCTTTGAGTAATTTTAATATTGGCAGTGGTGCTTGCTGAATTTCAGTTGAGCTCTTAATGCTTAACAACATTCATCTAAAAGAATGGATCTTTTCTTTATAATGATACCAGAAACATTAGGCATAAGTTAAAACCAAGAATTCTAGTATGTATTCATTTGGAGAAGTGATYTCAGAAGTTGAAGAGGATTGAAGAACTTTCTGTGAAGTTCGTTTAGATACGGCTAAACAGATATTAAGAGGGTTGAACAATGTTCCCAGCATTGATAGAAATGTCATCTTTGCACAGTGGCCCAGATTTGAGGGATGAAGTGGGTTTTCATCCAGTTCTTCCTTTGGAAGATGATGGTCGCAATAGGAAAAAGAAAACTAAGGTGAATCTGTGTAGTACCTCCTGAGCTTAGTCACGATGTCTCTCATGCTTCCTGCAGAGAGGATTTCTCTTTATTTTTGTACATTCTGCATATGTTCTATTTTCATTGATCTACCTGACCAGGCCAGCAGTGCCTGTTACAGTATTGTAGACTAGCACGGGTCAGAAGGGGGATCCCTGGATATCGCCTCACCCAATCCCCTGCCGAAAGCAAGGCCAGCTTGGATCAGGTTGCCTCGGGTGTGGTGGAACAGCCTGGGACTGTGAGACCCTGGAACAATTCCCACAGTCCTGTCCCAGGGCAGGGAGGTCTTGGGCAAGATCCTCAGGGAGAGCGCTGTGCACTGTATGGATGTTGTGCATCATGCTCTCAATCTCACTGCCACTTGGTCTTCTAGGAGTCCCCCTTCTGTTCCTGTTTCTTGTTATCTGGCAGCTAACTTTTGCATACAAAGTAATTTGTRCACTTTGAGCACTGCTTATATGGGTTACCTAGTTCTCGCTGCGTGGATGAATGTGCCAGGTCTTTGCGCTCATTTATTATCTTGGGAGAAAAGGTTGCAGCGTATTCATTTCACGCACCAAAGTGGATCTGCAGGAGGTGGTGGGGGTTTTCTGGTGTTAGCTGGAAACAAGCACACTGTAGGCACGTACTGAGGCTTTACAATAAAGCACTTCACATTTTAAGCCCTTCTGGGTGGGAGAGACCTGTCTTGCTGTGGCRCACTGCCATTGCTTTGCCTTTCTGTTTGTGGGAATGTGGTTTTGACAATTTTTTTGACCTCGCTTTGTATCTGATGCTTGTCGCAGTGTTTCCTGTAGGCTTCCATCACGTTACTGTGTGCCTGCGTGCAGGTGTTCTGCTGTTGCCCTCTCRTGAGGACTTGTGACCCCTCTCAGTATCTGCATAAAAGATTGCTTTTCCTTCGTTGTTGTGCTCTTCCTTGGAAAAGTTTACAATTCAAACGCGTGAGCAATAATCCTRTTTTTCCTTAGGGAAATATTTTGGTGGTTATGTTGTGCCTTAAGACTTCCAAAACCTTGGTGTTTGTGCCTGTTTGTGAAAACTGAAGAACTTAGTGGAGCTTTCATCCTGCTTTGCATTTGTTTCTGATTAAAGTATTCTTACTGAAATACGTCTTTGTCATTTGCCACTTTCCTGCAGTATTTTCTGTTATTACAGTTATCTTACACATGGAAAAACAGTGCATTAGGAGCAGTGTTTGAGGTTTAAACGTTTGTTTAACTTACTACATATAAAAGGATGTACATGAAAGAGAGCAGGACTCTACCATGAAAACAAACAAAAATGAAGTATTGCTTCCTCTAGCACAAAAAAAAAAAAAGCATCTGTACTATGTAAAACCTGTCTGACAGTCTTCCAGTTCTTACAGCTTCATTTTCAAGAACTTTTCTTCTGTTTCRCATTGCTAGCAGAAAGATTCTGTAATGGCAAACAGCTCCTCTATTACAATGCTAAATTTGGAAAAATGAGATTTAACAGATGAGTGAGTTTGCATATACTGCCAAAGTCAACTATGAAGCAACCATTTCTGAAGATCTGGACAAAAATATAATTAAAAAAATGTATTATGTCTTTGCTACTTTTGCCCTGATGTAACTTAGTAAAATATCATTGTCATGGCATTCGTTTCTGAATCTATTGATCAACATTCACGTTACTGAAAAATCTAGTTTATTTCATATTTTTGTTTCTGTTGAGAGGGGACCCATATAGTTAGATAATGATTAACATTTTTTTTTTTACAGCAGCATAGAAAAAGGCAATGGAATTTCCTTCAGAGATGAAAGTTCAAACTTTTCATTATTGTTTTGAATTTGGTCCTTCTCATCTCTTGGAGGTTGTCAGCATCTCAAGACAACAGTCCTGAAGCTGTTAAAGCTGCGCAAATTTGTTTTGGAGCTGCAGCCCTTRCAGAGGTCGAATATTCCTTGTGGCCTGTTGCTCTGTTGTGAGTCATTATTTTCAGTGACTTCTCCACCTAGATTACAGTTGGGAAAATGACCAAATGAGTCAGATGTTATGATATTTAAAGTCTGGTCTGGAGGTCAGATGGGGAAAAAATATACAAACTGTTATATTTAATAGTTTAGGGAAAGATAGTTTTCATGTATGCACAAATGGCTTTGGAGCAGCAATGCTGCCCATTCCTGGTGAGAATGGATAGCTTTGTGAAAATGCACCGAATAATCAACAGCAATAGCTATAGTTCATATACGGGTTTGGAACGGATGTGAGAGGACTGCTGTGAAGTTTCCCTTACTTCTGCCCATTTTTCCCATGTGTAACTTTGGGAGAGCAGTACTTTGGGAGATTTGATATCTTCTAAGGAAAAGYATAAAGTGGGAAAAGGAAAAGAATMAAGTATATTAAACATATATCTCTTCAGAATGGTCTTCACACTGTGCTTTCATCTGATTTTTCAGAAACCTTTTTATTATTATTTAATTTCTGTTAACATTATAACATTAAGGGGACCTACCAGCACAACATTCCAGCATGGTTTATGAAGCTTCTTGACCTAAAGACTTAAGAGTCCACCCTTGGATAATTTTGCTTTTTCATGAAATCGAACAGAATTGCAGACATACAGGATGAAACAATGCATTTGCAGCAGCCCAGAGTTAAAGACCAGCTTTTTCGGTTAGGCATGACAGAATGTCAGCTAAGGAAACCTGCGAGTGACCCCTAATTACCTGAGT
>NW_028185595.1:1119121-1132128 GCF_003343005.1 Rhea americana
TTACCTAATAAAGCAGGTAATAGGAGTAATAGTTCTGCTTAAAATAGCTACATTTACTTGAAGGAGGAGGGGAAGAAGGCAGGAGGAAAGTAGTGTAGCTGCTGCTCCTAGTACTATGAGATACCGAGGCCAGGTAGTCGGTCCTTGACCATGCAGAGATTTACTAGCGTGCTAGGAATGCCCTTCAAAAATGGCAACACAGAAAGTATCTCACAACATCAGYTGGGATGCAGGTAAACATAGTGAGAGAGGCCTTGCTGTGTCACTTGCTTGAGTGCTGGCTCGGACATAYGCAGGCCTACAGAGCCCAAGTCTCCAACTGTTTTTACAAGGGCATGAYGTGTTGCCACCAAGATGTTAAAATATGACGGTGGATGTCAGGCCCTGCAGTGAGGCTTGTGATTTTTGCAGGTCACAGRTTTGCTTGTGACTAAGAGCATACCTAATGGAAAGCCATTGCCACAATACCAACCAGGTTATGTAGGAATTCGAATGTCTTGCCTAAAGCATAATTTTGAAATTAGTATGTAGCTTGCACATATTTCAGGAATGAAGTTGTTAGATCAGAACTGGAAAAAATAASATGCTCAAAGTAAGTGCAGATAATGTTCAGTTTTAATAATGGAAGCTTGGATGATTTAACATTGAAAAGTAAGGGCCAGGATCCTTGGCCTTTTATACCAGGCAGTAATGATTTATGTTCTGAAGAATAAACCAAACACGTAAATATTGAGTAATGTCAATCATAACTGTAGTCAAGATAAATATCCCAGCAGGCCACATCATTTTGAAAGAATTGCTTCTGTTCTCAATTTAGCCTTTACCCTTACGTATTTATTCTGCTTTAATATGCTGAAAAGATTATTTTTGACCGAGCACTTTGTTTGAAAGTCTGTCATGTTTGYGTGGAATTGAGATGCAAAGAGTTTAGATTTTCAATTGAAGCTTCAAAAACCTTTTTGTGGTAACTGGCTAAATCTGTTGCTTGGCTGTTGTGTCTTCTAAAATGCCACTTTAATTAGCTTGGTAGAAAAAAAAAATCATACTAGCCAGGTGAAATGAGGTAAAACTGCACTCAATGGCCTGGGCGGTCAAGCATGCATATTTGCAAACGACAATTTTTGTCCTAAGCTCTGGAATAACTTGTAATTTTGTTGCAAGAAAGAAATTGCATCACAAATAAATGATGGAGAAAACTTAATTGTATGCCCAGGCTGATGAGAAAGTAYGAATCCAGGCTTCCTACAGCAACCACTTTCCTCCTCCTCTGTTGATGCTACAGTCTAGTAACCGAATAACTTAATCCTTCCYTTCCATGGTCACGAGCTTCCGACGTTTCTGCTGAACCGAGCCGCTAGCTTGCTATTGTTTCCCCCGCATCTTCAGGTGGTTAATGCCTGTTTAGCCACTTGTTGAGCTCTTGATTTTAGTTTCCTGCTCAACCTGCTTAACATAGTTAAATATCAAGAAAAAGGAGACCAGCTGGTCTTTTGTACTTACCATCTGGTGCAGAATACAGGCAAGGCTGTTCCGGCACAAACAACCCTCATCCTGGATAGCATCCCAGTTGTTTGAGAGGTTTTTGCTTGTACGACTGCTGATCGGTGGCAGGCTGTGCTCCTTGAAACACATCACTTGGGGAGAATAGTGTGGGAGGCATGTGCAGTGACTCCGGCAGGGTGTCACCCGCACTCCCACTGACGAGAGCARAGGAGGAAGAACAGTAAAAACCAGRGTAACAATGCAAATGAAGTTGTGAATGTTGTCTGACGTTTGACCGTGATTATACAGAAGTAAAGGTATTGCCAGACATTCAGCAGTTACAGTCATCATAGAAACTTAAAATGCAATACTTCATTGACCAGCACAAGATGAATGGATAAGTATGCTTTGATTTTTTTTTTTTTTTTTTTAATTTCTTTTTTTAGGATAAGTAGAGTTTAATGCTTAAATGATTCCTCAGTTTGAAGCCTGCCCTCAGTCCAGGTTTCCTCCCTAGTTTTCCAAGATCTAAACAACCGTATAATGAACCAATAAAATAGACATTAAGTTAATTGGATTAAAGGAAAGAAATAATATGTAAAGTAAATTCCAAATGAACTGCATAAACACTATGACAGAGCTGTTATGTAAAATGACTGTAATATTTACTATATAAAAGTCATGAGAAAACTTGTTCCATAGTAAAATTATGGGGTTGGTTAAATGACCTTGAAAGTATCTTGTGTCTGTAGAAACTGCATTATTTTCTATATTAGTATTAGCAGATCTGACTCCATATAATTTGGAGTTGTTTTGTTTGGGTCATTTCTTCATTTGTGTCCTTCTGTTGTGTGCAAATATATTAAATTTGAAGTACTCAGCAAATACTAATTCTAACCTACTAGACTGTATTACCTACTTTTTGTTTCTTTTGCATTTTTCTATCAATCTTTTTTAAACATACATGGAAACCGAAGCATGACCTTTACTAACATAACTTCCTATTTTTGCCCTTAATTGTGAGGATATTCTTCTGACAAAGGACAAGTGTATTTTCCACGCGATATGTCGGAGAAGACATCCCTCTGTGGCATAGGTTTGACTTTTCCTGGTGCTTAAAGGCACCTGATTATATATGACAGCCAGTAAAGAGGGCACAAGGTCCAGCAAAAAGCCTTTTCAAGAAAGGAGGCACAACTTACTAAACTGTTCCTAATGAAGCAGTAACCTACATTGTACAGCAATATTAGACTTTGAATGGTATATAGTGGGCACTTATTCTTAGGCCTAAAAYCTCAAGACTAAAGATCATCTTGAATATGAAATGGGTTTTTAAAAACACAGCAGATCAGTTTGCTATTTARGTGTTTAGTGACAGATTTTAGTAATGATTATTAAAAGCTTAATTGCGTGTGACTTTTTGGGGTAACTTGTATTCTATTTGTGAAATAAATTATTGAAAGTTATTTTATTTTTTTAAGCATCAGAAAATGATTCAGCACATCTTAACCTAATTCCTTCTTCTGTCACTTTCTGAAATGCAGAAAGTTACATATTTTCAGGATTTAGCTGTTTTTTTTTTCCCCAGTGACAGTGAATGAAGTTAYATGTGCCTGAATTAAAATTGGTGTCTGAGATAATGACTACTAGATGCACAACAGATGCACTCTATATTTTGCAATTCTCTGAAAGATGCTTCAAGGGGTAGCATCATAGCGTTTGAGACTGGAAAGTTTTCTACCCTGGTTTGCATCCCAGAGTAMTGCAGGATTTGAGGACTGATCATGACACTCCTGGATTAGTGGATTAGTTTGACTTGGAGTGTGGGTTCACTYGGGCAGTGAACTGATGATTCTGTCATTTCTTGTAGTATCAGCTATGTGCTAACCCTCAACCAGGATGGCTTCCTCCCCTTGCTATGTGAGAAGCTTCTGTCCTAATCCCCCCGCCCCAATCATATTCARTACTCTTCTACTTGGTACATTTGTTTGAGGTAAGAAAAGTCTGGCTTATTCATCCTAAACTGCTTCTGTAGAACATAACTGGGTGCTTATGACCCAAAAATACACTCAAAGCATGTTTTCAGCAGTTGCATGCTGCTATGGTTTTGCCTGATCTGAGACTAGCTGAGACCCACCTACCATGGTGGGTTTTCCCCAATGCCAGGGTGAAATGTAAGAGGTGCCACCAGAAAAAGAATCTGTATTTTTTTAACTCTGCTTTTTCTTTCAACTTGTTTGCATGTTGATCAAGGGAAGCATAGCTGCACTTAAAAACAGCATTTCTAGATTGTTTTAATAGCTTCTCTTGAGTAAAGACAATTATTACCAACGGATAATCTGGCAAATAGTGTTTTGTCCTGCAGATGAATATTTTTAAAGAAATGGTAACATTTAAGTCTTTACCTTTTGCTTATTAAATGTGTTGACTTATTAAATTCCAGAAGTCCAAGCAACTTGTTTTTTTGGTGTCTGAGAACACAAACAGGTGACAAAGTAACAACTGTGATTTATTAAATTAACACTACTTGGCTCTTCATTTAGAAACCATATTGGATAAAGATTGCTTTCATTCTAATAGGTTTAGTAATTGAATACAGCGAATTTAACTTTGGAAAAAAAATCATTGCGAAGTCCCTTATAGTAAATGAGTGAGCAATCGTGAAGTTTTGCAGCTTGTTTTAAAAATGCTCACTTGAAAGAAGTGGGGGGGGGGAGGGGAGAGAGCCTCTGTGACCCTGCAGTGGGCGCTGTGGGGACCAGAAGAGTAGACAATTCCTTTGCCCTTTGAGTCTGCTTGATGACTGCATTGCCCCGATGTTTCTCATTTCGTTGTGAAAATCCAGAAGCTTTGTGTAGAAGACTTCCAGATTTCTCGTTCTTAGGCATTCTTTGTTTTTTACAGCATGCAGAGTAGATACTGAAAAAGTACTGTTAAAAATACTAGCCTATACTGCAGCTGTCCAGATTAACGTATACCCAGTATGTAAACATCGGGGAAGTTCAATAATATTTTCTCCACAAGCATCAGGCATTAGTAGTTCTATGCTTTCAAATACAGTGTCCATTAAGATGTCTAAAAGGAAGAACAYATTTTGTAATGTCAAAGACAACAAAGTTCACGTCAATAAAAATATTGCGTAATTACAAAATAAATGTAGTTCTTGATATTTAATATGGACTTAAACTGAAAATGATACTTGAAGCATACTTTGTAAAAGCTCAGACTRCTCTGTAACCTTGTGTGTATTATAAAATTTTATGAACTAGTAAATGAAGGCCAAAAGGCTGACTTGACAAGGTCAGAGCCCATAAGGAACAGAGAAAAAATCTGGGGTTTCTGGTTCCTACCGTAAGCACTAGATATTTCTTTCCTGAATTCAAGAGAACATTTTAAGTTAATGTGTTGACATAATGGGGATTTAGCTGCCTAAGCTTTAAGTTGAACATGTTTTTRAACTTCTTAAGTGTTATTGAAAGCTTTTCAGCAGCAGAGGGAGGTTCCACAATATTGCCTGTAGGTGAAGACGTGGACCTTGGAGGCCAGCACGTGCTAAATGATACTGTATTYGTATTGCATTTTCCAAAGTAGTAGTCTAGGTCTAGGAAGTTATTTATGCCTTAGCACAAGAGAGCTCTGTACTGATAYGCTGAGCTACATGAACCACTTACAGTTCAGGTAACGGATTGTTTTGCTCGGTGGTGATAGCATATAWAGTCATTGAGATGGTGCTGTTCAACAGCACTGCTGGTTTGGTTAATGAGTAGCGACTGTGAATGCTTTTTCTCCACCACTGTAAGACTTTCAGAATAGCTTCCTCTCCAAAGACAGTGTAAGGAGATTAATATTTTTCCAATATAAAAAGTCTTCACTTAGAATAATAGGTATATAATGCCGCATCCTTCTGGTKTGGCTTCCAAGCTCAGGAGCTATTCAGAACTTGAGACTGTAAATATTTCTTCTGGGTTTTAAGATGGTCTCTGTCCAAAAGATAACTTTGTCTTAAGCAATCACTAACAACTCCGTACTATAAGAGAAGCATTTAATTGTGAGCCTATGTCTTTGAAAGCTCTGTATTTAATATATTCCAGTGGCTAAGCTAAAAGCCTGTGTTTGAATTCCTTTGTCTTTCCAGGCACCTTCTCTCTCTCCTTCTCAAATACCTTTTTTGGTGAGACAGTGGAAATAATCAAAAGGACTTTTCAACTGTAAAAACTTTTATTCAACAGGAAAATTTCTTAAGGATCCATGTGCAAGTAGCTTTTAAATATAAGACGTTATTATCAGTCTTAGGTGGCAAGTTTGTTATATACAGTGCAAATGAAGTTAAATTAAACCACATTCAGCTGATGCATTCAATGATCTCTTTTTGAGTTATCATTTTAACCCTTTTTCTACCGCTTAAACTACTGTGCATTATTGCTTACATGAAGACTTAGTTTTCTGTATGTTGAAGYAGAAAAAAGAGAAAGCATGCTTATACCAGAAATAGGTATTAGAGGTGTTCGTAGACTTAATAGTTGAAGTTAAATGAAGCCATGGTTGTATCCCTTCAACTGATACCTTTTTTTGAGCTAAATTTCCTCTAATACGGTGTATCTCCTGTAATACAAAATCTCTCATAATTCCTTAATGATAAATTTTAGCTGCAACAAAACAGTATAGAGCTAAAGAAATACTACACATGGCTTCCTACACCAACAAAGATCACAGATTGTGTTTTGACTCCCCAATCTCTTCYGGTATTCGTTGCTGTGGTTTGCCATGTCTTGTTTCAAGAGCAATACCCTGAAGCCTGAAAGGACACTGTGCTGCGAGGAGGAGGAGAAATGTGCCTGCCTTAGTGGAATTTTTTAATGCATACATGCTGACTTTTAAAGAGTGGTTATTATTGTTCTTGCTACAGTTGACTAAGAAAGAGATTTCATCTTCTCTCTCTCTCTCTCTCTCTCTCTCTCTTTTTTTTTTTTTTTTTTTTTTTTTTTTTTTTTTTTTTTTTTTTTTTTGAGAAATAGGTTCATGAGCGTACCACTTCCTTTCTTTTTTAGAGATCAAGTTGGGAAGGATGTTACTGTTTAACAGCTCAAAAACTGATATYTAAGGTGGTGGTATTAAGAGACTAAGATGTTTAAATGGACCCAGACTAAAGTTTTGTGTTCAGGAAAATCTGACATTTGTGTTTTCCTATCATAGTTTCACAGGGGGATCTTTTTATTTCATATTAACATATTCCCACTCAAAGTTTTTCAATGTAATGTTACAGTTTCCRTAAATACTTTAAACATCATACTTTTTTAAGTTTGGGTGCTTAAAGCTATGTTGTTCTTCTCATTTTTATAAACAGGTGCTTTCAGAGCAACTGTGTTATGAAATGTATATTTTTTTTGGGGTGCAGTATTAAGGAAATATAAAAGCTTCCTAGTCCTTCATACATTCCGCAAGTACTTAAATGATTTAGATTTTCCAATTAGTTGCATGCGTTCTCACAAAAGCCTGTATTCCCTGGAAGGAGCGAAATAGATTGGTGCCTGATATGTGCAAACCACATTCATGCTGATGATTACAGACCTTGTTAGTTAAGAATAAAACACTCATAAGATGTTTTTATACTTAAATCATACAATGATAGGCCTTGTTGTGCATTTTTCTCTTTTTCCCAAGTTTTTAAATATTAAGTATGAAGTAGGAAAAGCTGCTGTAAACCATGTGTAGACTGGAGACTATAGAAGATAAGGTAACTCAACAGTTAACACWCTATACTTGTTGGAATGTATCACACAGTAGGTAAGGAAATGTGATAGGGCTTTCTTGGTGGTTTCTTAGGTGTCAAATCTAATACAGCAGAACTTGATTTGCAAAGCTTTTAGTGAAACCACTTTTTCTTCTTTKTAAGTAATAATTTCAAATTATTTAACACATTTTAAATGTTTTCAGCAATGGTAAGGGACATTATCCTTTCTGGATGTTACTCACCTGGCTTTCTGCTACTTTCCAGTTTTGACTTCAACCAGCTGAGCAGCAGCATATCAGGAACCAGAATGAAGAGCAGGTAAATTCCGTACCATCCATTATTAGAATTAAACTCACAAAACAAACTAGTCTCAAGTTTCAAGGGCAATTGCAATCTCATCTCCAAATGAGCAAAGAGAGCAAAAGGGTAATTTATTAAGTTTAATTCACAATCTTATGGGTAACTGTTGTTAACAGGTGTCCCACACTTGGTGTGAGAAAACCTGTTTAAGGTCTTTGTTCCAAGTTATTGCTTTTTTGCRTGCTGCATGTTGAATCAGTGTGCCAAGTGACATAAAATGACCTAAGCTTTCACGCATGACATAAGCTTTCTTATTCTGACATGTCGGAGTGGGAATAGAAGTGTGTGTAAAGGTGTAAGATCACTAATCTTAAAGACTTTGTTCTGTTTGAGGGGAGTATGAGGCTAACTTCTGTTGCTAAACTTCTTAGTCTATGTAATGATTCATACTAAGTATCCTGTGCCTTTGAATTTGACCTTTAACTTCATTCTGTAGTTTGACTATTTTTAAAGTGGCAAAGATTTATTTCAATAGGTGTAGTATTTAGAAACAAAGGCACATGTGAAAACATAGCTTGCTCTGTCTAACACATTCAAGGAAAACAAAGCATTTTCTTAATAAATAAATTATGAAATCATAAAAAAGAGGAAAGAACCTGGTGTTCAATGTTTGCTTAATTTTTGCTCTGAAATTGAAATTGAAAGTCTTTGTTCTCATGAAATTTGCGTAATTCAGCCCCTTGGGCCTGAAAGTGAAGAACAGTCTGTTTTGGCATCCGGTGAATCTGTTTTTCTTCTTGGTGGTGATGTATCTGGGACTAATTCAACTGTAAGTTAACTGTGGCAATTAATGAATGGCATACCCCACAGTTTAGTGGACATTTAAGCCCCTGATATCTTCATTAGCAGCATTTCAATGACAAGATCTACTCATTTCCTTGCCTAAGTTATAAATCCTATAAAACTGTAATTTCATGATAGAATCTTTTTTTTTCCTCCCTGTGGTGCATATTGCCAAGTTTTCTCAGTAATCAGTACTTATTCTAGCAAAAATATTGTATTTCTGTACTACATACTGTATAGTATATACATGTATATTCTATACTTAATTCTATAAAATGGAAGGCGAAAAATCTCTCTGAAGCGAGTCTGGCCACGGCCAGAAGCTCTTTTCTGCACAGCATAGATTTAGGTAGCAGGAAGTTACAGAATGGATCTTTGACAGTAGATGAGAATCTGTATTTTAACATGATAAGCAAATATTATAAATGGCAAAATAGGAAATACTACAGAATGGTATAAGTTTGAAGTTCTGTTTCATAGAGAAGTGTTCTGTAAGGAAACCATGAAAATGTGATTGCTAGTGTTCCACAGTCCGTATTGAGAAACCTTGGCCCGACTTACCAGGGTAGTAGCTCATTCTTGAGTGCTTGTTCCATTTTCAGTGTCTCTGCTAAATTAGCCAAATATTGAGGATYGGAAGTTTGTGATGCGGTGACACAAACTGTACTTGAAGACCGTGATTGTAGAAGTAAGGCACTTGCCATGTTCATCTAGATATGGTTCACTTTGACCATAGATTTGACATGTTCTGGATATACGTTTTAAAATCTGACAGGCTCAAACAGTATTTAACCTCCTCAAATGAGCTATGTGCAGTAGACAGACTCTTTTATCTAAGATCTGGGTCGGACCTTTGCAGTGTAAACCGAGAATCAACTGTGTGGGACCCTCATGAAGCTCAGCAGCCACGAGAGGGCGGTGCGACACAATTCAGGGTTTGACTGCTGGTGACAGCAGGGTGTTCAAGATGCAAGCGCTGAAGGCCTTTAAAATCCCTGCCTTTAAAATAGGTATCTTGTTCGTGCAGTGGTTATGGGCAACGTAACTAAGTGTCTAGATGTTATATGCTCTGAGCTGAAGTGTGGCAATATTGACATCTGCCATATTAAATGCAYGTTCTATTTCTAGCTTCTAGTAAAAATCAAACTCAAATTCCTTACCATTGACAAGGTTCTCAAGTGGTAGCTTTATGTCCTTTTTAGGTAATGTGCTGGGATACTTTATATAACTTGGTATATGTCATTGCTTCCCAAATGATTGCATCAGTGACTTTAAAATTAAGTGGAGTTTGGACTTAGCACGTTTATAATGCGCACATCGGCTTGATCAGGTGACAAAGCACTAAGAGCTGTGGCGGATGCGCTTAAGCACTCTTCTTAGAGCTGTTCAGGGAGCATGGTTACTTAAAATGGTAGGATTCAAGGYGTGATTCCTTTAAAGCGATCCTCTCTGCCCTCCTCGGTAGGGCTGGTGGTGGCGGAGACTTTGCTCCGTTGTGCAGGGAGTCCTGCAGTGTGAGGTTCAGTTGATGATCTTTTGCTGCTTGAACGAGAGTACCACATGTTTGGGTTTATTATTTGCTGCCCATAAACTTCCAGATTTCAGGACATCAGCCAGCTGACCAGGCCCTGCTTCAGTTCCCATCAGGCCTGTAGACAACTGGCTGTTGTGCATACAAGAAGTACGAACATTTGAGAGTCATCAGATTCAGTACGCACCTGCAGGCCATATGTATGTCACAAGTGCAGTGAGTCACGTGTTTCTCAGACATGTCACACTTGCTACATAGCATGTGCACACCCATATCTGGCCAGGAAGTCCCTAACAAGAAATATGCATAATACACCATGTGATGTGTCTTGAAATTAACTCTAAAACACTTCTGGTGCTTCCATGCTTCTGTGAAGAGGGCACTGGAAGCTCAAAGTTGTCTAGACAAGTCATTCRCTCTTTGCTCTTTCTGTCAGTCTTGCCTTTCTGCTGCTCCCAGAGTTCAGTGCTGTTCCTCTGGACTGTAAGTGATATGAAGGGCACAACTGCAAGGTGGAGGTAGTGGTGCAGTCATCGAGGTTAGAGATGGCAGCTACAGAAATGCCTAGGTGACAGCACTGCTAGCATGCAAATAATACTCTGAACATCTGTTCAATAAATGATCTTCCATATTARATAAAACAGCAAGATTACTTTTTTTTCAGAGTAAATAGATCTATAAAATGTGTTAAATAGAATATTTGTGTTAAGTAGTCCATTTTCATATTGATGCAATGGTGTTCTAAATGCGGTGAACTTCATTTTCTAAGAGGAGGGGGGAGTGTGTGTGTATACATGCATACACACACATCTAATACRTATACATGTAAGTGCAGAAGCTGCAGGTAAGGTTTAAATCCACACTGGGTAGACATCATGCCTTTATCAATCTTGTTTGAGGGAGTTTTTCATGTTTGAAAATCTTGGTAGTTTCTAGTGCTTCAGGATATAGTATGGATAAAAACTGTCCAGCTTTAGATGGCTTCATAAAATCACTTAAACATGTTTAACTTAATATAAATACAAACCTGCCTAATAAGAAAGATTTTATAGACTTAGGTTATTCCATATTTGTGTGGTTTTGTGCAGCCTTATGTAACACATGTTGTACTGATTTCTGCTAACTACATACTAAGAGATGAATAGAGTTTGMTTTGCCAGCTCCTAGCAATTGCCAGGAGCGAGAAGCTATAGTAGATGTGAAGGGAAAACAGCAGTCTGCTTTGCTGTGACATGTCTTGGGAATATATGACCTTCTCCTTTAAGAGCTATTTTCACTGAATGTAAGAGGACATGCCTGTTGGTTTTTCTATAAAGTGTATTTTGGGGATAAACTTGACTTTTGGTTCAGCTGTCTTTCTGCCAATTCATCTGGCTTGCTTGGCTTTTGCAGGAAGATCTCACTGTGAAGGATAGCAATGAAGAATGGAATATATTGCCCAATGTGGTTGCTAGCATGATAAGGGAGGTTTTTGCAGCTTTTCTTAAAATAGAATTTGAATTTCATCAGAGCTGAACATTAGTAATTAAAAAAAAAGGGGGGGGGGGATCAGGCAGACGGGTGTTCATGACCTATAGTCATATATACCTAGTGCCCAATAAATTCTGTAACTTGGTCCAGAGGTGAGGGATRGATGCATCTTTCTAGCTGGAAAGAAGCTTGCAAGTAAACTGGAACGGGGAGAAAATCCTGCTTTCTGTTGCCTGKCTGCCAGTGAAAGTTAGGCTCCAAGAAAAGCATTTTCACCCCTCGAATGAACTGTGGATGCATACTTCAGTCTGCGCAGAGGCGACTTCCAGAGCTTTCAGGGCGCTTTGTCTGCCCAAGCAGCGTAATTTCTGCCTTGCCTGGCCTGAACCAGCTGTTCCTTGTTCAAGAGCTGATCTCTTGTAGGCTAACACTCGATTGAGGGTGGCTTGCCTCGAAATAGATAGCGATGAGTGTCAGTGACGTGCCAGGGGCTGTGCTTTGCCCTCTCAAGAGGGCGGAGGAGAGAGGTACAGTTAGAGTTCCTACACTTACAGTTGCTGCTTCGGCGCTCTGACGCGGGAGAAGGGTTTTTTGTGGCTTTGCCAGTCACTYGGTCGGTTCATGCTGGAGGTTAATGGGATCTTCCTTTCCTCTAGGAACAGAGGGTTTCGTTTAGGGGGTCCAGACACAAATACACACCCATGGTTCTTGCCTAACCTTTGGCTCCTGTAGATTTGGGAGAGGTGGAAGAAGGCTTCTCAAGTACCACTTTGTGGTGGGTGCCAAGCTCAGCTGGCTTAGAAAATAGTATTTTGTAATCTGCTCTCTACTGAAGCAGCATAAAGCAGCCACTTGAAGGTGYGACAGCTGAGTCCCTCTGCATATTTTCAAACCCATTTCATTTGTCACTAAGCTTTCTTGCGTTGGATACTGCTATATAAGGGCTACTTAAGTGAGCTTTCAGTCATCCAAGTGGTTCAATTTTAAGGCTTCATCAAAATGGATACTATATGAAAATAAGAATTCTCATGTAAGAAAAATTGAYGATTGACTAAAATGAGAAAACTACTTTGTTTGATGCGCTCTTTTGCGAAGTGACCAGACGAGGAAAAACTTGTGGTCTTGAATATGCYGTTTGGCAAACTTCACAGGGAGATGCTCCCTGGTGTAAGAGTCTCTTGCTTTCAAGGGAGGGCAGYAGACAGGTTTCTGCTCTGCTGGCGGGGAGGGAGGATATTCCAGTGGTGGAGCGAGGGGGGAAAGCAGCTCTCAAGGTAGCCAGGCGGGCCTCAGAATTACAGATGTCAGTAGTTAAAATAGACCAGCAAAAAATGACAAATGAACAAGGATTTAAAATGCGCTCTTGCATGCTGGTATGTTGTGTGCTGATCTTATGGTGAACATCTTACAGCATTTTTGTCCTTAAACCCTTTTGTGTACAATATGTAACTTTTATGCTCACACAAAAAAGTTAAAACTGATTTTGCCCTTGATCTCAGGATATGAATCCCAGTGTGACTTAGCCTTGTCAAGGCGTTGCTGATGTCGGGTGCGGAGGGTTTGTCCTCGGAGCTGGKAGCGCTGCCCCTGCTCCTCCTCGAAAGCGCAACTTCTCCGTGCGCGCAGGTGCGGAGCCGAGGAGCCGCCGCG
>NW_028185595.1:1132755-1169150 GCF_003343005.1 Rhea americana
GGCGCTCGCCCGGCCGCCAGGCGCAGTGAGCGCGGAGCGGGCGGCGGCGGCAGCGAGCGCGGCGGCAGCAGCAGCAGCGGCAGCCGCCCCCTCTCCTGCAGCCCGCTCTCCCGCCGCTTGCCTTCCCGTCCCGGCCCCGGTCTCGGCCCCGGCCCCGGTCTCGGCCGGAGGCAGCGCGGGAGCGCGCCGCCGCTGGCGATGGACGTCGGGAGGGCGCTCGCCTCCGCCCCGCGCCCCGCTTCCCCCCGCGGCCGCCCCCGGCCCCAGCGCTGCTAGACCCCGCGGCTCCCGGTGCCCTTCGCAGGTAGCAGAGGGCGGCCCGAGCCCGGGGGGCAGCCCCCACCCCCGTGCGCCCGCCCGCCCGCCCGCCCATGGCGGCGGGGGGCCCCTCGGGCTCCGCTAAGCGCCGCTCGCTTCTCCCTCTCTCCTAGCGGCGCTTCGTCCCTGGGGCCGGCGGCTCGCGCGGGGCCATGCGGCGCGGCGGCGGCGCGCGGCTCTGCCTCGCGGCGGTGCTGAGCTTCTGGAGCTGCCTGGGCTGGGCGCCTGCTGCGGGGTGCCCCCACAAGTGCACGTGCGTCGCTTCCAGCGTGGACTGCCACGGCCTGGGGCTGAGGACTGTACCGAGGGATATTCCCAGGAACGCGGAGAGACTGTGAGTAACAGGCGTCAGGGCGCCTCGAGCGCTCCGAGGAGCACCGGGGGGGAGCGTCTGCACACCTGCCCGGCGGCGCGGAGCGCCTACCGACAGCGCTTAGAGTAATCAGAGGCGGATTAATGTTTTCGGGAGGGAAGGGGAGGAGCTTTGCAGAAGTTACAGCTATTCGGCTGCTGCTCCCGCTTTAGGAACAGCCGATTTTGGAGCTTCGTTTTCTTTTCGTTTTGTTCTAATAACCAGTCAGTCGGGATCTTGCTTGGGTTTTGCGGTGATGGCTTGCGATGGAGTTGAGAACTCTACCTGGAGTGTTCCCAGCCGTGATTCCCCTCAGTGCAAACACTGATTTAATAGGTAATTGAAAACTCGGATGTTTTCACCTGGTAGCAGTTTCTCCTTGCCTGCTTCCCCAGCACSGTGACTCCATCACCATGGAAAAAACGACTACCACTGTAAACYAGATCAAATGGATGAGAAGTCGTTTTAAAGCAGCCTCTAGTTTCTGTATTAAACTGCCTAGTAACCCCGTCTGTTACAAAGAAGCTTGGTTATTTCAGCTTTAGTTTGCCTTAGGGTTCCTCGCAGCAGTGCAGTGTGGGGGGCTCCAGACCTCAGCGCGTGCGGRTGCAATGAGTGTGTTCAGAATAAATCTTCTGTAGCATAACTTCTTACAGGCTTTCTTACTTGACTCCTTGTTAAGCAGTGAACRAGCTAAAGGCAAAGCTGAGATCTCTGGTACAGTTCTGGCACTCGCGTGACGCAGAGAGCTGCGTCTCAGAGGCTGCTGGACGCGCAGCGTACGGCGAGTTGCGCGGCGACGGCCGGGAGGCACTGGCGACGGGCTTCAGCGCGGCTCCGCGTCCGTCCGCCGACAGCCCGAGAGAAGGGCGGTTTGTTACCTCTTGTGCGGATTAGCGATAGCTCTAAAATGTTTTTAAACTTGTTTGCAAACGCTGTAGGTTTTATGGCCTTTCTATTTTACTTCCTTCTGGCTCACAGAGTTGGAGAGTTTTCAAACCCTCCAGCAATTTTTCTCTAACTAAAAAAAGCTAGATGAGGTTAGTAAGTAAAAGAAGTTTTCATAGTTACTAACCTTTCAAACACTAAGTTCTCTCCCAGGATGAAATTGTAGAGCAYTTATGAAMCATTTACAGATGTATTTTTATAGCCCAGAGAGCTCTTAACTGATAGAAGTAGAGGTGCCCCCACCCCATTACTGGACTGTACCACGGTCTTTGCTGTTCTGTGAATTCTGTGTATCAGCCTTCCTTTTAGACCCGCCTGTGTGAGCGATAGTTTTTAGATGTTAAYGTTGGATAAGGCTTAACTCCCAGTGCGTGAGACTCCGATGGGTACTTTCAGGAATTGAGGAGTAGTCACCTTGCACTTTGGAGACTAGGAAAATCAAGCTGGTAGYATGCCAAGCCACTGATGGCAAACATAGCTCTGGAGTAACACAAATAAGTACCTGAAGGGWGCGTGTCAAGGGGACAGGGACAAACTCTTTTCCGGTGTCCCATGTGACAGCACAAGAGGCAATGGGCAGAAATTGAAGCACAGAAGTTCCACCTGAACGTGAGGGGGAATTTCTTCCCTGTGAGAGTGACGGAGCACTGGACCAGGTTGCCCAGAGAGGTGGTGGAGTCTCCTTCTCTGGAGATCTTCAAGGCCCGCCTGGACTCAACCCTGTCTAACACGCTCTAGGTGACCCTGCTGAGCAGGGAGGTTGGACTAGATGATCTCCAGAGGGTCCCTTCCAATCTTACTGATTCTATGAAATGTTTTTGTGTCTTACAAGTGAGATGTCATTTAAGATTTGAGGGCTAGATTTAAGCTTTTAAATTTCAGCAGGTTAAAGTGATGCACATTTACAAGGTTAGTTGGCCATAGTGAAAGAATTTAAAAAGCAATATGGTAACTTGTTCTTGCTTAGGCTTTAGAGAGGCTGAATTTATCCTGCGACTAGGATTAACTTATGAGAACGTACTTCACTGAGATGTTAACTTTGCCTGTCCTATGTAAAAAGCTAAGCTGCAAGAGCGAATCTCTTGGCCTTAGAATGACAAGTGTTAAAAAGAGCAAGAGGTTAAAGGCAAATAATCGTTGTTGTGTGCTTGGTCCTTATAACTTTTACTGTAGTTTACAGATCTTCTAAATTTGAGACTAACAGCTCTGAAGAACGATAGCTATTTCATGGTACTCAGTTTGAACTTCTTACCTCACAAACCACTGATACATGCAATATCTAGTTGATTTTTCTTTGAAATCATGTGTTATTGGAGCATTCAATTCCAAACAATAAAATTAATTGAAACCTGGCGTTGGCTGAAACCTTATGGAAATAGTATATAGAWCATCACCTGTTAACACACTATTCTGTGCTTTTAAATACTGTCTTTTTATTCCTCTAGTCTCTCACAAACYTTTCACCGATAAATTCTCTTTAGTATAACCATGTTATAAAGCTTGTATTTCTAGATTTGCAGTAACTAACTGCACTATCTTAGATTTTCTGATGTAGGCAATAGAGAGAAAAAGACCTTAATTCCACTAAATTGAAATTCTGCTCATAGAYGAAATGTCAAGTTAGTGACTGCATATACCGGAGTATCTCACTCTGTTCAGTGTGGTCCGTGGCAACCTGTAGTCATATATGCCATAATGCTCTGTTGATCTGTAGTCTTTAACTAGTTTGTCTAATTTATGAATAAGAACAAATTGTTTACATTTGTCATGACAAAATTTTTAATCTCAGAAGAGCATTTATATGCTGAATTTCTTTTAAAACAAATTTCTTATTGGCCACACACTAAGTGAATTTTTAGACTCATGCTATAAAAAGGTTTTTGCATCCTTTTGAGCTAAAAATTCTGTACACTAGTCTAGGTTGAAAACTTTTTTTGCTTTAATTAATGAAAGATCTAACAGCACTAACTAAAGTATTTTGCCACTAAGCTTTTACAGTTTTCTTTGTACAAATGCTACAGAATGTTTTGGCTACAGGAGCCAAGCTAAATATTATTTATGTTAAAATGAAACCCAACAAAAACTAAATTGAATGCATAACCTGAAAAAAAGCAAGGAAACTCCGTAGGGGTGTGTGGATAGTCTTGTTGAGAAGTTCCATTAAAGAACTACTGA
The DNA here is from genome assembly GCF_003343005.1 of Rhea americana. Taxonomy (NCBI): domain Eukaryota; kingdom Metazoa; phylum Chordata; class Aves; order Rheiformes; family Rheidae; genus Rhea; species Rhea americana. Next base: position 1,136,549 of record NW_028185595.1, read on the forward strand.
GAGTCCCCTAGTATTGCAAGAAACTTATGTCACCAGAGCTTTGGTTATTGTTTCTCCATGATAAATGGGAAGCCCACTTTTTTCTTTCATTGCTTTGAAGATAYACTTTTTGTAAAGAAATCTTTTTGAGAGGAGTCTATAGATCAAGCAGTGTTCCCAGAAACAGTATTATCCTCAAACTGATCCCCCCCCCTCTTTTATTTTATTTTTTTTTGCTTTTCTTTAATGGTAACTTTCAGAATATAGCAGTGTTAGGCCTGTGTTGYATTTTAGCTTGTTACTACGTTTTATGATAGTCTTCTAATTGCGTGGTATAGATTGAAGTTTTTTTGCTAACCTAGGTCTYATGCAGAGCTAAAAAGAGATGTGAATATTGAGTACTAATGCAGAAASAAATGACACAACATAGAGAAAATGAGCGGTGGAACAAATGAGGGCCATTTCCAAAGGGTAATTGGAAATTCCTTTTACCTTTCTTCTAGATGCCCCAGAATATCCCATATTTCTARCAGGAAGGGAGAGACATTAAATTAGATATATGTCATCAGTACATGTATGGTACAAATTGTGATGCTCCATGAAGGAACTTGCCTGTGAACAGAGTAATAGAGCAGCTGACCTTAYAGCTTGTCTTTAGTCTGTGTTGGTCAATACCACATTGCTAAGTAACTTAAAATCCTACCAAAACAAAAAAGTTTTATGAGCCCCTTGTGCTGTGGAGAAAACTAACAATGTTAACTTTTAGTGGTGGGCACAATGATGTTTTCTTTTTCTTTTTTCTTCTTTTCTTTCTTTGTTTTTTCTTTTTTTACTTCAGGCTTTGCAGGTAACAATTATTAGCCTTACATGTGAATAAAGGAGGCAAATTCTTAAAAACTAAGGATATGTAAACATATTAACAGAAGTTCAGAATATTTTAACTTTCTGAAAAGTTCCTTAGGATTGCTTCTTTTGGTGTAGTGGATTCCTGTTGTGAGTGTGCTTCGTAGTGGTCTAGTTCTTATATGCCATTCTGTATTTATGTTATTTTCTTCAGTAGAAATGCTTTCTACCTATATAAAGTACATGTTTGGCATTTAGTAACACTTATCTGAGACAATAACATGTAAATGCAGTGAGCTGGTTAAAGCCACTTAATTGTCGGTTTTTTTGTATCCTCCTGTTCCAAGAGGAAAAAGCGATTTGGGAAGCTAGGCAGAGGCGTTCTGGGCAATATCTGCTTTCCATTTAAATATGAAACATAAGCCTTTGTGTTTTTTCTCCCATTTATGTCTAGTGTTAGTAGCACTGTATGTAAGCAAATGTTTCGTGGATTAAGCTGTGTGTTTGAGTTCTTGATGAGTATATACTTGATAGTTCAGAATCTGCTTTAATTGATAGCTCTCCTGTGTAAATTGTTTCATTTTTACTTTGGGGGATTCTTTACCTTTCTAAATTGATAAAGCTTGCAAGACTAATCAGCTCTGTGCTCTGCCTGAGTAGCTAAATTGAGTGTGTCCACATTTAGGTGCAATTTAAAAGCTTAGTCATATGCTTACTCTGGAGTTTTCATGTGGTCTGGGGTTTCTGTTATACAAATATATTATTATGGTGTTTTTGGCCTAGGTGAACATAGCTGCTGAAGTTGCACTGGCTTGTAATAAGTCTTCTACTTCCTCAACTTTTGTCTCCAAATTCAGTCTGAGCTCCTGTTTTGAGTGCTTCTGTATTACTGCAGAACGCTTTGTTAAGCAGATGTAGTTACGCAGCTTGTCGCATTGACGTTCCCTTCTTCAGGAATACTTCCCAATGGAGATTACCGCTTGTTCCGAATAGAGATTACTGCTTGTTTTGTTTGCCTAGTGATAGTCTCCAAACGCCGCCAAATCACGGGTCAAGGAGTAAGCTTTGGCTTAGACTAATTTTCTATTAAAGATCGTGATCCTGGCAAAACTTTGAGTTGCTTGGTTTCACTTGGGAAGCGGCCCTTTGCTAGCTTAATAGTGACGATCTGTGCTTGACTGAACGTGGACGTGCACTTGTATTGGCCCAGTCTCTCAATATTAAATTGTTACCTTGTTTCTAAGCGATGGGAACAGGGAGGAGGATGAAATTAGCCTTTGTAATTCTGCTAACTAGCACCTTGGTGTCTGTAGCTGCTTGCTCGTATTTGGATAAGATTCTGAGATCGAGGGGACCAGATCACTACAGCAGTTTTTCTTAAATGAGCTGCTGTGAGACTGTACACTTTTCTTTTTGTGCTCCTACTTTTCCAGCTGAGTATTGATTGATGCAAAAAAGTAGATGAAGGAAATGTTGCTCTTCCAAAGAACAACTGTTGTCCTTTTGGTAGGCCTAAAATACTGGTGAAAGATATTGCATTTTTTTCCCCGTCTTCCCTCCCTTGGAATTTGTGTGTGTGCCTGCAGAGAAGTATAAGTGGTTCAAGGTAGGCCTAGCTTTTCTGAATATTTTTTTTCCAGGTCTGTACGGATGGATGATGATACCCAAAATAAATAATTGTAAGAATAGAAGTATATTAGGATTTATCTGCATGAAAATCCTTGCCTTTTACCCTTCACTTCTGAGTTGATTGCTATGAAGTCATTTGACCTTCATAGTGCACACTATTGGTAATCTTTTGGAATGTCACTGCCATGCCTATTTTGTATTTTTTTAGTATCTAAAATAAAAGTAACCAGTCCCACATGGACCTGAACGGTTGCTGTCTGTGTGTTAGCAGTAACTAACCTATTTTTCAGCTTCTGCAGAGCAGAAAGAAAATGGTTTCCCCACATGGGGAAAAGAACTTGGTTCAGATAAGGATATTCAGTGTGTAAGTTTCTGCCACAGAATATTAAGAATTAAACTCTTCTACTCGAGAGACTTTTCAGGAGACTTAAATCAGAGTATATTCCTTCCCAGGAACTAATAGCTCAAATGACTTAAAGCTTAATTGCTGTAGAAGTCTTCATGCAGTTCCTGCTACCTACAGTGCCTGATTTCCTATGKCTGCCTGTTGCTGCATTGGTGCAGCTAATCTTTTAAAATGAATAGTATTTTGCTAGTTTTTGGTCTGGTGGGATCYATTTTTCTGGATTAGTAGACTTAATTGTGCCTGAACAAAGGTAGACAATAGAAGCCATCGCTTAAATATTGCAGATACGTTGGCTTATACCTACTTCAGCAGAATCAAAGGGAAAACTGTTTTGCTTCAGGTTCTAAGCTGGAATGCACCAGGACAGGATCCTTTCTTAGTCACAACTGTGTTGCTGGGTTTTTTTTGTTTGTTTTTTTGTTTTTTTTTTCCTTACATCTTCTACCTATCAAGATTGGTGTAATAGATAATTTTTCTGAAAACTGATTTGGCTTAAGACTGCAGTGAGCATTCCAGCAGTTTCAAGGCAATGAAATAACTTGTGCTTTTTAATATATGTTTAATTAAAAAGTAAAATTTTCCCACCCTCAATAAATCCTGGTTTCCTCTGTTTTTTTTACTTGCCTCCTTCTCTCTAAATCCAAAGCTACAAAACATAACCTTTCTAATTCAGTATGAGCAATGCAAGCTGTACCTTCTGCACCCTCTTTTATCTTCAAAAGTGCCTCCAGCCTTATGAGATGTTACATTGTAGCAAACTGTGATTAAAAGGATCATCCTTCCTTTTCAAGTTAACCTGGAACACCCAAGTGAATTGTATGAAGTGCTGGTCTGCAGTTTGGCTTCAGTTTTGAGATATGCTTCACTGTGTATCCTAAAACTAGAATTATCTGAAATGTTGTTAACCTTTGGAAGAGATTGTGGAGTGTTCTTCATAAGTAACCTAGTAGCCCTCATTTCTTTTGCCTGTTTGTTCTCTGTAACTACAGATACTGGATCAGATAGAGTTTCTCTAGTTCAGTATTGAAATCTTGTTCAACGGTGGCTGGTCTTTTATGGCTGGAGCAAAAGTGTGAGTATAACCGAGGATGCTTCTTTAGTGCTAGCAGATCACGTAGGGCAATGGCACAGAGGATGATTAGAAGCAGTAAGTGGCAAAGATTTCTTCAGGTAATTGTTCCCATACATCCTTATTAGAAGGATGCATACGTGAACAGCATTACGTAGAAAATACTATCATGGTAACGTTTGTATTGTGGTAAATTCTGTGCCCCATGCTCCTTTGTGCAGTCCGAGAGAGACTCAGTGTGCYTCTCATCGTTGGATCCTTTCTGCTTCTTGGGTGATAAGGAGTTTCTAGTCAGTCTTGATGACTGAACTGCATTATTATATTGTTACACGGTTTTTGGCCCTGGGGCTGCTATCGTCATTCCAACCCTGTTTAGGTTCAGTAGCAGGTTTTGCGTGGCTGTACCAGTTTGACCTTTTTCTCTGAGTAATTCTCAGGGGGAGAAGGGGCTGGGTCCAAGTAATGCTGTGGCTGCTATGTGGCCCAAGCAGTTCTGCTTTCAGAATTTTTAAAGCCTTTCCTCCAGAAACGCTTTAAGCTTCTGCTATTTTCAGATCTCCTTTCAGTGTTGTCCAGTCAGGTGCCTTATTTAAGACACTGAATGGCTCTCAGGAATGGAAAGAACTTGTTCTTCCCCATGGAGAAATGGCCTTGTAAATAACAAATTCCTTTCTAATGGTACTAAATAAATAAATAACAGATCTGCTTATTTACTTAAGGGACCAAGTCTGTGATCTCATACTCACAGAGTAAATTTTGGAYGAGTTCTAAAGGTTATGTTATCTCTAGAAAACTGGAAAGAGATGGGGCTTAAGAGGCTGATTCTTACCTCTCTGCCAGATACTTGGTTCTCCCCCTCCAGCTGAATCTGGTCTCTCGGTTGCCTCTGTCAGAATAAATGTTTTGTATTTTAGTTTTACACTATCTGTTTGGTGGCTGCAGTATGTATTTTTAATCATATGATTGATGGATTTCCAGTTCATCAGACTTTTACCTTTCTACCTGGGACTTGTTGATGTGTTCCCTTCCACCCCCCACGCCTGGACCTTAATTTAATTTTGCCCCTCATAGTGGGGAGCCGTTTTAACCAATGGCTATATTCTTCCCTTTCTAGTCACTTGTGAGTGGRAAATGTTCAACAGCCATCAGTTTAGCTAAAATGGTGAAGAAAATCTCATGTCTTAATGCTGGTTGTTTGTTTCCCCATGACACGCACATTTTAATAAGGTAATCATCAAAAACCCTTCAAAAACTTACTTGTAAGTTTATTTCAGAATTTGTCTTGTTCACAGAATTGTTTTTACGAATCCTTTCCTTAAAACTTGCAATACTGTTACGGAAGGAGTCCTTAACTACTTATATCAACTGAGAAGCCTTTGCGTCTTCTGCAGTGGGGCCGGTAGGACTCGTCCACCTACTTGCAGAGAACTGCATGCTGGATAGCAGCCTTATGGAAGCAGTATCTRGTTTCTAAGGAAAACCCTCAAAAACCTATTGAGCATAGGAGGGCCAGATTTTTGGAGCTCCTGTTCTTATAGTTCTTATAGCTGATATCTCACTGGCTGCTACGTGGGGCTCTGCTCACACCAGTGTGAGGTACAAGGCCTTTAGCTGTGATGCTGTCTTTAGGGGTTTAATTGGAGAGACCTTAACCCTCTTCTGTGTGATGTTTTGTGGAGATACTGTAGTCACCTGTGCTGTGGTCAGATGTACAGACAAAAAAGCAAGACAGATCCGTTGTCTGTAACTTTTCAGAATTTCTTCTCTGTACACCTTCACAGCTATTTCTATCTCCATAGTTGAAGGAAGATCAGATCTCCTATTTTAACCAGAACTCTGTGGGAGAGGAGGGATAAATTGCCTTGGAGGTTAATAACCCATTTTAACAGCCTGTGAATGTGCTTGGCAGGAGATGGGAGTAGGGCCAGCCAGCGGGGCCTGTTGAGAAACTCMGTTTCAGAATACATTTGTGTTCTTTAATTTTGGTGCTTGTGTTTGCAAGGAACTGTGCACATTTTTTTTTTTAGTGTTTTTACAAAATTTTAAATTTTCTCTAATTTTCAGATGTTATATAAATAAGAGGTGCAAAGTAGGCTACTGTAGAGTTGAGGTCAGTGCCTGCTGTACTGACCAGTATGATTATCTGTTGTCTGTATTCTTCTGTTCTTTTGGTCTTTGCTCAAAGCCCTTTGAGGTGTCTCCATTGGTACAATGCTTAGCCTCAGCATGAAAAAATCTTGAGCTACAGTAAGGATGCTCCTAGACATGAGGACAGAAACAGTGGTAAATGCAAACTGTTATGTTAGTGGGCTTGAGGTTTTGATGTCCAAAATCACAGTACTGCAAAATGAAGCTTTCAATGTTCAACTCCAGAGTCTATTATTTATTTATTTATTTTCCCAGGAGCTGGGTTCTGCCAAGGTTGGCTGCTTGACTGTGGGTGGTGGTGGAATATGCTATTTCTTGTGAATGAGCATCCTCATGAACTGTTTCAAAATACAGGCTCTTAACTAGTAAGTAAATAATATGCTGAAAGCAGAGGCATAGGTGCATTCTTGTGCATACTAATAGCTAGTTAGGGAACTATTTTTCATCTCTGTTCTTTTGCTTGGGCTTTTTCCTTTCTTCCTGCTGCTGTTAAGAAATACATTATTTAATTTGTACAAAATGCACATATCAGTAGAATGCATGGTATTAACTGATACATGCTGTTATGAAGACGCTAATAAATAAAACTAGTAATTATAGGTACAGAGAGCTATGAATCTTATGCTTTCTCAGATCGTAGTAAAACTGAATGTTCCAAGTCAGTTCAGTCAAGCTGACCYACTGTATTAAAGTTTTCACTGAAATCTTTCCCTGGATGTGCACTGCTGAATGCGGAATACTACTTTGGATATTTTAGCAGCTTTTAAGCTTGAGTAAGTACTCGGTTGTCTGTCTGGCAGAAATGGTGTTGAACGTTTGCAGTACATGGAGTTTCATATGTGACAAGTGGATAATAATGGCCTAATATGAAAACTTGACTTTGAAAGGCCTTTCCACAAACACCTTGCACCAAAGTGGAAAAAGCTCTAATTCCTAATTTCAGATTTTTTGGTAGTGTCCCAAAAGGTCACCTTAAAATGGAAGAAATTTCCCTAGAATTTTGTAATCATGTGCCTTGGAACATACTGTCTTGTCAAGGATGGATGATTGAAGAAACTCATAGCTTTTACCCAGAGGTTTATATAAGAAGATAATTTAGCTTTATGTTACTGATTTCTATTTCCTCACAATTTCTGCCAAAGATTTGATTGCCCCGTCTTGCTATCCTTTAGTCTGTAACTATCTGCAGTGCAAACCTGATGGAACGGGTGCGGTCACATCACATAAAGCCCATTTAAAAAAAAAATCATTGCATATATCTGTATAAGCTTTTCTTAGTGACAGATATGGAAGCACTAATGTTTAATTAAACAGTCATTTTATAAAATGACATTACTTTACAAAAATTCTAGTAAGGAAAAGATTGCATCCTGAAAGCAGTTCAGATGGCTGACATGTCTTCCTGTCAGTCATGATGCATGCTTTGCCTTGATTTTAATGGGACCTTAATTTAGGGATTTTTCCAGAATTTTTTTGTCTATACAGCAGTTTTGTTTTGGTTGGGGAGGCTTTAAGTACACTTTTGAAATGCTGATTTCTGAAACAGCTGAAGGAAACTGCTTTGCTCATCTTACCTTTCTTCTCTGAAGAGTTGGCAAAGGGTGGTAGTGGTTACATCATGAGTAGTGGTTACAACATCATTTATTGAGGTGGGAACTTATGTCCTTAATTACAAGCTACTCTGAAGTTGCAGCAGAATGATGAGAAGGGCCTAGCCATCGCCTCCTCATGAAGAGGTAGAGCTAGTCAGAAGTGGTACTTCAAGAATTCAGCTAGGAAGCAATAAGACAACTCGTTATAAGCAAGTAATRCAGGGAAGTGATTGTGCATTTTTGAAATGTCTGAATAAATACAGTGGGGAGRTAGGCTAGAGACAAGAATATGGTGGTAAAACAAATAAGTTCTTGAGCAAAGAAAATGCRTTTGTTTTCCAAAAATGGAAGTGTATGTTGAGAAATCAGGCCCTTCGGCAAAGACGGTGTTGTTTTCAGTGAGGGGAACGCACATCTAAGATGCAAGTTTCCTGATAAGAATGCAAAAGTATCTGGAAAGGAGGCTGACAGTCCTTTGGAGTAGTGAGTTTTAATAGATAACATGAAAAGGCACCTAAAGATAAGGAGTAATCAAGAGTTCTTATGTTGTAATTCTTTTCTTTTCTTTTTTTTTTTCTTTCTTTTTTTTTTTGTGTGGGAAGTTACTTGCTCATGAGAATTTAGAAGGTGAAAATGAGTTACTCCTAATTAACATTAACTCTACTTTTTTAGAAGCGATGTTTTCCAAGGATGTCCTTCCATAGTTTATAGGTATATAAGAATCTTAGTGCAAAACGGTTTTATAAGGATGACTTGTTTCAGTAACTTGGGRCATCAAATGCATGTCTAGACCAAGTAATATGTGGGCACCTGATTTTTAGAAAAACTTGAGTTTTGTGGAATGTAAAATTCACTTAGCAAACACTAAAATCAGTTCAGCTTCACTCCATCAGATCAAGTGTTGAAAACCAGAAGTAGGAAGAGGACAAAATGTAGGAGGGGGGTGGGGGGAAGGTGGGACTTAACTCTGAGTCAGGAGAGTTGCTTGTGGTTGTAATCTCTGGATGCAGACTTGGTGAAGTGAATATGCAACTTGCTTCAAATTTTCATTTAAATAWTAAAACTGTCTTGCATCTTTTAGTGGAACTTCTGCAGTAGGTCTGTACACTCAAAATGATGTTTTCTGGAGGAGATAGAGTTGATGAAACTGGATGCTTCTCTGATACATTTCCAGCAGAAGAACTTCCAGAAAGTTTTTAATCTGTGCATGTTTGAAAAACTGAACAAGGAGATGAAATCAAGGCTTTGKTTTGGTTTCAGACTTCACTAAAACCACTTATTTGTTGGGAACCTTCTTCTCAAGTCATCAAGTATCATAGCAGTTGTCACAATTGAAGCAAGTGAAATACCGTAATTTCTAAACATCAATTCATCTATGAACAGCAACTAAACAGATTCTAGTTTCTTCACTGAGTTATATTAAGTACCACATAGTTAGGAGAAGTATGAACTTAAATGCACTGGAATAAATCAATACAAATATTGCTGAGGTTTACGTGCAATCTTTTCTCCTGTGACCACGTAGTGCTTGATTATATACAGATTGAAAAAAGAATGGCTAGCAGTCAGGGAGAATGCTCATGAMATAGAGTAATTTTTATCAGTTCTGCTTTCTCACTTTATTGCATTCAGWTCATGCACTCCTCAGTTAATATTAAATTAGAATTAAGCTCATTGCAGWTTTTTTTAGTTTTGGGAAAGGATAAATGATTGCTATAAATTGTAGTAATGACCTTAGCTCTAAATGATGCTTTTACTTAAAACAATTTTCTGAATTTCAGGCATCGCAGAAGGTCATGTTTTACATTGACTAATAAGGTATGCCTATTTAAGATAATGAATGAATAATTTGCATTACTGGGAGAACTACCTTTCAAGTCTAAAATTAAAAGAGACTGTGAAGTGCAGGTACATGATATCCCCATGAAGATTGTGTTTGATAGTTGAGTGAAAATATGGCCCAACGAATGTTTGAAGTTGTCTAATTTCTACCTATATAAATGTTTGGTCTTTGTTTGARAACTGCTGAACTGATACAGTAGCTACCTACATGTCCATACAACCAGCTGGCATGTTTTGGACATGGAAGAGGAGAGAAGGTTGTAGGACTTAAGCAGGAGTGGTTAATTAAAAGAAGAATTTGGGAACTGAAAAGAAATTATAAGAAGCTAAAAATGAAGAGTTTTTTTTTTTATATGCAGCTGTTAACCCTGATTGTGGAGCTTGTTGGAGGAATGAATTCTTGAGCTGAAATGACACAGTACTATACTTTTTTCTGAAAAAATATGCATATCCTGGCTTCTGCATATTAAATCACATTTCTGTAGCAACTATGTTTTAAAGCATTTCCTATAATGTTCTTTATGCTTCAGTTCTAAACCTTTCTGCTTCTCCCCCAAGTCCCCCCCCCATGTTTTACCCTTTTATATGTAGAAAAAGTAGAATTGTGAAATTATCAGATCAGCGGGGAACTCGGGAGGTTACCTAGTCCAGCCTTTGGCTCAAAGCAGGATTCAGAGTTCAGACCCAGTTGCTCAGGGCTTTGTCCAGTTGGGCCTTGAAAAACACCAAGGATGGAGATGCCATGGTATCTCTGTGCAACCCGTKCTAGATCTTAACTATCCTCAGAGTACGCTTTTTATACAATGGGAAACTCCCCGGTTTCAACTGAAGATCACTGTTTTTCCTTCTCGTGCTGTGTGCCTTGATAAAGAGCCTTGCTCTGTTTTCTCAGTAACCTCTTTTGAGATATTGGAAGACTGCTATTCCTTCTTCTCAAAGCTTGCTCTTCCGGCTAAACAAGCCAAGCTTCCTCACTCTATKTTCACAGCGCACAAAATCAAACCCCTGACTGTGTTCATGATCCTCCACTGGATTTGCTAAAGTTTATCATCTTTCTTGTACTGAGGGGCCAAAAACTGGACACAGTATTCAAGATACAGTCAAGGTAGACAATATCTACTGCTCTCCTTTCATTGATAGAKCTAGTGATTTTGGCATAGAAGGCAAGTCTGGTTGGTCAAATATGATTTACCTATGGTTAGATCTATGTTCACTGCTTTTAGTTATCTTTTTTTTTTTTTGTGTGCCCAGAAATTGCTTCTAACAGGACTTACTCTGTGACTTTTCCAGGGACTGAAGTGAGGCTGACGCTGACCAGCCTGTACTTCACCATATCGTTCTTTTTGAAGGTAAATGCCTTAAATATTTATCTTGTTCAAGAGCAGCCTTGCAGTGACATCAGCCAGATCTCTCTGTGCTTTCAGATGCATCTGATCTGTTTCTACAGGCTTGCAGGCTTTCTTAAGAGATGCCTGACTTGATCCTCTGACACTATGGGTCACTCCTCTCCTCTTTGAACCCTGTCTTTAGGCATAAAGGCTTGGGAGACCTTGTCAGTAAACACTGACACAAAGAAGACATTGGCTCWCTAAATCATCACAAACAATATCAGAATTATAGATCCCCTGTGTTAATGCACTCTCTATTACTTTTCTCATGTTACTGAAGCTACCCAGAGTATTTGTGAATCTTTCCAGGAGCTAGTGGGTTCTGGCAGGGGATTTTTCTTTAGTAATATTCCTCCACTTGATCTTATTGCTGAAGAAAGAGAGGATCGGGGCCTGTCCTCACAGAACTTAATACGACTTTGTACCACAAGGTGATTGTGGAGGCATTGATACTTTTTCTTCCTTTTGTAGCATAACTGTTTCTTTGAGCCACTTCATTCCTGGCTCATGGCAACTGTAATGTTTCTGACACATGGTTAATARGATGGAGGAGGAGTGTGTGGGATATATTTTGCACTATCAGCGTCTGAACTGRGGAGGCTTTGCTAGCAGAGCTGCTGCAGCCGTGGAGTGTGTGGTGGCAGACACAGCTGAGTCAGCTTGAGGGAGTGCTCTAACACAGTGGTATCAAGTAATTTTGATGTTTGCTATTGRGTAAAGTCAGAATTAGGATGCAGAACACTAATTTGTTGTTGCTGGATGCCATGATAGAGCAACTCGAGCTGGAGGAGCCTCTGGAGGTCCATTCTAGTCCAACTCTGTGTTCAAAGCAGGTCCAATTAGATTAAGTTGCTAAGGGCCTTGTTCAGGTGAATTTTGGTTGTCTCTTAACAGTGGAGATTCCACAGCTGTGTGGRCCTCATCCTAATATTTGACCACCTTTATTGTTTACCAAAGGAGTCTCAATTTCTAGTAGGAATTTCCTGTGTTTCAAACCTACATTGATTAGGTGAGCCTTCTGTTGTGGTGAGCCTTCAAGAAGAGCGTACCTCCATTTTTTTTTTTTTTTTTATATATTCCCCTTTTTCTACTACCTACTAGGTAGTTGTAGACTGGACTAGGCTCTTCCCCTAACCCTCTCAAGTTCGGTGTATGTTGTTCTCTCAGCCGCTGTGTCACATGCAACAGCCTCCTAATCATTTTATTGGCCCTCTGCTCTGCTCCTTCCAGTGAGTCAATGCCTTTCTTTTACGGGGGAGCTGGATACTGGATGGGGTATTACAGATGAACTTTCAGAAATCCTGAATAGAAGAGGTTAATTCTTTCCCTCTGCTGGCTACACCCTTGCTGGTACAGTTTGGTCTACTGTTGGTCTTCATTACTGCAARGGTGTGGTGCTGAGTGATGTTTTGTGGTCCAGGACCCCCACATCTTTTTTCTGCAGAGCTACTCCATAGTCAGTCACCACCCAGTCTGTATTTGTTACATGGGCTCTTCTCCTGGGTACAGGATTTTGCATTTATTTCTGTTGAACTTGAGGTGTCAGCCCAGTTTTCCAGCCTATTATGGTGCTGCAGGATTGCAGCCCTACCTTGCAGTTTACTGACCTCTGCCTCTGACTTGATACTGTCTGTGAACCTGCTGCATGGACAATCTGTCCTGAGTACCAGGCCATTAATGGAGGGGGAAAAAATGTTGGCCCTTGTCCTTATCCCTGAGGGACAYGGCTGGTAATCAGCTGCTGATCACCACCCTCTAAGCCCAGTGGTCTAGTCAGTTTTCTACTCAGCTTATCTTCTATGTATCCCTATATCCCCATTTTGGATATAAAGATTCTATGCGAGAAGGTGTCAAAGGCCTTGCTGAAGTCAAAGTAATGTATTTACTGCTTTCATCTTGTCCATGGACTGGTTTGGAAAAGTARAACATCTTTACAAGTAATTGTCATGTGAAATACGTAGAGAGTATTGGTCTTCCTGGAAGTCGGTAAACAAGTACTCTTTTTCATGGTCCTTTGAAAATTAATCATATGACTATTTCGATTTAAGAAGAAAAGTAAGTTAAATCTTACAGGAACAGAATATACCATCTACTTTTTAATAAAATGAAATTACTTTTTTTTTTTTTTTTATGAGGGATGTTCATACTTAAGCAAATGATTTTAAAACTAATGGAATTTGTGTTTCATAAAATCCAGTCCCAAGTCTTTAGTTTCCTGCATTGCTTAAGTTGAGATGAAAATATGTTAAATCTGAAGATATGCAGATTGTTCTGCCAGAGGGCTTTGGGGCAGTGTTATAACTGAGTAGCTGATCTTGGTGACTTTGAAGTTCTTGGACTRGAGGCACAAGAGAAGTGCCAAGTGCTTTTATAGGAAATTATAGTCATTTAAGGTTAAGAGGCTAGTGGCAGTCTATACCTATTAAAGTCAAATTAACTCCATAGCAGGAATTCTGGAAATTTGTTAAAATAAAACAGATACAGGGTGTGTAAAGAACAAGAAAGCCAAAAGCCTACATACAGAATTGGATACATCCATGCGTAAGGGGTTAGATTTTTTTTCCTCTTACAGGGTACAGCATTAGCATGTTACCAAACAAAGCACCAAAGTACTTCTGGGGAGAGAAGAGCTTTACTGAAGAACCCGTTTCCTCCAACTCTGCAGGGAGGATTTTTAAAAATGAAGTGCTCCTCGTGGTTACACTTCTAGAATGCAGTAGCTAGCCAAGCGAATGGTTAACTTACCCGTGAAAACACAGGATTCCTGCAGTTCAGGTGTTGTATAATTCTGTTCATGGTTACCTTGCACGGTGACTGGGGGTTGGGAAAACAAACCCAACAGGAAAAGTTTAAAGGGATGACTCAGCTGTCATTCTAGCAGGTGGTTTGGATTGACAAAGTCCTTTAGCAATGTACTGGCAAAACAATAAAAGCCTTGTTTCCCAAGAATGTGTGCTGCTTGAGTTATTTGAAGGAATTGGGCTAATGCAAAATATCAGTAACTCTTTAGATTCAGGAATTCTAGTTCAATCATTATCACTTGAACTTTGGCTCCTACATTTTTAATGTGGGTTGTTGCCAAGCTGATCTATCATTTAAAATAAATATTTCTAACTGTTCCAAATGCATAAGAAAAACATCAGAGAGGTATACTTGCTCTATATTTTCGAAATATATTTTTGAAAATGTCACTGTTAAATTTATAATAAAATTTAAAAAATTCCTGAAAAATAAAAGAAAACTTACATGTTCCTTGAATTGTATCCTAGCATATTTTAACAAGAGTTCTAGATTCCTATTGGCTCCAGACCTATTTGGTTCCTAAGGGTCAAGACGTGGTTTTATTAATTCCTAAGTGCATTGTTCTGTGGGAGATATAAACTTCATGCTGCCCAAAAAATTCAAAAAGTGAAATGAACAGGAATGAATCTTCTATGCAGATTACATTGGGTGTTACTTTAATCAAGACTCTTTTTGGAGTAGTAGATTTTATGTTCATTTTTGTTTAACCCAAACATGGCACAAACATGACACAAACATGTATGGATTTGAACTGGTGTGTGGTAGCCACATAGAAAACTTAACTAGCAGGGATACAAACTAGATTTTGGGCTTCAGGTTCTATGACTAGAGATCTTTACCTACAAGAGAAACAGTTGATTAGAAACAGTGGTGTGTAACTTGAGTAAGGTGGCTGTTTTTTGAAGTGTATAGCAATTAATTCTTGCTAAATGTAGTATACTTTTATTGAGTTCTTTGCTTATTAATATAAATGGAAAAATATCTGAAAAATTGAATGTGGTTGCAACTGTTGATCTAAACTCTCTTGTCTTGAGATACTGGATTACTTTCACTTTGCATATTTATTCATTTCATGTAATGCTGTGCTAGATTAAAAATGTGGATTAATATTTTCCTAAATAATGCCCATGTAGGACTTGTGGTGTTTATCAGTGAGATACTGGATTAACTAGTCTGGGACCTCCAGAGCTCCCTGAAAGGAAGGAGAGCTTTGCTGTAGGAAACCTGTTGACAATGAATAGCCTTAACCAAATGAAATAACTGAGTTTATTCAGCAAAGGGACTCACTTTAAGCAACTTTTTTCCTGAATGAAAGCTAGTGAGGTTGGGCCTAGACTGATGGTTTCCCAGGTTAGAAAAAATTACGACTTAAAAAAGAAGGTGCATTAAAAAGCCTGCCTTAAAGGAAAGGCTCTTCTTGGAGTAAGACCACAAAGTCAAGAGGGTTTTGTGTGTCCATGACCTTGCAGTGTGCCCARACCTCACAGATATTAACAAAGGACATCATAGCGAGTGGAATTAAGACCTAATAATTTGTACTAAGGCTTTTGACTTTGACCCAGGGATCTCTYTCTTTTTTTTCTGGTATGTAGCCAGGAAGACATAACTRGGCAACCAGAACTAGCTGCAAAAAGTGGGGAGTTGGATTAAAACTGGAGTCTTGGGAGAGCTGTGGCATTAGTTCAAGGTCTCACCAAAGTATGTCCAAGACCTAGAATTACGATGAGGGAACAAGTGTTGGATTACCTTGAAGATGAAAATGTACGCGGAAGTTGGCAGGTAGCAAACTGACATCTGAGTAATAGGAAGTTGCTACAGTTTGAGTATCACTTTGAATTTTTGCATCCTTGTGTGTATAAGGTTTGGAGTTCTGTATAAGGATTTGGATTTGTATACAAGTATTGAATTATTGATTTGAGTTTAGGATTGAAACAAGAATTCAGCTTGTGATTACCTTTGGTCATTGGTTCTTCTCTAAAACTTCTGATATTTATTGTGTTGTTGATGGATTGTCAAACTCTATTCTCATTTTGTATAGTAAGGAATTATAGGATGGRTATATTTATTTGCCAAAGTATATAAGCCTAGAAGATGGAATATATAGAGTCCTGTGATTTTAGCACATGGTATAATAGAACTATGTCAAATGGATTTATTTCTCAAGTCATAAATTTCATAAATTCCAAGGATGAGGGTGAAGCTTCAGATGAACAGTATCCAGATGTTTTGGAAGAGTTTGGCTCAGCAGAATAATTGTCAATTGAAATTTGTTTAAGTAATGTAATGGAGGAAATCTGTGCTCTTCTAATGCTGTTTGAAGCTGTGTGATGACATGCTCCAGAGAATGCTGGAGACATTTTATAACATTAATCTGGCTTAAGTTCAYTAGATTATCTTTACAGAAGAATGAAAGATGAAGCAATTCAGAGGAATTCTTTCTATGAAGCAGGATTTGCTCCAGTTACTCCAAACAGCCCTGTTTGTAATAAGTGTGTACACTGTGTGACTTAGTCTTCAGCATCTATAAAATGTGTATTGAATTAAATTGTTATTAGAGCATAGCAGGACATGTTTATGAGTAAAGCTCACTTTAACAGTTCAATGTGAACTCATTTTCATTAACATTCCAATCTAATTCATGTTTCCATTCCCACTGAAATAATTGCTTCAGTGTCTGTTTTCTTAAAGCTGTCACTATGCCTGAATTATCTTTAATGTGTTGTATGCTAAAGTGGGAAAGAAAATGGCAGGAGAGACAACAGCATGACTGAAACTGGTGTAGATCACAGCTTCAATTTCTTCTCCTCTTAGTGTGTGAGTGCTATCAAATGAACTGCTGGCAGAGCAGAAGAGACCTACTTTCCTCAATGGGATTTTCTCGATGCTCTTTGGGACAATGTTATCTGAAGGTGAAATGAGGTGAAAGTAGTTACTGGGCTTGTGTACACATGGGCTAAGATGGATGTGTAGAGTAAGATCTAAGGTCAGTTGCCTCGCATATTATGGAAAATGCAGGAATTCTGCACAACRTGTGTTTTAATCCTAGAATGGATGTGTATGTACATAGGTAGTTGTTGAAATTGGATGTAAATTAAATTCACYTTTAGGATTGTGGTATAATTTTTTCCATATCTTTGACCCAAATTATGTCTTATCAAAGCCATGTCTGTTCTTCCAGCAGTTCCTGAACAGTGATGAATACATGATGAAAGCCAATTAAAAGTAGATGTGAAGGTTTAGGTTTTTGTATTTGAAACCCACTAGTGAGCCCACAATCAGCTGGCAAGCTTTTTATGGAGGAAATATAAAATATTATGTTGCCCACAAACACCAGCTGTAAACCACTAATGTTTGCAACAGTTCAGTAACTTCACAGTCACAGAATTTAATTGACTAGTGGGTTAACCTGTAGCTATCAGCTTTTTTAGCAGTAGTGTTAGACCTACTGTGAACAGGAGGAGGAAGTGTTACATAGTTCATCAAGATTTTAATCTGTTTTTCCTCAGCTGGAAGACAAACCTTGAGGGAGGGCTTTGCTGCAACAAGTGAATGCTCAGAAGGGAATTGCTGTTTTTTAAAGCAGAGGAGGCAGTTATCAATAAAATACTAAACAGTTTAAGGAAAGCTGAGCTTCATGAAGAACAGTTCTTTTAGAGCATTGTCCAAAAGATTTTACTTATGGAAAAGGAAACGTTAGACTTGGCTACTAATCTTCAGAAAGACTTCCTGGAATGGTTGAATTTAAGAACTGTACGAATATAGGTTGTATCATTCTTAAAGGAGTAGAGGAAAAGCAGTCTTGATGTGTACTGGTTGAGAAGTGTTACGGAAGTGTTTCTCAAAACAGGGCTCTGCATATCTCACTGGGCTGTAGGGTTCTCTGGAGCTGTTGTGTTGGGGCTGGTCTTGCTTTACAGACTTGTGGGGGGAAAAAGAGAGGAAAGAAAAGATTTGCCATGGATATATGACAGGAATACAGTTCTACATACACCTGCTTTAGCTGAGTAAATCTGCGGTGAGAGTCAAGGCTCATAAAAATAGCCCAAAAGCTCGGCCCCCATGGGCCGATGCAGCTCCAGGAACCCAGGCTGACTCAGAGCTGGCTGGAAGAATTCTGACCATGTGAATGCTGTGTTTTGGTAGACCTTTTCTGAGACACTGACAGAGCAAAACTTCTGAAGGAATGGCATGCAAAGCAGATGGAAAACAACATGCAAGTAAAATGAAAGCTATTTAACTGTTGCTTCCCCCAGACTTAATTTTTTCTAATGCTTTTTGCAGTCAAGTTACCCTAGTGCAGCAGTGACTAGYTGCACAAGGATAGAACTGAACTGAGAGCACAGAGAGAAATGAACCTGGAAAATCTGAAAAAATGAAGATAGTGAGTCAGAGGTTTTCTTCAAAAAAAGCAAGATTCAATCAAGAGATGAATAAATGCAACTGGATGAGAATAGCCGGAATGTGCAATGAAAGTTCCCTGTGCCCTGTAGTTGTGTGTCTCTTTTTTTCTTTTCTTTTCTTTCATGGACATTTTAAAGTATATTTGACCCAGGTTAGGTAAGGATACTGAATTTCTTCTACTTGTTTTTATAGCTGAAATGTAGGGATCCCTCCCACTCCAGTCTCTTTACCATTACCCTTAGTCCCCATCTGGGATATGGAACGTAGTTTCCTGGCAGGAGAATCTATTTCCTCCATCATTTAGGTATAGCTTGCTGTAAGACCCTTAAACTGACTCTTAGGAGCTTATTCTACTTGTTTTGAAGCCGTTTTGTCACTTGATTTTTACTATTTTGACATTTATAAATAACCATCAGAAATGAATTTTAGTGTTATAAAACAAACACTTGTTCTGCATTCTAGTGTATCTCACATACTGCTTAATTGCCTTCAATCTTGTTAATGTCTTATGTTAGAAAGATTTGTACTAGGATTGATTATAGCAAGTATTTGAAAAAGATTAATGGTGGAAARAAAGTTTATGCATGCATCTGTGTCCTTACTGACTGTGAGTTTCAATGGCAGATTTCAGTAAATATTCTGACTATGGGCAGTGTAGACTAGTTAGAATTATCAGCCTAAATTTAATGGGTTTCGGTATTTTTTTTATCATTGATTTTTAATCTGTTCTTCCTGTTGTCTATGACAAATTTAAGTTGCAGTGGCAAAAGGTGAAGATCTCAAACTRTAGCTGGTTTGTCCCTGGTACAAATATTGTAGATATTTATGCTTAGGTTTTTCTCAGTATAAACTGTGAGCTTCATTATCATCTTTGCAGACTTCTATTTTTAGGTGCCAAAACTACCCTCAGTTGTATAGTGGCATGGTTTGTCCTGAGYTGATTTTTATTGTTTAGCACCCCAGTTTCAGTAAGAGATTTCTATGAATGCACCAGCATGTTAAAATGGCATTAAAAGGAGCTAATCCCATATTGGTCTGCACCTGAGGTTTAGGTAGGGGCCAAGTGAGAGAATAATGTATGTTTAGGGATATGTACAGTTGTTTTCCCGGATGGATCAGTACAATTATCTGCACTCAGCTAAATATTTAATTTTGTTGATAAATGGAGAATAGCTTTCATATTAGAAAACTTTTTATTTTCATGTTTAGAATCACTTTGGGAAATTAATAGATATACTAGGAAATCAGTTCTAGTTTTCCTCTGGATAAGGACAATGTACCTTTTGACAAGCTTCAAATTCAAAACACATAACTGACTTTTCTTTGACAGTGTGACTTGCTCCACAGTAAGTTTGTTATCATGACAATCACTTTTCATTTAATACTTTAGAGAAATGTAAGTTTTTAGCAGTAGAAAAAATGATCTTKCTTTGAAAGCAAAAATGGAAACAATTTGAGTAATTTATGCTTGAACACTGACATATTTCTTCCTAGAAGTAGTAGATCTACTCTACTGATAAGGTCTGGAGTGAAGTGAAAAGGCTGGTTTAAGTAGCAGTTATACTGAATGCCTTGTATGGAAATACATATACAATAGAAAATTATGGGAAACTGTGTAAGCCAGCRCTTCCTTCCCTCCCCCTGCCCCATAGGATGGTGTAGGAATGATCGCAAGTGATTAAGATGTTCTCAACGCTTCAAAGGCTTTAGTATTCTGTTTATAATACGACTTGTGGGGAACTTAAATGACTGTCTAGGATAGCTTCAATGCAGTGTTTGTCGAAATACAAGCATACTAGTTAAGGTATGCCTGGAATTTTAGTCCTACTGTTTCCTTGATTTCCTTTTTTGTACCTAGAGAACTACTCAGCTTGAAGGAGTACTTAAGAACACCCATCTGTATTTCCAAAATTATTTCAGGGTCAAGGGTTTTGCGTTTTGTCATGTTGAAATTTACTGGAAAAGGAGACAAATTGAGCCTTCTTAATACAGAAGAGATGCACCTTAGTGCACGCTAATGTTGGGAYTGTAGTAAAACTGAAATTAATAGGTAAAGCCTCTACTTTGTACTGTGAATTTGTGATCTCATGTTCTCTTTTATGGAATAAACTTCTAGTCTTCTGATTAGTTTTTTCGTATTCAATCTTTGTCACCAATGTCTTCAGACAACAAGATTTATCAAAATCTGTTGTTTACAATCTTGTGATCTTCAGCAGAATAACTGAATGCTTTTTTTAGCATGAGAACTGTTACCCCAAAACTTATGTTTGGAGGTTTTAGCAGCTTTTATTGACTGTAAAGTATGACGTGGGGAGGAGGAAAAAGAAAAACTCGACTCCGATATTGGAAGATTTATTTTTGTATAAAAGCCTGCTTGCATCTAGGAAACCCTCTGAGACTTGGAACAAATTTGCAGTTATTTGATGGAGCGTATATCTGTTTTTATTACTTATGTGCAAGTTTGCTGCATACTGTTTATTATGTTAAAATAGGCATAGCTGATGGTCAGAGGCGAAGGCTGGTTGTTTGCCATGTCCCTGTTGGTTAGCACTGGGTTGGATAGAGCAAACTGGATGGAGGAGGTGGAGATATGTTCCCCAGGAAAGGACAGTGGAACATGCTTAGCTGGGAGAACTTTTGGTGCTGCCCATCAAGGGCAAGTCCAGAGCAAGAGAGACAGCAACACAGGACCTATAGCATCAGCAGATACTGGTGTACTCTTTTGAAGAACAAGGAAAAGAGACTTCTGAAATGACAAAGTCTTTACACTAGGAAACAAGGCGGGGGGTGCTATTCTGAGTTTGCATCTCTGGATGCAGTAAATGCTAGTGTGCTGTCCTTCAGGAGAGGACCAGTCCTGCATGCAATAGCAATTTATACATCCCTTTAATTTTGAGTTAAATAGAATTTGGCTCTAACTAAAGAGTATTTTGTTCTTATGTCTGTTCTGTTAAGATAAAATTAGGTATTAAATTCTTCTGTATTTCTGGTGTGCTCACTCCARGGAGAAGCTGCAGAAAACTGGCCAGCCCAGGGTCTGGTTGCAGTGGCTTTTCCCTGTCACGGAAAAGATCTTAGTTACTTACTAAGTTGAAATCTATGGATTAGCACAGACTGAGACAGTGCAGGAGGTAATACTTAGTATACAACCATGCAAGAGAAACACGTTAGTGAATAACAAATTTTGGAAAATTGGGAGTTTAAGTAGAGTGAGAAGTTTGAATTGGCAAAGAATGAGTGTACATGGGAAACGGGTCAGTGCAAGTAACAGTATCTTCTGAAAACCACAATTTCCCAAAAATTCGTATCAAGAAGTTATACAATTAGAATGCTTGAAAAAAGCTAAAGCTGCTATTGAATTTTGTTAATTTTTCTCTCATTTGGTCAGATTAGAGTTCCCCTCATGAATGCAAGTAGTTTTCTAGCTGCTGGCTAGACTCGCTTGGAGTTAGAATACCCCTAGAGCTTGATCTTCGTTTTAGGGCAGAGGGCTGCAGTTCAGCTCTATTACAGCACCTGGGTCTTGAGAATACTTAGCCTTTAGGAAATTGAGGTCTTGAGAGAGAAAAGAGCATCGAATGAGCACTGAGGCTGGAAACAAAAAGAAGAAACTTCTTGCGTGAGAGCAGTGTGGCAATGGGAAGAGGCAAAATTCATCAGGACTGCTGAACTGCTTTTTGAAATTCTAACTGAAAAATGGGTTTGTGCAATTTGAACCGTTGATAATGCTCCACTGATGGAGTTACTGTCTCCTAACTGAATCTTGGTGTCAGTTTTATTGCCTGAATGCTCTATGTTGTTTTTTTCTTTTTCTCTCTTTCCAGAGATCTAGAAAAAAATAATATCACAAGAATCACGAAGACGGACTTTGCAGGACTGAAGAACCTTCGTGTCTTGTGAGTATAAAAAAAAAGTATAAAATTTGACTTTCTTTAAAATATTATTTTAGGCTGCTACTACTACTATGAATATGTGTAATTCTAGAGATCAGATGCTAGTGATTTGCGTATTATCCAGTTACTAGTATCTTTTTAAACAGGGAARTACCACAGTTTACAACAGGAATCAGTGAACTTTAGTTCCGTATTAAAAACATGTAATTTCAGAGGTGTTTAACTGTTTGTTTCTTGGCTTTTAATAAATGCTATGTTTTAAGTTTTGGTCTGCGTTAGAATCACTTAGGCTTTCAATTAAATTGAAACAGGAGGTTTTTCAGATTTGGGCCACCTGAAGGTACAGTCCCATTAACAGCACTTTGCAGAAGAAGAATATTTGAAAGCTGTAGGATTTGTATGAAAAGAAAACTGTTGATTATTTTTTAGTCTAAAATGAAATAGTTAATAAAAAGCTGTAGGCAGTGCTGTCTCTTGATCTAGAAGTTGCAGCAGCTCAGCTGAGAATTCAGAAATACTTCTGAATTCCTCTTTTGATGCTCAAGGACTAACATAACTCTACAAGATTTTATTCTAATATCAGATCAATAATGGAAACTTGTCTTTTTTTTTAATTTCATACTTTAGCATCTATGAATCTCATGGAACTATCAAATTACWGATGAAAATTAAGACCACTTAATTGATATCTATTTTTATTATACATAGAAATTTTGGGGAGAAAACAATCTTGGGTTAGAAGAAGAAGAAATATATTTGATTTTTTTGAAATTTAGATTGATATTGCTCCTGTTTTAATTGGATGACTGCAGCATATTTGCTTCCCATTTTGAATAAGATGGGAGAGTCATARCTAGAGTTATTTAAATAATTAGTTGTTAAGGTAAGGTTAAGGTAATAGATATGTTGTTGGTTTTCATTGAGAAATATCTCAGCATTTAATCTGAGCTTCAATAAATTTGAGTATCRAGTAATTAGATTTTATATTTGCTTCTGGTAGTACAAAGAAAAGGACAAAATGMAGAAGTTTTCTATCCTTCCAGGAAAAGTCGGAGGCACTTTCTGTTCAATGAGAATTATTTTTTCCCCTGAAATTTCTCAAACCGGTTTTCAAAATGACATTTAATAATTTAGTTCCTCTTCAAATCAAGAAACAAACATAAATATTGACATTTTGGCCAAAAGTACTGTGGGGGTCTGATATTTGCTTTCTGGAAATAAAATTCATTGCATTAATTTTAGATATAACTCAAATATATAGATATAAATGTGTATGTATATATGAGAAAAAACAGCTAGATAGACAGAAAATCACTTCTGATGTTATAAGTTATTTAAGAATAAGCTTTAAGGCACTCAGTATTTCTTAGAGCTCTCAATTAAGACTTCAGTTTATTTCACTCTTTGGGCTTGTGCTTGGGCACTGTGTGTTGCTGTGGCAATGCAAGTTTGCAAATATTGGTGAGAAACATTGCTAACCATCTCATCAAGGAGACGGTGCGTGTGTCTGTGTGACTATATATTTAAAAGCATTGGCTAAGATTTTTCTTATTGAAATTTTTGCTGAAATATCGAAGTATTTTCTTTTTTACAGTAGGCAAGTAAAGGGTAAAGTTCAAAAATATTTTTTTTAAGATTTCATATCTAGTTGCTCTTTATCAAATGCCATGTATGTAGTATTGGCCACATGCTGTGTACGCCATCTAGCTCACTAGAATTATTTTTTGCTGAACCATGCACTTTATGCCAGTCACTAGATCTTGAAATTTAAACCTAATCTTCAGCTGGTACCAGCACTAATAAAGCGTGCAACTATCCTCTTTATTTTTTYCCCCTATGTTCCTTGTAGGTTTATATGTTCACCTTCATTATGAATAGCATATGGTATTTGCCACATAGAAGTCATAAGGACTAAAAATGGAATATAGCTGTTAGAGAATAGCTATTTTACRTTGATTTTTCTTCTAATATATGAAGAGTAAGGAACTTCGCTGTAGTGTTAAAATGTTTGTGTGACTACTGCGTAAATGATTATTCTGATTATTAAGCAGAACAGAATTAATGTTCTTCTATGTGACAACTAGATCATAAAAGTGTTAACAACCTCATTTTGGATTATCTTTATTTGGATGTGCATAGCTCCAGTGTAAATCAATAGATATTATTGCCTGTAGGACATCAAGGCAATATTAGTGTTTAAAATGAGTAGAATAATTCATGTTTAAAAGCATTATTAAAGAGAACAAACTATTTCCATGCACTCTCTTGGTCAGCAAGATTGGTGAGAAAAGCACCAGCCTATGTTTTCCTACAGGATTTCTTCTTCCTATTGATCTTGCATTGCTCAACAGCAAAGCAAAGCTCAGTGCTTCAAGGTCCAGAACGCTCCATCTCCAACTGAAGTACACACTAGAGAGGGGATCAAGTTTGATGGGAGCAGTTAGTGGCTGCTAGGACTTAGGCTTTTGCCACTCTGTGGTGCAAAATTTTGTCTAAGCTATTTGGTTACTGATGATGAAATCGGTTAGTAATTGACTTACTCAGTCTGCTCTCAGGGTGAGAAGAACAAAAATGCAGTGATAGATATTTCTCTTAAGTGGATATGTGAAAGGAAAAAGGCCAGAGGGGAAAAGCTCAGACTGGGCAAGTCATTGATAAAATGTAAGTTTTCAGCTGTGTGCAGCGTTGACCATTGGAGGAATTTAAAGATTGGCAGGTTGTTTTTTATTGCTGGTTAAAGATCAGGTACATTGAGAAAACACTTTGCTTCAGATTCAAACTGTAACTGAAATACAGGTCTGTGCTTAAAGCTGCAGATCAGTTGGTGTGGAATGATGTTCTGTCTATACAGATAAGGAAGGCCAAACAATTAYCTAAACGCTGAATTTTGCAATCTTGCTTGGAAATCCAGCACAGCTTCTGGAGTATGAGGTTAACCTGTTATGCTTGATGGTTACTTGCCTTTCCATAATCCCTGCTCTTTTTGCATGATTTTTTTTTTCCTATGCAAGGAATTTAATCTCATGGCTGGTAGCGCTCCCCTTAATTTTTAAGGAGAGCAATGTCAAGAGCTCTGGTACAGAACACACCATAGAAAGAAAAACGACACTTTAAGGTTGGCTGTAGAATAGATCTAACCCCGAAGTTTTAAGAGCCCATCTCAGGCTTTAGCTAGTTGCTGAGAAAGTCCTGCCATTCAAACTCTGTGAAGGACACTTGAGTTCTATATTGGTCAGTTGATGGATGTCTTAAATCAAGTGCTGCCTGAATCAAGAAGAGCTTGTCCTGCTATCCTGAAGGCCCCTTCTACGTGAGCTTGTGGGAATGGGTTCTGCAGGAACCTGTGAATGGGAGCAGAGAGATCGTGACTGGGAAAAAGCAGACTAAAGAGAGGGATAAATGTGTGCTGGGAGGCCGCATGTCAAAATCATCCAACARCTGGATGATGAGCTCCGCAGACCTGTTGAATCTGCATGGAGTTATAAACTTACAACACCAGGAGTTTGCAGACTCTACACAAGGCCGCAGGCATGCACTGGCAGCAGCCAAGGGTCGTGTAGCTCAGACCACGTCCAAGAATATGGTGGCTGCTTTGTACAAAGACTGCAGGGTTGTATACATTTCTTGCAAAACAAGGGGCTCTGAGGGGCTTTCCAAAGTATTGCTTCAGATCTTTTGGACTTGGGAGTCTTCCCACGTGTTACCATCTGGACTTTAAGACCTGCTGTTTGCCATTTATTTTTCATTGTCGGTATTTCCCTTTTCCGTGTTCCAGTCATAAGTGGTATATGTTTGCGTTTTTTCTCCTTTTACTCTGTGCAGCTGAACTTCTGCGTCTCTAGAAGTCCTTTGGGTTTTTCTTCATTTTTCTTAGCTTTCTCTTATGGTCTCTTCATCGTTGTGGCTCTTCTACATCACCGACACCTCGTTCTTCTCTCCCTCCTCCTGCCGTGTGTGTGTGTGTGTGTGTGTGTGTGTGTGTGTGAGAGATGGAGGTGCAGTGAGCACGTCCCCGAGCTCCTAGCCTTGGTTTCTGACAGCTGGAGGAGGAGACGAGCTGAACGAGCCCTCCAGGAACTGGCAGAAGAATAGGAAGGCCTCAAGTTCCAAACTGAGAGCTTGCATGCAAACCCTTCCCTTGCGCATCTCTTCCTTTTATCCCTATCCCTTCATCTTTTTATTCCTCACTCTTGCTATCCCCCGCCCCCATATAGTGTGAGGTAGTTGTGGGTACTCTGTTGTTGTCTGTCTCGACAGCTTCCACGGGGTTAATTGAATGACTCTCTTGAGAAGGCTCGGAGGGTTGGGTGCGGGAAGGTGGCAGCTGGGAGGGCTGTTAGGAGTAGAGGAGAGTAAGTGCTTTTTCCCTTGTTGTCTTGGTTGAGCCCAGACTTACTGTGTGAAGTTCTTCCTTTCTATTAGCTGAAGCCACATAAAATATTCAGAGGGCCTAGAGATTTAGCCCACGCAGTCATCTGAGTGCTTCTGTCCAAGCAGCGGGTGGGTATGTGCTTGAAGGAAGCACGGAGAGAGCGAACGGTTGGCTTCAGCGCAGCTCTCGGTGTCTCTGCGCCTTGGCTTCCACTGCGCGTTTATAGAGGGTTTCCGCTGCGGGAGCGAGGAGTCGTTTCCTGCCCCCTGTRAGCAGAGCAGTCTCCCCTGTCTGAAACTTGATCCTTGCTCGGCCTCAGAGGGCGAGGAAAAGCAGGGTCAGGCACTGTGGAAACGGAGGGCTTTTCCTTGGGATTTTCACGTTCGGTCCTACAGCAGGCCTGGATGCGGTTGTCACGCGTAGTTGGCACGGCTGCGTTTCTGGGGGGACTGGACAGCCTGGGATTGTAGGGAAGAGGTGTACTCCGAGGCAGGCCTGAAACCTTGGCAGGAAACAAAGCTGSACAAAAAATACGTAGCGCACTGGTTTCCTGCTATTGCCCGGTGCGGACGGTCGTCCCTCCGTAGTTACGGTACACAGAATAGGAGCGCTGGCAGCGGAACAACCCGCCTGTGCCCCAGCACCCGTCTGAGCGCAGCGGCCGTGCCCACGAACTGCGGGAACAGCCGCGTCGCCTCGGCCGGGCAGGYGGCTTGGATCGAGGAAGAAATTCTAGCAGAGAGCACGGTTTCCTGTTGGTGACCACGAGAAACAGGGCTGCTCTGTCCACATTTCTTTTGTAAATCCTTAATTATAACTGTTCCTGGTGCTCCTATGAAAAGCACTGTATTGCATGTATGTGAAGAGAAGTGGGGAAAATTTTATTCTGCTATGTTAAAATTAACTTGTATTTCTGGAATTGCAGACACTTGGAAGAAAATCAGATTAGTGTGATAGAACGTGGAGCATTTCAGGATCTAAAGCAACTTGAACGGCTGTAAGTATCTCTATTTATGTGCCTATAAAAATATCTAGTTTTTCTGACTTAGTTTCAATGATTATTCATCATATTCTGTAAATATAAAAAGCACTTCCTTTAATAAAAGATAGAACTGAGTACCTGCCATAAATTAAATTGTCTTTAAGCACAGTTGACCTAGTATATACTAACATTGATAGTTCATGCTTGAAATGAAATGTACAACTCCTTACCAAGTAAATAAAAACATGCTGTTAAGATTCTGGTATGGCTGACGTTATCAGAAGGATGTTATCCGGGTGACTTTTATGACTGCGGAATAGGTGAAGAGGCATTGTTTTAAAAAAAAAAAAAAAGATCAATACTAATAAAAGTTGTTGTATCCTGTGTTTGAGAACCACAGAATTCTTGAAGTGGCCTTTGGATTTTATTTTCTAGTTAGCTCCATTTGATTTACACTTGCATAACGGCACAGCCGTCAGTGAATTCCAGGGTATGGTACTAGACTTGGTGCAGAAAACAAATCTGCAGGTTTCTCCTGCTTTTGTTAGAAATATTTTTTTTAAGTGGTGATTATTAAGGAAGTTTCTTACTGAGTTTTACAAAACTACTGGCCCTGTAGTGGTATGACAAATGAACTTCAGTATCAAAAGCATGAAAGTAGTGCTAAATCCAGCTGTCACTTTTGGTTGGGCATATTGTTTAGCAGTCATGAAGTGGGAAAAAGGGCTGTTGTCATGAAGCTTGGTTAATTTTCCCTGATTACGATGGGTGTAAAACAACTTCTGTGATGCTAAAATACCTTTGAGTTATCCTTTCTTATAGGTAGATGACTAGAAAGAAATTGCATGCTAGTTTGGAATGTGCATTTGTTGCATGTAAAAAAAAAATTTTTTTTGTAACAAATTATTATCACTGTGATCTGCAAGGCTTTTATTGATAGATTTAATGTTTTCTAATATCAAAAGTGCTTCAAGAGTTAAGTTCCCACTAAAAACTGTTCAAGAAAAATCTGGAGTATCAAGCACACCTTGGACCAAGACTGTTTCAGATGATTTCAAGATTTGATTTGCATTTAACTGGTCCGCTGGTCTCTTTAATGAGTTTTCTCAGGGTTTTTGTCCTGGATTACAAAATTCCCTTTATAGCAATTGAGGAGGCTGAGTTTAAAATTCTGACTACAATCTTTTCTTATTTATTTATTTATTTCCCTCTCTACCTGATGCATATATTTTTAGAAAGCCCTTTCAGGTCAAGACTTTTGCCATGGTGATTTAGCTGTTTGTTTCACACTTCTGGGCAATTAAACAAACAACCCCCCAAAACTAACCGGCTTAATTTCTGAAAAATTGAGCATAGAGTGATGCTTAGAAAGCTGTTGGCTCATGTTTTTGCTGATCTTTGAGGGATGGTACCCTAATACCAGTTCTGAGTTTTAAGCTCCTTACACACGGGGACTTTTTTCCCCCTTCGTATCTCTATCTTAGGTAAAGAGAGTCAGTTAAGCTAAGAAATGAGTTTTGAAARAAAAATTCCAGAAAGGCTAGCTGCTATTAACCAGAAATGATAAATACTTAAAAGTGCTTTCTTAATGTGTTGTTTTTCTGTAGGGACTGCTCTGTTAGGGAACAAAGCTAATGTATCTCGTGAAACCAGAAGTTAGGAAATACGATACTGTTAATAGTATCTGCTCGTGTATGGGATGTTTGCAAGTCTTCCCCCCACCCCCACCCCGTGTGAACTCTTAACTTGGCCTGTTAAACGTACTGCATCTCTGCTTCTCTTTCAGGATTGCCTGTCATTAAAATATTTCTTAAATGAATGTAGTATGAAAGGGAGGCCTGGAAACTTGCAACTTTTTGGTATTTGAGCTTAAATCATTTTTAGGACGTAACTATAAATCCAATTTTTTGCTATGAGTCAGTAGGCTTTGGAGAATGAACCGTGAAAGTTTGGCATAAGTTGTAAAGGCTAAATTGCGATGTTTTAGGTAATATTGAAGCTATTTTATTAAGTATTGTCAAACAYTGCAAAATGTTAATGAAGAAAGTATGACGGCTGAATTAAAGAAAATGGCCGGCTTTTTTCCATTTAATTTCTTTCAAATAACAAATAAAAATTTTGCTTATATTGCTCAAACTTTGGAATAATGTTAGCTTTTGATTCACTGAAGTGGATACAAAAGTAATCGTTAACTCTTTTTAACGAAGCAGCTGCACTAGGTCAGACTTTTAAAAACAGAAGTAGCTTTTATTACTGGCAAAATACCCTATATCAAAGTCTTTCATTCAAAATAACAGTGGAAATTTTACTTACACATACAGACACATGTGCACACACGCATGCACGCGTGCGCACACACACACACRCATATTTTTTCCTCTGTGGAAATTTTTCAAAGAGCTTGGACCATRATGTGTTTTTAGCTTAATACAGATTTTTGGATATCTAAGCAAAGCTATTATTATTAAGTAAGGAAATGAACAGATTTTTTTGTGTGAAATGCATTGCCTTTAGTATCCTCCTCTGTAACAGTCTAAGTAGATTTTAAATAAAATGTCTTTATAGTTGCTAACTGTTGGTGCCAAAAACACAGTACTGATGGCTCTCTAGTTACTTGGACTTTACGACATTGAAAGCCTCTGAAGTTTATCTCTTTGTTTTGTTTTGGTGGGAGGCTAATGCTTACAATACCATGGAGCTTCTAAAGGCGTTATTTAAATATGGGCAGGATACTGTCAAAATTGTATATTAGCTTGGTGGAATGTGGAAATATCRGTTGAAGGAACCACTTAATGCAAGGTATGATAAAGGGATTGGCAATAGAAAGTTTAGAAATGAAATGGTGTGGAAGGTAGAAGCCACTTCTTATTTTGGCATMGTTTTACTCAGCTTTCCAAATCAACAGGTTTTTAACCATTACATTTAAGCAAAATTCAGAGGGTTCTTTTGCGGAAGTTGTTGAGCATGAAGACCCCAAATTATTGCGTATCAATAACTCTTACACCGTCATATTTAAAGGCAATATCCAGTGGTGATCAGCCCAATGGAAAAAAGGGAAATATTTTCAGTGTATTTATTCCAAGAAGTTTCTATAGTTTTACTCCAAAACATAAAGGTGTGCTGTGAGGTAGCTCACCATAAAAAGCCAAGCGGTTAACGTACAACACTAATAGATGTAAGCCGTGCTGAAGCTGGAGAGCCGACCGCCGTGCCGTGTCGCTCCCGTGTCTCCTTCGGCTCCGGAGGGCCGCTTCCCAGGGCGTATGACTGATGTCCCTGAAAGACTTTGCAGGGCAGGCACACGCGTGTGTGCGGTAAGCGTTTAAGAAGCTATAGTGTATATTTGGCTAAAACAGTGCCAGCTGTAAATTTTGGTAATGTACCCTCCTTGCCAATAGCAGTGTAATAGTTTTAGAGCAACACCTGTGCCTGGTGGTATAAGGAATATTTCGGAAATGATGTAATTGTTTTATTTCTGGTCCCTCTACTCCAGTTTATTCCTGATATTTAACAGTAGAAGTCCTGACTTTGATCCTCTTGTTTTCTGTGGTTTGAAGTAGTGTGCACATGCCCGTACAAACACAGTCCTACACTGACCCAGAAAAATGTATTTTGAATCTTGGCATTTCAGCTGTATGCTTTGCTGTTAACGCTACATATGATTTTAAGATAAAATGGTAATTAAATTTCATATGCRAAGAAGAACAAGAAGGAGGCATACTGATGTGGCTAAAGGATGAACTGAAATTTCTTCCGGAGCCAGATGCCACACACACACATGAAAAATGAGGCAGGATATAAGACACCAAGTGATCTTGACTTTTCCACGGCTGACTGCCAGAAATTGTCACGTAGCTGTATTATCTTCAAAAGACTGGACTTTGGCTGATGGCTGGTTCTTTCTACTCAAATTAGGCTCTTTAGCCAGCATAAAAGAACTCRACATCTGAAAACACTAAAAATGTGTTTTGTTTTTTAAGGTGGTGGGGGGGGAATGTATAAGCATGGCCAAATCAAATCTTTTCAAAGTTGGGAAAAATAATTAGCTCTTAAGGAAAAAGAAGCTAAAAGCCAAATTTTAACTCTAGCATGCATGTGTGTGGTGTTTGGTTTTCTGTGTACTAAGACAGAGGTCAAAATGGAAATTGTATTTGACCTTTAACTGCAGAGATGCTACTGTATATTACTGTATATTAATCAAGCATTTATGAACCAGCTTACAAAAATTTAAGGCATTAAAATATATTTATTTGGCATAAGGTACTGTAAAATTGCTATTAGTGACCAAAGGTGCTAAAAACAAGAGTAAATTGATTTGAGATGCTTCACAATCTGGATTTCATAAATTGAGATTGAATAAGCTTTAAATAAATCATGTAATACAAAAAGCATCTTCCATAATTAACGGGCTGAGTGGAAAGATTGCTAAGTGCTTCAGAGTAGTGGGCAAAATAATAAAGAGCATTGGACAGCTCTTTGCTGTTGTAAACAAAAGCTTATTGCAAATCTTTGGCAGCACAGGCAGATCTATGGTGTTTATACAAGGTTTGCAGTGTGTGCAGTTTAGATATTTTTCTGGAACTGCCTATACTACACTTCATTTATGAAGCCATATGGATTTGTAAATAAGACTCAATGTGACCTTTCAGAAAGGATCTTCATTGCTCTGTTTCCATTTCTCTATAACGTTATGGGTAATATGCCTAATTTGGAATCGGTGATCCTAAAATGCTTAATCTGGAAATGCTGGAGAACAAAGGAACACGAGCATGGATTTAAAGCTGTGCTCTGCTCTAATATTTAGTCAGTGTTGTTATTTGCGTGCTTCCCTGTTCCTTCTCAAGCTACCACACGTAAGTTGGTGTAGTTACCAGTAGCAGCTCTGCTACCATAC
Organism: Rhea americana; assembly: GCF_003343005.1. Classification (NCBI taxonomy): domain Eukaryota; kingdom Metazoa; phylum Chordata; class Aves; order Rheiformes; family Rheidae; genus Rhea; species Rhea americana. The sequence goes on from NW_028185595.1 coordinate 1,168,789, forward strand.
TCCCCAGGAGCATGTAGTGYCTTAGGAGTGGGAGGCAGTACCCTTCTGCCTGTACCCTGGGGCCAAGACAGCTCTTTGCCCTGGCCTTACCCCCAAAGGAGGGGATGCCTGGTAAGCTGGAGACACCTGAGACTACTTGAAGATACCAGGTCATTGCATTAGGGAGTGTGTGTGTGGAGGGGAATCAGGTTATAACATCTTCAGGTGTTCTTCTGTTCTCCAGATTTAAAGAACAGCTAGAGTGCAGGTTTTGTGGTGCGTTCCTCTGTGAGCTAGGGGTGTGCTCCTTGTTTGTGTTGGCTGATGACCGCAAGTTCAAGTAATGGTTGATTGATGTTTGTTAATCTTCTGGTGTGTATTTT
>NW_028185595.1:1169190-1389926 GCF_003343005.1 Rhea americana
AAAAAAAAAAAAAAAAAAAAAAAGGAAGAAAAAAAAAAAGAAAAAAAGGTGGAGAAATGAGGATCCTGTAATGATCTTCTGAAGAAGCGATCTCCTTTATGTTTTCATGAACAATCTTTCCAATGAGTATCTGTATGACTGTTTACATTGTGATTAGTCCAACATGTTCGGCTAGAATTGGACTCATTCCTCAGTGACTCTGGCATGGTCGTGGAGTATGGAGCACACCGGCTCCCTCTCCTGAGTGCTCACCCGCTTGACTGTGTAATGCTTGTGTCTCCATGTTTGCTATAGACATGTTATTTCTTTTTCTTTTTACTGAGTTGTGGGACCTTCCTTCTTTTATGGAGTCCACGCGGTTCCTGTTTACTGCTCAGTTTTAGGGTTTGGCACGAGGTTTTTCCTTTCAGACTCTCCCTCTGAAAAATGTACTGAAAAATTATTAGTTTATGTGGAGTGACTACTTGGTTTAACTTGCATGGGTACCACCTTACTACTTTCTTCAAGAATTATGTTGGTTTTAGGCGCAAGTTTTCCACTTTAAGTAGTCATGAAGCATTGTCTTTAGTGCTTGAGGACTGTATTTTAAGTACTCCATCTGCATAATTTTCTGAGCTTGGTAAGAGTGGCAGCAGTGTACTCAAATRCCTACTTTCTAAGTTTGCAGGTTCATTTATCAGTCTGTCATACAAAAACACTGTCCTACAATTCGATCCTGCCTGCGAATCGGAACGAGAAGGCTAGAGGAATCCTAAATATTCCCAGCGTTGCTGTCACTCTGGGAGACAGGCCCTTSCTCTTCCTGCAGATTATGGGAAATTATACTCCCTGCCTCTGCCTTTTCTCTTTGTCCCTGAGAAATGCTGTCCCAAAGTGRCATCCTGAGAGGTTTGCATGCTGGATCCTCCTGTTTGGCAGAGGGCCAGCAAAAGCTCTTGGTTTCTAATGTTCTTCTGAAGAAAAAWGTAGAGTCCTTATATGTTCCTATGTTGAAGCTGTGTTAAGTCAGTTAAGTTAGTGATGTGTTGCATCTTCCTGTGGCATTGTGCAGTTCTGTAGGTATCTGCATGACAGTTGCCGTCCTGGGCAACTTTCTGGGCTTGGGTTGCTACAGGTTTTTTTGGTCTCCTTCATTTCCTCTTCTTTCCCTTTATTCCACCATGTTTATTGCACCCTGTGGACTTGGGCAGTGCTAGTCTACACGTCGTGGTCTCCTACCCTTTCGCGTCAAAGACAGCAGTTTGTTCTTGTCTACCCGGCCGGTATCTTACCACAGAGCTAAGCTGCTGTCTGTGTGTGTAGCTAAATCAAAGCCATTTCTACCAATGTGTTTCTTTCCCTTCAAGAGGAAGGAGTGTTGTCTCTGTGTGCTCACAGGCTGGATACCACCTTAGGTTTAAACCTGGGGTGGTTATGACTTACTCTTGGAGCTTATGGGCGCTTCTCTACATATAATCCTAGAAGTCTCCGTGGAATCTTTCCCATTACTGGTGGATCCATTTCGTCGGTGCTCATAGCCCCGGATATTATTTCCAGTTAGGCAGAACTTTCTGGAACTAGCTTGACTAATTTGGCTGGCCAAACTGGGTGCAAGACCTTAGTCTTGTGCTTTCTTTTTTAAAGCAATATAGGTATGAGTGCATTCGTTCACTGTTAGCTGTCTGTAAATAACCCTTGCARTAAGAGCGCCTGTTAGCAGAGTGTCTGAGACTCAAGCCAGTATCACACTCACCCTCATGCAGCATTCCAAAAGCCTGTTAGGTTCRTGTGCAGTTTTTATCCAAGTGACCACCCTGAGGAACTGTAGGAGGACCTTATGAGACTGAGTGACTGGACAATGAAATAGTAGATGCAATTCAGAGTAGATAAATATAAAATAATGCACGAGGGGAAAAACATCCTAAAATGCTGAAGGTAGCAAAAAAGTAAGTTTTCCGGTGGACATTGGAAGATTGGATATGTTCATGGGGAGCTATCTATTGAGGACACTAAATATTTAAAGTCCTTGTCCAGTTCAGAAGTCTACCTTCTGGGTGGAAGCTGGTGAAGCTGGTAGGAGGATTCTCATATGTGCTTGCCATGTATTTGTACTTCTGTATGCATCTGCATTTTGCCATAGTTGGAAATGGGATCCTGAGCTAGGTGTCCTGAGCTGGCTTTGTCCGACTCAGGCAAGCTGTWTCAATACCGAGTGTTTTATTATTTTCATCTCTTGCAATAAGTTAAGCTGCTTATCATCTTTTCCAAATCTCATGCTGCTTCTTACTGAAGCTGCCTGTATCTGCGGTGTCAGGAATGAGCTGTCCTCCTAATGGAGAGAGGCTAAGRCTTTTCAGAGGGTCCCACTGCTTTTCATGTCTACAGCAGAAGGATTTAAGTCTTCTAGCCACCCCACCCCACTAAGAACCTCCCATTGRGTATCTGGCCAGAAAAAATTGCTGTCAGGTCACCAGGAAGCAATTATTCCTGTTTCCTATAAGAATTATTTAACAAAAACTCAGGCATAATCAGTCACTTCCCTGAGAAACATGCTAACAGAGGATAAAATGATAGGAATTTTGTCTACGAGACATGATGAAAGCTGCTATRCAATGTGCAAATGATGAGTTACTTAGCTCCGTGGTTCTTGCTTCTGCTTGCACTCAAAATCACACAGGACAAAAGAAAAACAGCAAGAACTTACCAGTAGGTACTGGTTGCTTAAGTGTGGTTAGGACACCARTAAATCACTGGGGAGAGATGAACATGCTATAGCTTACTGAGTCACAGCTCAGCTCAAGCAGATGGCACACCTTTATTAACTCCTGGGAGAAAAGAGAAACTCATTAATTTTGTATTGCTTTTGATTTAGCTTTATGTGCTACTCTTGGCTTAAACACCCAAAATAAATGTTCGCAAGATATGGCTCACATTCTTCACTTATCTGTCAATATTGCACACTGGCTACTCTAGAAGATTTCATTGCAGTGTATTTTTCTTACATTCAAGTGCCAGTAATTTAGAGAAACATTWGTCATTTTCTGTAAATGACATAACCAGATATGATCAGGAAAGATCATTTATTTATTTATTTGTTTGAATTCTCTCTCTTTGCTGTTCCCAGATTTCAAGTATAAAGTCAATATAAAATTATGATGGAGGCAAGGGAACTTGAAACTCTTACTCCAAAAAGTTGTCCTTTTTGGAAAGGAATGTTATAAGATCTCCAGTACATACATTTCCATATAGAGTCAAGMTTCTTGAAGCAATTAAAGACTGAAGAAAATACTCAATTATGGCGAGTTTCATACAGATACCCAGTTTGTGTATTGAATAATACCATGTATTCTGTTGCTTAAGTTTTAACAGTTTAAGAGAACTGTTACATTATTTTGACTGCAGTGGGCTAGTCCTATTCAGTAACGATAAATTGTATTTTGTATACATGTATATTTAAACACTGCTCTCCTTTTTGAGTTTTGTTCATTTAATATTTAATGTAACTTTTAATTTTAGCCTTTCCCTGAGAATCTTTTACTGCTGATTATTGCTACAAAGTTCAGCTGCACATGATGTTGATTACTGTGGATCTTGTCCATTAAAACTTACTAGCAACCCTTCTAGATGCCAGCACAACTCCTTGCAACTTTTAAGAAAAAACTATCTGGTCCCAAGTGCAAGACAGGACAATACACATTCAAAAAAAAAAAAAAATTGATTTACTTCAAAGGGTATAGCATGGGGATGCTATAGCCCTAAATCTTTGAAACTAAAGGATTCAAACTGCTTTTCAGAAAGGCAAAAAGTAAAATGTTTTGGGGCAAGCTACCAAAATCCTAAGAATCTATTAGAACCTGATATTATATAACATAATAGTACAAGCCAGTGAGCACACTACATAAGTACTTTGTAATGATCATCTGTCAGTATCCCAAAATCAGTTATAGTCATGTTAATACAGGCTTATGGACTCATTTTTTTCCTCTGAGATATGATGGTTCAAATGTAAATATAGAATATGGACTGTAGTGGAAAAAAACCTTTAGAAAGTAAGAAACAACTTTTAAAAGCCAAACCTTGTAATTCTGAAAGAGATCCTATGCTGTGTTTTTGCTTCTGCAAAAATCAGTGTCCTGCTCAGTGTCTTAATAAAGCTAGCTGCATTTCTATTTTGAAATATTTAAATAGTTTAAGCAATCTCAATAAAATGTCAGAAAAAACAAACATCACTGAGAAATTATGGAAGAATAAGAAAGATTATAACATGAAAAAGTATGCTTGGATTTTTTTTAAGCTATATTTTGTCATTCTGTTGGCATTGCGTACTTGAACAACCACAATAGTTTTTAACCATGTAATGTACTCTGATCTCAATGGTAAGAGGCATCTGGCAATTGGATCTTAATGCTTTATTTAAGTTTCTTTTATTATTCTATGGATATAAATTATTTTAGCTTTTATTGAAATAAGTAATCTTTCAATATTGAAATTCATGCAGCTGTCTTGATACAAAGATGAATGGTTGTTTGACACACGCGGGTTTTATGCTCCCGATCATTTATATTTCTCCTGGCCATTTGAGAGAGAAGTAAAAATTACTTTGTTCTTCCCTACTATGTTATTAAAAATAAGACAAACTGTCAATTCGCCACAAAACCTTGTCACTGCTGTGCTTGATTGTCCAGGACTGAAAAAAGTAAGGGCAGATTAATTTAGGAAAGAAGTCTACTGTCAACTTGGTAAACTATTTCCAGATCTATCAGCATAGGTCTAGGAATGCTTACTTCCTTGGACATCAAAAATGACATCTTGGAGTTGTAGGTCACATGAATGGTACAAACATACTTAAACGGTTGAAATTTCATCATATGCTTTGTACCATATGCTATGTTAAGTACCATGTGCAAAAAATCTTGTGCAAAATATCTTGAAATAAAATGGAAAAAATAAGTAAAAAGGAACAAATGTATGCCTTGATTGACTGATATTTTGTGAGGGACTTCTGCACTACCTGTTGCTTAACACACAAGTGTGTCAACCTTCCCTGAAAATTTTGTTTACGCTAGAGTATTTTCATTTAGCAGAGAATCTCTTAAGCCTGCTGATAACTAGTTCAAAGATKATCCTCCTGCTCTCACCCTATGTGTTGTGAAAGTGTTTCAGTAGGTCAAGTGAGCAAGAATTGTGTTTGTTTTGAGTGTTGATTTTTTTATGGGACTTGATGAATTAAACATTGAAATGACACAGTAGCTTTCAATTTCTTACCCTTTGGCTATTCAGTAAATAGAGTGGGTTTTACTGCAGTGAGATAACCATTTATAAATGGTTCTTCAAAGATGTGTAAAGTTGCCCCTCAGTGGTTTTATTTTCTAGTTAGGTATACACATTTGGGGAAAGCATTGCACCCTGTAACTGCGCTCAGTGGACTCTTAGGGGGCCCTGCTAGTCTAAAATTTCATAGTTTAGTATGTCTGAAGCAGATAATTATATAGCTACATATTCCTCAGCCACTACTGGACAGCTAAGTGTGTGTGGATTTTTTTTTCTATTATTATTATTGCTAATGCAAGAGTGAACATTTTCCTCCTTTTGTAAACATGAAAAAAAAAAAATTGGCACCTCTTCTCTGAAGGAAACCATTAGCAGCTCTGTCAACAGGTCTGCACAGGAGGAATCCAAACACAGGAAAAGTGCAARAGAGGCAAAGGGCAGCTAGCAAAAAAGCAGGATGCATGCTTCAGTGAATTGGTTTTGGTTTGCATTAGTACATCTGACCAGGGCTGCATAACAAAGAGGTTTGTTTTAACAATATCATAATAAACCAGCCTGGTTTCATCAAAAACATTTTCATAGTAGGTCACTGACCTAAAAGAATTGATGGAAAAACAAATTTGGATCTCGTTTAAGTAGACAAGAGATTCTGTAGCCACAGAGGTCTTAAGCTTCTACAAGTGCTGGTTAGAAAGTGAATGGAATAACGACACTTCCAATGCAATGTAACCATAATTCAGTTGGAATTGCTGATTAGCATTTAACATAACACGAGAGGATTTGAACATTATTCTTTCTGTGGCTTGTTTGTTTGATTTTAGCCATTTTGTATACTTGATGAAGATTTATGGGAGTATTTGCGTAAGCAAAACATTTAAGGAGTCAGTAGTTGTTTCTCCAAGAATTGTAGGAAATACTTTAAGGTCTGCGTTACTGTTGGTTAAGAACTCCTATATTACTAGACGGGATTAATTTGGATGAATTTTGTTTAGCTTTTATGATAAGTGTTTTGCCTCTTTGAGCTTTCTGATGTTAGAATGATTATACTGACTGCCATCTTAAAAATTCCATAAATGCTGTTGTTTGAATTTCATGCTGTGGAGCACAGAAATCCTCCAATAATCCTGTTCTCTATGAATAAGACATTAATGATGGAGTCGAAGTACTTTAACATCTTTTAGTTTTTTATTGGGAAAATAAGAATATGCAGTTCTTGAAGCCTATCTCTTATGGTCACAGTATCACAGAATGGTTGAGGTTGGAAGGGACCTCTGGAGATCATCTAGTCCAGCCCCATGCTGAAGCAGGGTCACCTACAGGATGTTGCTCAGGATCATGTCCAGACAGCTTTTGAATATCTCCAAGGAAGGAGACTCTACAGCCTCTTTGGGCAACCTCTTCCAGTGCTCCAGTAGTCTTGATCTTATTTATTTTTTTTTCCCCAGCACATCTCAGTTTCATTCATGTCCACTGAACTGGAGCTCACCTGAAACTGCAGCCTGCTCTGTGCAATAGAACAAAAWAATTTGCATGGGCTTGCATTTAGTCTGTGCGTTAGTATTACGTTCTCTTTTGCTTAGAGATGATCTGTTCGTTCTCCAGATCTTTCTTTTTGTCTCAAGGTGCTGTTGCATGAAGCTCACACAGAGAAGTGAGRGTACTAGGGTTCATATAAATGTTCTGGATATTACCTATTTACCTGTTATCTAAATTACCTATTACCTACRTTTACCTGATACTTAAATTACCTGTTTGCCTATTAACTTTTTATTTTTAGGTCATTGATCATTTGGTGCAGGGGGATAGATGTGACACAGCATACTAGGGAAATATTTGAGATAARTGGGAACTACTAGGTACTGTGGCCTTCAGAAAAACTGACCCTTGTGTTTGATAATTTGCTGCTTCCTTCTAGGGAAGTGAATTGGAAGGAATTGCCCAACATTGGGTTTTTTCAACTTTTAGATGATAGCATCTTTTATGACAACAGTCTTGTTGCTGGTTATCTCTTGTGGCTTGCTCATAAGAAAATGTCTATTGAACAAATTGAGATAAGTAACTTCAATAGCTTTTTAATACATTGGTAGTGAGAGCTTCCTTTTCATTCTCAAATTTAAGTACAGCGTGCTGTTTTTTCTGCTTAATTAATTATTTCCACATCTTCATTCAKTTGTCTTTGGAAGATGTATTGTTTGTTAAGCATCCAGTTTGATTTCAGGCTGCTGCATGTCTTCCTATTTCAATAGCTCTGTTGGCGYGTAGCCTCAGGGAGAAGGAGTAACACATCGCCACAGCAGCATTCTTTACTATATATGGAGAGGCCTGGTGAGCTGGGCTGGTATTGAGTTATTAAAACAGATCAAATAGGAACACTGTTTTTTTTTTCTGGAAAAAGTGGCAATAATCTATAAGCAAGCTTTCTTGCTAATTATTTGCAGCTAATTCTGACTTTTGGAAATGGCTAGTCTGATTAATACAAACCTAAGACTCATCAGAAGCAACATTTGCTTGGAGAATGCAAACTCAAGTTTACCATTTGCTTTCTTCATAGAGTTTCAGCCCTGACTGGGAGAGATTGCTCTCTGATGTAGGAAAAGCTTGACCATGCCTATCGTACTCTTATCACCTTTATGGTTATCTTTCAGGTGTCAGAAGTGATGGTCACTTAGAGATATTAAAGTACGTTCCTTAAATAATTGGATGTAGTCCACTTCTTATAGGCTGTGAACGAATAATCAGAAGATTAGCACATAGAATGAAAAATGTAGTTGAGATTGGAAGACATGAAGATTTGAAGTTTTTGTGAGAATGCCTAGAYTTTTTTTAGATTCGAAATATGAGAACATGGCCGTTCAACCTACTAAAAGTGAGCAGAAATTGAGAAACGGATGGCTTCTGCAGAGAGAGTCCCTCTGAGTTTGGGGGTTTATTGATCGTGTTTTTTTAGATAGTGCAGATTTGAATAGTTGTTAATTGAAACTCTTAAGTTGTTTTATGCTAATGATTAGGAAAGACAGATGCAAACTGCCATTGCGAATGACTATAAGTGGTTTTATAAATATTTGCTACCAAGTTAGGAGATTGTTCATGAAATTTTGCCTGCTACTTCTAAGTTTACAAGATTTCTTTGATTTTGACACTGTTTTTTTATTGGTGTTCTACGATGCATAAGATTCTCCATTCCCAATTTCAATTCAGATTGGTATTAACACTTTCATCCCTTTCTGTATGATGTAGGGATCATCATGCAGATCAAAGTCACTAATGCATATGACATGAATGGTACTAGATCTTTTTTGATTTTTCTTGTTGGCTTTGGGAAAATATTGAAGTTTAAACTTGGTTCTCAGAATTTTTCTGCCTGTGTTACTAGTTTGTTCCCACCTAGAGGAAATCTGTAAGCGTAATGTTTAGAGACTAGCTTTATCATTCATCTTAATAACAGATTTTCTGTGTTAAAAGATTCTGAAAAATTAAGAGGGATTCTTATGGAATGCTTACACTGAAAACTAAAAAGTATTAAAGAGCCTTCAGCTTATATGCTGCTGCTTTGTAGAAAGAGAAATGTGGTCTGCTTCTGATGGAGCATAGATAATATTTTTTTAATCTAATGAAAACTGACTAATAAAGATTGTAGCTTCTAACAGCTTTGAAAGTGTGAACTGAGACCACCCAGTCTGCTATGTATATAATGAGGGATCTCTTAAGTAGTAGTTGATGTAAACTGTTTTCCTTCAAAAAAATAATTTCTTAGTGACATGCGATGCTATCTTTGTCAGTTTTTGCAAAAGCTTCTGTACAAACATGTCGTGTAAATAGAGAAGTTCATTTATTCCSCACCATAATCCTGTATTATGGTCACACAGGGCTTCCTTTTAGCAACCTTTCTGAAATTCCATTATATATCATCTGGTTTTACTTCCTATTGTAATAATATAAAGAACTGCTGACAGAATGTAATGGACAAAATTGACTTTTTTTTTTCTCTGTGACTGTAGTATTTTGACTATTTTCCCTTGCAAGAGAATGTGATGCAGAGTAAAAGAAGAAGCTACCTTAATGGTCATAACAGATTTCTTGATAATAGGATTTTCTGATGAAAATATTGAATGAAATTGTGACCGTGCTCCTAGTTTACTGTTCCTAAGCCAGTACTGTTTAAAAGAGAAAACTTAGTAATTCCTTAGGGTTCAGTAACTCCTGTCTTTCTGTCTGAGTCTCCTCTAATGCATTATTTCATTTTTACTGCTTCTTGGTTACACCCAAGCTTGTGATGTAACCGCTTTTCTCTTAAAGTTACTCTTAGAAACTGCTTAAACTACATCATGTTCCCTGAGGCTGTTCTCCAAGGACAATGTCATAGAGCTCTTAATAACAAAGGAAAAAAAGCTAGCTTGTTTATTGCCAAAAATGAGACCCAGATGTTTTTAGTGTGAAATAAAATAAATGACCAAATTGAGGAGTGAACCCAAAGTTACTTGGATAATTTCCAGGTGTTAGTGGCTAGAGTACTAGGTTTACTTCCTTAAAATTGTTCTTGCTTTAAAAATTTTAAAGTGCTCTAACTTTGATTTTCTCTTGGAGCTCAATGGTTTGTACAATAGGTAGCAATAAAATATTGATGCTGAATCAGGCTTGAAAGATGTTCAACTTATGTGGAAAGGAACAGAACACTACAAATTTCATGGCAAATATGCAATTATTTGACTTAGTTGTTAAGCTGTGGACAGTCAGTAGAACAGCAGACACATCATACAGATGCCAGTGGATGTCTCACATGCTCCTGGGGTAAAGCTGGGTCATTCCTGTATCCAAACAGGCAGAAATTAAACTGACAGTTGTGAGATCTTCTAACTGCCAGAAGTCAGGTCCTTTCCATTTTTTTTTCCCTCCCACCATAACCAAGCAAATTCGATGATTGTAAGGATTTCTGCTTTTGCCTGCCTTAAATATTTGCAATTTGTATGGAGCATAGTTTAGTGATGTGATGTTTAAAATTTTCACACCAAGTCAGTCACTTAAATGAGGAATGAAGTTGTCTTGGAACCTGGCACAGTTTCCCAAGTTTGAATAACACTTGCCTCTCTTTTTACATTGGACTTTTAGATTGCTTGTATACGTCAGGGGAGGGAGGTGAGTGCCTCTTGGAGGCAACGGGGAGAGCAAAGAGGAAATTTCTCATGTAGTTAATAGCTGCCTCCTCACTGTACATTTGCAGAAAAAGGCTCTGGGTTTTTTTTGCACTTTACTCAGAGTAAAACTGTTCTGCACATGAGAGCATGAAGCTGAAAGTGCTCCTTCTCAAAATACCAGATGAAATTGTATTTGGTAATGTTTTTTGATGTTATTGCTAATTCAGAACTACTATAAGCACATATATTTGTACACCTTGTGACTGAATGAGAAATCACCGTTTAAAAAAGAAAAAAAAAATCCATTAAACCCGCTTGTACTGTGTTGTAATTCATATATAAATATCCTCAGAGATAAAGAAGTGATGATGCATAAGCACAGAAAATTAAGGAGGCTTGTGACAGCATTAAATCSGATATTTATAGACTACAATGATAAAATGGGATCTCTGGAGGTAATCTAGGCCCACTTTTCTGCTCAAAGAAGGGTTGATTACAGYAGATTGCTTAGAACTTTGGTTCAAAGATAGAAGCTCCACAAAACCACTCTGGGCAACTTGTTCCTGTATTCAGCCATCCTCACAGGGAAAAAAGCTCTCACATTTAAGTGAAAATTTTTGTATTTCAACTTATGCCAATTGCCTCTTTTCTTGTCACTGGGCACCAAGACGATTTTGGCTCTTTTTTCACCTCTTCTATAAATGTATATTTATACACATAAATATATGTATAAATATATATTTATGTGTATAAACACRTGTGTGTTATGAGCTGTCTCTGAGCATTCTCTGCTTGAGGCTTAACAGTTCCAACTTTCTCTCATTCATTGGTTGCTTCAATCCCATAATCATTTTCATGGCCCTTCACTGGAAGTGCTCCAGGATGTCCATGTCTATCTTGTACTCAGCTCAGAAATGGAGTTGTTGAATGGAAATCCAGTTGTGGTCTCATCAGTGTTGAATAGAGGGGAAAGATCGCCTCAACCTGCYATGATGGTCTTCATAATTCAGCCCAGGACACTCTTGGCCTTCTTGCCATAAAGGCACGTTGCTGGCTCATGGCCACCAATGCAGCTCACCAGGTCCCCCAGCTCCAGTTCTTCAAAGCTGCTTTCCAGCTGGTAAGCCCCTAGCCTGTATTTGGTGCATGGAAATATTTATTCTCAGGTGGAGAACTTTGCTTTTGTCATTGCTTTTGTTGAATTTATAGATAAGAKTCCTGCTGGTCCATTTCTTCAGCCTCTTGAGGTCCCTCTGAATGGCAGCACAGCTATTCTGATGTAGCAACCACTCCTCCCAGTTCTTTATGATCTGCAAGCTTCCTCAGGCTTCTTCAGGCTGCACTCAGGCCCTATCATCCAGGTTATTAAATATGATGGTAAACAGTGTTAAACCTGATATTGACTCCTGGAGTATACCAGTAGTGACTGGCCTCCAGACGGACCTTATGCTGCTGATTGCAATACTTTCAGCCTGGCAGTTCAGCCAGTTTTCAGTGCTCTTTACTTCCCACTTATCTAGCCCATAGTTTGTTGGTTTATAGTTTGTTGGTTTATCTGTGTCCAAAGCCATACTAAAGTTAAGATAAAACAAYGTCCCTTTGCCAAAAAACCTGTCATCTCTTTGTAAAACTCTGTCAGGTTGCTCAGGCATATTTTCACCTTGGTAAGTAATATGCTGACTAATTCTTGTCTGTCATGTGCTTGGAGATGGTTTCCAAGAAGATTTGCTCCATTGCCTTCCCAGGGATCAAGGTGAGTCTGACCAGGCTATAGTTCCTGGGATGTACCTGTCCTGAAGGTACAAGTGACATAATTCATAATTCATTCCCTGCACATTTTTTAAAAAAAGAAAATCCTTCTCCAGTGTCTTTACATGTCATCTGTGAAGGTGATAGTTTCAGTGCAGATGGAGACTGCTACTTGAAAATATTTTTCTTTTTTAAGGTCCATAAGAGTTGCATTTCCTGTATGTGTATCACTGTAGGTTGTATCTTTGTATGCAATTGTTGACAAAATATATTTGTTCAAGTGAATAGTCATGGAATACTGAAAGGCATGTTTTATTGTTAGAAAGAAAGCATGTGAGTAATGTATGTAAAATGACTATTATGGCCTATTGTACCTCCAAATATGTCTTGTTCCTTTCCATCCCTACCGCATGCCTTTGATTTAGATCAGATTTAGCTCTCATTTACTTTTTTTGAGGACAGAACTATGACACAACAGCAACAGATCTGGATGTGACCCACATGTCTCCAAATGCATAGCCATGAGAAATCTAGTGGAAACTGGTACCCCGAAGAAAGTTTCCCCTCCAGGGAAATATGACCTCTAGGTTAAAAACTGCTTCAAATTTGTTCCATCAAAATTGAAGYTCTTTGTTCATTCAGAAGTCAACAAGAAGCTGAGAAAAGGAATAAAACAAAAGGATACTACAGGAGAAGTAGAATCCTGCATATTATTTTTACTTACGTGTTTATTTCATAGGTTGGTCCTGGTTAACTTCATCAGTCCAAATTCTACCTGTAGGCTGGCAGAATAACCTTAAAGCATTAAGTTTCAGMTGCTGTTTCCTACTCTGTTTTTAATCGTTCAGGGAATCTTAATAGTTAAGTTTCCCTGCTATCCCAGCTTCAGACAGAGGAAGAAATATTATTAGCCGTGTTGGAGCCAGGAAGGTAGGAATTTCGCAGTTAATAACTTTTCCATTGTTTTTTTAAGGGCCCTTGATAGTCTGTGATTGACATTGCCATTGTTTCTCTCCATTCCCTTGCCCTCAGGACATGGGAGCCCTCAGATGGGCAGTAGGCTGAGGGAGGAAAGCAATTAATGGGCACTAGTAGGTGTATTAGCAAAATATTTTGGTGAGGGGAGAGTGCTCTTTGAAATAGTGTGTTTGAAGATGCAATATGTTATCTCTCCAAGAAGCTGATAATACACGGAAGGATGATGTTGCATGTGTATTTCTAGTGACTTTGAAAAGTCGCAAATTAAACAAGATAATTTGCTTTAGGCTACCTGTGTCATAMAGCAGGAAAAAAAACAGTTTGTAACATTGATAAAGCTGTGTAGTACTGTCACTTGTATATTTGCGTTGTATGAGAACAGAATTCACATCCATTATGCCTAGGTGGAGCAAAGGAAGTTACTGGAGGCATGTGAGGATGTCACAGTTCAGACAGAAGCATTTTGGGTGAGCTAAATTGAAACAAAAAGCAAGTAATGTTCATAGATACACACATGGATATGTGGATATGCAGACATATGCATATGTACACACATACAAGTACACAAGAAGTTATCTCTTGTTCATAGTAGTAGCTGGGATTCTTTTACTTTGCTGCTTGATTTCAGATATTTTTTAAGTCTCATTGGGAACAAGCTGAACTTGTGAAACAAACTTCACTGTCCAGAGAGACTTTTGCAGAAGGTGCTTTGAATTCAGAGACTTAAAAGTGCCTATTAAAAGTTTGTGGTCTTCGTTGTGGTAGTACGAATAGAATTTCTAGTACTGAATTTAAATCCCCTTTTGATGAAACAGAACAAAAAAAGAGGGGAGAGGGGAATATAGGAAAAACTAACGTATCATGTCCACAGTATCTCAAACCTGAAGTCTAAAGCAAGCTATTATTGCATTTCCAGTTGGAACTCTCTAAGAAAGAGCAAACATATGAGTGATATTTCTATGGAAAACACTCCAAACCTCAAGTGACTTACGGCACAGAGATCACTTGAATCATAAATTGAGTCTTTGTCATTAATATGGCTCAATGGATTTTTCTGTTACTAATTTGTCTGGTCACTTCTATACCCATATAAACTTCTAGCAACTGATGATTTACAATCAGAAGTTTCATAATTTAATTGCATACTTTGTGAACATTAACTTCTTTTGTTTTTGAAGCAACCACCAACAGCATCTGATATTTCCAATTCTTTCTTCTGTTAGGAGAGATGAGAACAACTGTTTCTTACCATTTTCCCTTCCTTCACAATTATACAGATCTTTATCATAGGTTTTCCTCAGTAATTTTCCCTGTTTTCTGTCTCAGATTGTTGAGTCTTTCTAATATGGAAGCTGCTCTGTAATGGTGATCATTGCCTTTCTCAGAACCTTACAGGATTCTTTTGGAGGTACAAAGTCAAAAACTTTGCACAGTATTGAAGGCATGGGTTTGAGTGGATGCTCTCATGGATCTGCTTCTTGAAAAGTGATGACCAGCTAGGAGACTGCTGGTGTGTGCATGAACTTAAAAATCAGTTTCCTTGGATGTTGTGTATTTGCGATGAGTTGTGTATGTGATTTTGCCATTCAAGCATTCAATACCATTAGCTCCTTCTGTAGTTTGTGAGCATCAGCTGTCACTTAGTATCATCAACAGCTTGTCACTCTATGCCCCCCTCTGCCAGTCCTTTTCAGGTCATCAATGAGTAAAGCTGAATAGCTTGAACCCTCTTGGGGATCTTGTTCTGGTTTTAGTGGAGACTTCCTTATTCTGTTTCTTTTAACCAACTATTTATCCATACAAGGATACTGTGGTGTCTTGAAATAGATTCCATGCTGCCTACAAATAGTCAGTGTTTCAAATACTCTTTGTAGTTTCTTTTTAAAGAGCTTTTTGCTTTTCATGCAGGTCCTCTTTTCCAGACCAAACCAAGAAATCCCATACAGCTGTATTTTTATTGTCCCAACATGGGTGGTATATCTGATTGTTATGTTTCAACAGAAACTGTTTGGTAGTATCATTCAAGAACAGATCCTGTGTACTTGTTTAATAGTTTCTTACTTGTGGGTTCCCTTATTACTTCCCTACAAGGCAACCATCTGTGGTAGCTTTAAACTTAGTCTTAGCASCATACCTTGATGTGACAATTAAAAATTTTACACGGGATCAATGAAATTAATGTTCCAACAGAYCTGAGTTACTGTGCAGGCAAGACAAAACGCTTGTTTTTATTTTTATTWTTTTTTTTTCCCTGCTTATGAGCACCATGCAATTTCATGCTTACTTTTRTATGTTAAACAGACTTTCCTTTGGTAATAAACTTCAGCAGTCTTCAAAGCATAAGAAGCTTTATTTCAATAATTTCATAAGCTGTCTGAAATTAAGTCTGTTTTGGGAGGAAAGATGGGGAAAAGGAATGAAAATGCTGGGTTTTTTTGTTCTCATTGTTTGGCTTTAAATGTCTCAGGTGCTTTCAGTTAGCAGTGTRGTGGGTGATGGCCCACAGGCATTTGCACCTGAGCTCTTCTCAATTGTTCCTACGCTTTTTTTCCTCTGTCCATTCATCCATGTAAGTCAGCTATATTTGATACTTGCAAAATAGCCTTTGGAGGATCTAATAACTAGCTGAGTAACAAATTCAGATAGTCTTATCAAGTACAGTTCTTGAAATAGTAGCTGCCATTATGTTCCATTGGCAAAAGGTACACATTAATTGCAAGAAAGGGTTAAATGTAGTTGTTGGTGCATGCCTGAGCCCAACACCTTTAGAAATCTTGAGTGAGCTCAGCTGCAGCAGTTCCTGACAATGCAGTGAAAAACTCTGGTTCTCTTYGGGGAAGAAATGGCAGTATTGTTTCCTGTTTTCTTTTTCTTTTTTCCTACTTTCTTTGTCTTTTTTTTTTTTCCCCCACAAGTTTTCTTTCCAAGCTCCTTATGACCTTTTATGGACTGTATTTTAAGTAGTTTACTATTCTGTTTTGAGAAAATAATCATGTTAACCAGACTGTTACAGCAGGTAAGTCTTCCTGAGTGCATAGCTCACCAATTTCTTCTTTTAAAGGTAGATTTAATAATGTCCTTGGAGGTACCCCCTGCCAATCTAATCATTTTGTTTCATGCCTGTCCTGTTTTGTGTCTGCCTTGAAAATAATTTCATGCAGTCATCTGGGTAATAGTCCTCAGGTAACCTGAGGTAGATATATCTTACAGAGTAATGCTGATATGTCCTGCTCTCTGCAGCCTTGAAGAAAGGAGTCATTCTTCTTTTATTAAAAACTCATGGGCAGATCTAGGAAGAGGAGGAAGTTTCATCATACAAAGTTATAATTGAAAACTACTGTGTTGTAGAAAGATATTATGCATACGTATATAAAATGTAATGTGTTTTATATAAGTAGCTGCTCCTGCAAAATCCAGTACTGCATAAACAAATGTCTGAAGCTTTAACTCTGTATTCCTGTATGACATGATTAGAAGGATTGAATATTTATATGCTTTTATTAGCTTGTACCCAGAACTGAATTTCACCATTTACTAACCAGTCTTAATTACAAAAATTATGCTGATGCCTTATAATCATTGTAGAAGAAATAGTAGTGCAATTCCGTGGTGAATTCCTGCATGCAGGAATAGAGGCTCCCTGCCCTGACCATTCTCAGCGCCCAAGGGCTTTCCGGGAGCGCAGGTGAGCGGACGCTGGAGCCTGCTGCGAGGCTGTCGCCCTGTGTGGGTGCTGCGGAGGAGATGTGTGGGCTGGTTCCTGGAGGCCCGTTCCTCATCTGTCGAGAACTATTGTGCCGAGTTGGAGATCGGCTTTAATGGGTCGCTTTTGGGGGCCTGAGGAGCAAACGAATAAAGCGGAGTGTGTAAAGCTATATTTCCCGTGCATAATGATGGTTAAAGTAGCCTGGATGATGGAGGGMGGCGCAGTGCACGGCGATTGCTGGCTGTACAGTCAGCGTGTGGCTCCTCAGACTCACTCGGTTTGACTCGATGCAGGTGTTGCCAGAGCTGATGTGACTCCTGCAGAGCCCCTGCGCTGTTCTCCAGTTTCCAGGAGATTTTATTAGTCTGGGCTCCACACTGTGCGCATTCACGGAGTTGCTCCTGATCCAGCGCTGGAGCTAAGCTGTTCCGTGGCATTCGGTGACTATCCGTCATTCTCCCAGCGCTCCCGATTCCAGGAATATTTTGCAGGTCTCATTAGCTATAAAATGTCCAGTTCCAAGTACTTCGGAGGCCGAACAGCTGCGTTTTCATCAAGCAGGCCCAGGTGGAGCGAACCGGACCGGATCCCGCGTGGCCCTGCACCCCYGGTTCCTCCCCCGGGCCTGCCGCAGTGTCGCGGGCCGGGGCTCGCGCAGGTGCTGCTCGCGTGGCAGAGGCGTTTCTAGCTCTGYGGAGGAGGACGGAGCAAAGATTTCCAGTAGCGTGCTGTGAATCGCAGGGGCTTGCTTACTGCGGAGGAGCTCGTGTGACCCTCGCAAGTTCCCTAACAGCGCTGGTGGGAAAAYGTAAATGATACTTTTGGAAATTTTAGTTCACTGTTCAGATTCACAGACCCGATGAAGCATTCTCTCATTGTGTAGCTAGAATTAATTGTAGTTGCAAAAATGGCTTGGCCTTTAAATCAAATTCCAGATACCATATCTTCATGTTCGTTCTATTTTAAATAAACCACAAGTTTAGAAGCAGAAATATCTGTATTTATTTATACAGTGAGGTCACAAGAACAGTTTCAACATTTTTTTTTTTAACAGGAATTTGGCTCACTTTCAATTTAGCAGACCACTTCCCCCCCCCCCCTTTTTTTCTACTGTAGTGGTAAATGGCTTCACATTTTCCTAAGTATATTATCAAATTAGAAACGCTGTTCTGATTAGAAGAGTTGTAATTGAATTAGACATTCTTTATAAATTTGATGTTACACTTTCATGGTACCTGGGCTGGTACTTGCTCTGTTGTGTGTGCTGCAATCCCCGTTAGGGTGAGGAGTGCCGTTATGTCTAGGCCGGTGCACGGTTCGGCGAGAACTAATTAGCTGACACGATGGAGCGTTAGGCAGTAGCACGGCAGGGACATGTTCAGCGTTACTGAAGATAGCGTAGCGCTGTTTTCAGTAAAATAAGCTCAGACCTTGGAAAAGCTGTGAGAAGACTGAAATAAAGAGCGGAGCAGTTTCCAGTTCTTATCGGACRGCTCTCATCCGTTCTTCAGCTGCGGCGCTTTGCGCCCTTCGCTGAAGGAAGCGGCTTCGGAGGCGAACGCTGGATTTCCGGCCGCGAGGATCCCGAACGGAGACGACGGACCCTCCCCGCTGGCGCCCGCCTCCCGCGGTTTTCGTGCTCGGCTTCCTCGTGAGCGCTGCGGCTCGGCTCGGCTCGGCTGCCCGCCCCGGGGAGCGGGGGACGCCCGCGGCACGGAGCTCTGCCGCCTCGCGCGTCCTCTCGGGCGCTTCTCCGTCAAGCTGAAGGCAGCGGTGCTGATAAACGGCCGTTCTCATTAAACGCTTTTCGAGGCTTTTACGCCTTCTGTACAGGATTTTAAAGCATCCTGCGTTTTACTTYGGTCCTTCTGTATCAAGAAATTTCTTAGTGATGTTTCTCTCCAAGTATTTTTAGCAGTGTAATTGGAATTTTTTGTAGGGTTGGCTCTTGATGGTGTTTTGGCACTTAATAAATATCTGTATGTTAAATGTATCCCTTATTGAGTGTGTATCTGCATTTATATAGGGGAAATCTAGTCTTTTTATGCAAGTATTTTAGTATGARCTACTTGAATACAGTCGGTGGCGTTCGAGAGAAAATGCCCTGCTCGCTCCCGCGGTTGCGCTGCGGACCAAACCGCGCATGAAATGCGATTTAGAAACAAGTCTTAAAGTGATGAAAATGATGTTTGGAGAGGTTACAAAGCCTGAAGCAGCACAAGCCCTTTTTTCTTTCTTTMTTTTATTTTTTTTAAGACCTGTTAGCTCGGACTCCTCCGTCGTCAGCTGCTCGCCCGGCCTTGCCTCGCTAGCTGCACGCTGCGTTTGCTGTGCGCTTGGCGTGCCGCGAGGAGAGGAGCACGTGCAGCGCGTGTGTACGCGAGCACTAGTGTGTTCTCGTAGGAGGTTTGAAAATCAAGCTGTTCCTGAGTTCAGGCAAGGGAAGGATTTGGTTAAGCAGTTATCTCTGTGGGTCGGTTCAGCTTACTGAGCGCCGCAGTGTGAGAAGAGTAAAACGTCATTTATAACAATACTGTGTTTTTATGGTTTAGTATGTTATATAATGTATTATATTTCTCTATAAATAACATAATAAATTCTGACCAATACAAAAGGCTTATTGCTGGGAAACAGTGAATCACGTCGTGAGCTGCTAGGGAACATACCTGTGTGGACTTCATCTGATGTTTGAAGGAAAATCAATGTTCAGGTAATGTCAGGATGAAATCCTAAAATGCTCAGGAAGAGGACAATTTAAAAGGGCGACTGAGAATCTGGTATCTTGGAAAAATAAAGGAACTAAGATAGCGTTAAAACTTTGGTTTAGTTTGATCTCTGAGGAAGGCCTTGCAATTCCAACTGGATTCAGAATTCTCACAGTGGAATTACTCAACRTGTGAGAAAACTGGAGACCGGTTACTGGGTGCTAAGCATCGATAAGTTTCTAAAATCCAGGTGGCTTTTGAGACCAGAATTCTAGCAAAAATAGATTGGTAACCAAAGTTAATAAGCATCTAAGGCAGATGGGGAAGGAGGAAGGCAAAAATATATTCTTATATATGAGCATAATTAGAACAGTGGAGCTGTGCTGCTTTAGTCTGGGTCAGCTTCGACATGCAAATACCATTCCTCTGGGCTGTGGAAGCAAGCAGCTGCTGGTGGTGTCAGAAAGAGGATTGTAGGAGAAAGACTGTTTCTTATACATAAAACTGCTTTTGAATTTTGCAAGGAAATCTTACACATTTTACCAAAGAGAGAAAGTTTATGCATTTTGCAGGTGGCAGACTGGTATCACTTGTAAGCCAGTGGCCTTCTTGCAAATGATAAGCTGTAAGTGTGAAATTTTCAAGGTAAGTCAAATGGACTAACATATAAACATTGAGCTTCTCTCTAAAATGTTCCTGGAAATACTCCAAAGAAAAACTTCTAGTTCAAAGCACTGTGTTGTTGGTTGTGTGTATTTTTTGTGTTTTCTACAACAGTACTCATCAGCTCCAAAGGTGATGTTTCAGAAGTGGGGTTTTTTTTGTTTTTTTAATTTCACTTGGGTGTGCTGCAGACATAATAGGTAGTCTGGAAATCACCTTATCTTATTGCGCCTACATATGCAGAACGAAAGATAAAATCCAGATACTTTCTGGTAACTATTCCTCATAGCAATGAAAACTCAACATGGTGGCCATATGAGTTGCTGTTAGTAGGCCTCCAGAGCAAAATAAAGAAAAAAACTTGAATACTTATCCATACTGAAACATTAAAACTTTCACGTGATTGTCCCTTGACTCCCTATCTCAAGCCTATAGGCAGGTGGTCTGCATGTGGCATGCAGACCTTGGCACACAGTGTGTTTTGTGTTCAGTTTGTAGTATTAATTTTAGTACTATGTATTAATAGGAGCTGCATGTGGTTATGCATAATAGAATAAGCTTCTTAATTTGGAAGATAATCTAATTTTTTTTTTTTTTTTTTTTTGTTCTAACTGTTCTTGTTTAGGCGTCTGAACAGGAATAAATTGCAAGTTCTTCCGGAGCTGCTTTTTCAGAACACGCAGAAGTTAACAAGATTGTAAGTAAAATTTGACTTGCATTTGTGTTGTATGTTCCTTATTGCATTATGCAGATTCTGCATGTTTGTCCCGACTGGGGTGAGATGTTTGATTTTGGAGGTACTAGAACTGCTAGATGGTAAGCATTCATAGYGATGTTGTGTTGTCTTTGCATTTATAGTAGTAATTCATTAGCAAATAAATATCAGAGGGAAAAGAAATCACAATTTTTCTGTTTGTTATGTGTTGTTGACTTCAAAGTGAAATATTTGCAGCTCTCTATGAAGAGTTATAGAAATAATAAAGAAGTGGTAACTTACATCAACTGTACAAAGTCCAGATGTCCAGAAAGAGAGACTGTATACACATGGTTTTAAAAAATCAGCATTTTGATGTATTACAGTTTGTTATAGTAATTTTTTCTTTGAGTTTTAAAAACATGCTTTTTTAAGTAAACCAAGTCACTGCCATGCAGGCCAGTAAAGTTATGGTTGATGCCGCCTCAGCCAGGAAGATGAAAAAATATGGGAGAAGAAAGCATTTTGCATCTTGAAATATTAAGACTGTGTTAGATGATGTTTAGATGGTAGTAGGACTGGTATGAACAGCAAGAAAAGACTAACCTTAGCTCAGGATCACATTTTGGGGGAGGATTTGGGGAGCGTTGTTTGTTTTTTATGTTGTACAATGACCCTGTGATTTAAAAAATAATAATAAAAAAAGAAGGAGGATGAGCAGGTGGCTAAACAGATGCAATCGAGAACAGAATCACGTGCTTATTTTAAAGTAGCGGTTAAAAGCTGTTGGAAATAGCTTTCTGGAACCTGCCAAGGCTTAACTCATGATCTAGTCCATCTTTTTTGAGATGTGTATATGGTAAAATTTTATTTTGAATGCTTGAGTTTATTTATGGAAGACTGGTTAGTAAGATTTATGATTTGGCTAGCAAAATTGTGAAGTTACTACAGGATGGCTGAAAAGTTGCTACACTCATATGGGGTTCTTATAATTGTTTTAATACCTCTTTATGCAATGAAACAGCGTTCAGGCAGTGCAGTAAATTTTTCTTCCTGTGGAAATACAATACACATTGCAATGGTGAAGATTGATTTTGGAATCAGTTGACTATTTGAAAAATAGACTCTTTGTCAAGGTTTTAAGAGAAAACAAATTGAACAGGGTGGTGTGATGAGTGGCACTGATACAGCTTTGGAGGATTTGTTTAATGAACTCTGGTTTTCTTAGAACTTTCTCTTGAAAGACTTACTGTGCAAATAAGTGAACTTTTATCAACCACATTGAGATTCAGATTGGAAAATACTGGTGTCTTGGTCTCAAAATCTACTTGAAATTTTTTGCCAGATTTGTTTTTGACTAATGTGACTTTGTCATAGCTTTTAAATGCACTGGAAAATATTTTCTCCATGGGCTTTCTAGGACTGAGTGATTCAAGTGTATATCTTTTCTGTATCTTGAAATTTCACTTGATTATAGAATGTGAGGTGATTCTTGCTTCCCATTAGCATTATCTGGTCTTCAGAGGATGCTGTTCGTATTTATTTTGTAGAAAGCTGCTCATATGGGTTTCCTAAGGAAATGGTGGTACTTTTAAGATTAGGAAAAAGAAAAAAAAAAAAGAAAAAAAGAAAAGAACATGCTTACATGTATCTACAAATATGACTTCCTATTTAATATGCTCTAATTTCTTCTGTAAGTAGTAGCATTGTATGTGATTAGCACTGAATTGAAATGAAATTTCTGGTTACTTGTGGTTTCTAAGGAAGGTTGTTTATGTTGATAACATCTTCATCTGTCTTGATGAGTGCTGAGGTAGTTGTAATCTCAGAAGCTTTCTAAAATTGTCAGTTAACTTCAAGTACCTTTGCTTTTTTCCGCAACCCCTCTCCTCAGACCGCAGAGCTACAGAATATCCTYGTCTTTCACAGTTCTGCCTGGACTTCTTTGTCACATCTGGTTGATATTAGGAGCAGAAGTATAGAGGGGAATCAGCCTTCGGTGGAATGTGAAACGTCCCGCAAAATGAGTTTTTCATAAGATTTTGAGCTTTTTCTTTTAGGAAGAATGGCTTTGGGATTCATGGATTTTGTTTGCTTTAGTTAAGATAAAAATTTTAAGGTTATGTTGGCTCGTGACTGAGCTCTTGACTGAATTCTCTAGTGGAAATGTTTGCTATTGCTCTGTTGTCTTGATTTCCTAGATTTTAAGAGTCTTAATTTTTTTTTGTGAGATAAGTATCAAATATCTTGAAGTGAGGTTACTTTAAATGTTCAGAGAATGAATCTAGGAGAAAACATTTAATAAATCTTGAAATGGAAACAAGGCAGGTAGTTGTTGGATAGCTTCAGATACTGTTTACTAATAAATAGGGATAGAGAGAAAAGTAATACTAATCTTAATAAAAAAGATTAAATGCATAGAGAAAGTGCAACAACCCAAAACATGTAGGCTGTCTAAAGCTATAAAAGCATGTTTTGAGCCCAAGGTAACTGCTTTGTAATATTCAATATTCAAAATAAGTTCTGAAACTTGGGTAGTGTATGAGTGTAACTTTTTGCTCCTGGGTGCTGGTGTCACGAGTTTCCTTAGCGCGCGCAGCCGTGTTGGTGGACACGGCGTGTCTGCCTGCTCACCAACGGCCAGGCACGTACGAGGCCACGAGATACTTAGGGATCTTAAAACAAAACCCAGCCTGTAAGAATATATTTGTTTTGTAAGAATATATTTGCTTAGTTGTCTTATTTTCTGTAGCCAAGTAGTCAAGATGAAATGAAGCTTCCTAGTTTGGACTAAAAAAAGAAAATCTATCGAAGTGCCCTAAACTAGAGACTTGCAGCGCGAATGAACCGCCGTTACCAAGTGTCTGTAGTTCTGGGGCGTCTGTTGGGCGCGGTTACTATTAACGTCYGTGTGTATGGGGGATCCCGTGCTGCCAACGCATCGTGGGTTGTTTGTGGTGCAGCGAAGTTCGTCAGGGACGGGGACCGAGAGGCGCCGCTGTCCCGCTGCGCCTTGCGTGCAGCCTCCCGGGCRGCGGAGCCCCGCGGGTGCCTGGAGAGGCAGGTGGGTGCTTGCTGCACGTGGTGCTAATTCCCCAACTGATGGCAAGTCATATGGTCTCTTATAGATGTATATCGCTCTATCTGTAAATAGATGTTTTCCAGGGTGAAGTCGGTGCCTATCAATAATTACAATAATTGCCAAACTTTAATTAGGTAGTACTTCTCCAGAACAAATTGCAAAACAAAATGTATCACTTGAATGCTTGAAGATTGGAGGGGGGCAGGCAGGGGAAAGAATTAAATGAGGAAAAAAATTGGAAATTTAACAAACTGCTAAAAGGATATGKGAATCTGGTGCTCAGCCTGCTATATTATGCTGTTGCTTTAGGTTAATTGGGGTCAGGAATTACCTGGCTTTTGCCTYCATACAGACGTTCTGTTTGTAGGTGGATGAAGAGGATATGTAGAACTTGGTTAAGTTACACTGACTCACTCTTATTTGTAGTGAAATCTAAATTTTGGCGTTTTTCTGGATTATATTTCAGTTGCTTTTCAATGTTTTCTTCCTGAAGTAATGTGTGGACCTGCAATTTTGTTTATAATTTATTTMTAACACTAATATGAATCTTATCTCCTGTTTATAACCACAGAGGTGAGATGTGTCATCTCAGTTTGCTAGTTCRGTATGCAATAAATGGCACATTAATATGCTATGTTCGGCAGTGTGAAAGACCCAAATAAGCAAATGTGAATTTGATACCTTGAGGAACACTAGCAGAAATTGAGTCTCTTTTTTGACTGTTTGACTGTTACTTGCTTTTTTTTTTTTTTTTTAATGCAGATTAAAAATGAGAAAACACACACACACACACACACACAAGCAGATGTTTCTGAAGAATTTTCTGGAAAAAGGTTTCTCAGAGAAGTTTTATTGCTGTGGCTGATTTTGATACCTTGATTGCTCAGTTTTATCCTGAAGCTCAGTGTTAAAACTACATTAAAAAGCCTAGAAATAGTAGTCTATTCTGTAATTCATACACTTTGAAAGTCTTAGCAAGAAATGTGTATTATTGTATGGACATGCACACTTAAAAGGAATGTTTCCGATGAACTTATTAGWCACAAAGTCTATGCAACCTCTCTGATTATTTTTCTTACTGGCTTTTAATTTTGTTTTTATATGTTCATATTTACCATTTCTTTTCCTGATTTTCTTGTTCTGATGATTTTAGTGTTTGATGTGCAGTCTTTAATGTTGTGTAAGCAGTGTCATTAATTCCTAGCAGAGGTTTAGGCACTACCTTAYTTATGAGGATCATATTCTTGAACATACGTATAAAGCTGTATGCARCTTTGAGATGGGCTGTGCAGATCTGTGCCGTTGTATTGCACAGCGCGCCTGGAATGAGAAGTTGGCCCAGGAAAGTCGGCGTCTCCTGGTGTGGCAAGGGCAGTATGGATTAGCTCTTACCAATGTCTTGTCATCTTTGGGTACTTGTCTCCTTCAGTTTTTTTATTGTAGGTAGGAGGATGTTTCCCATGTGTATGGTTTGCCAAAAGTTGGCCTCTGAAAGAGTTGCTACAACTGTCATCCTTGTGGTCTCCTTTCTAGCTTGGTGCTTTGCAAGGTCTAAGTGTGAAATTCCTAACTWCTGGCTCGGCTCAGCTCTGAGGCGTTTATCTAGTGAATGTCATCAGAAGCTGTTTCTCAGAGCAGGGATTAGTTCATAAATTTTCTTAGTGTCCTCTTTATTTTCCTGTCTGTCCCCTTTCTAGAAAGCAAGATCGGAGCGCTGTCGGCGAGCTCCRTCATCATTCCACGCTAAAGCAGGACCCTGGCAGTGCCGCTGCGATAGGAGCTTGAGTTATGGCGTTGCCATGGCAAAATAATGTAGGCTGTAACAGTGTGTTGCTGTGRTTTTGTCCACATCCAATAATTGTTGTTTTACTGTGTATAGATCACAGCAGGTCTTTTTAGAAGACAGTAAATAATAACAGTGAGTGTTTGCTGCTCTCTGGGGTGCACTTTTGGCTTGAGAAAGATGCGCATTAGGTCAGAAGCTTCTGCTGCTGATAGCTGGATGACACTGATAGCGTTTATCAAGCTGAAGCCATTAGGAGTGTGTGTCAGTGTGTATACACATGCGTGTGTGTGTGTATAAATATACGCACATACACACACATATATACGCATATGTATATTGGTTCTGTTTGTAAATAATGTATTTTACAATTCTTAAAAGTATGCACACCAGTTATACTTCCAGAGTCTAAGAATTTTTTTGCTGTCCAAATGAGTACAGAAATCTACTTCCCTTTTTAAAAATATGAATAAGGCTTTTTTATGGAAGTAGAAAAAAATGAGGATAAGTCAAAAAGGAAATATTTGAGGCTTCATCCTTTATACTGCTTTTTCCTCAGCTTGAAAATAGATATTTAAAATTATACTCTGTAGATGTCTTGGGGAACTGTGCCTTGGCAAAATAGGGGTGCTTGGGGAAGAAAAGGTGCTCTTCAGCAAATTGTGCATTTTAGAGCTACCTTATTTAAATAAACACCTATTGCCAACTTGTCTACTGATTAGGCCATCCTATTGTATTGCTATTTAAGGCAGTTTGTAGCAAAGAGTTTAACATTTTCAGAAGCAATGCCACACATGCACGTGAAGTTAAACAACTATTCTGCCTTGGAAGTAAGCTTTACGTGATTGCTTTTCACCTTCGTTATTTGTTAAAAAGAATAATACCTCTTCCTTCATTTTTAGGAATGAAACATACTCTTTTGGTTGGAATTCAGTCCAAGAAATCAGGAAACTCCCAATTTGTAAGATTAATTCGCTATTAACTTATTTGGTAGCCTTAGGCATGTTGCTGGGTGTCTRTTTCCCTAAATATAGGGTTGTTTTTTTAAAGCAGTTTCAGCAACATACTCTATTTTCAAGTCATGCATCTGGGAGATATCATGTTAAATAAAATTATATTATCATTTTGTGTGCTCAACACATTCTTAAATTGGGAAGTGTTTGGTTTATTTTCCTAAAACCAAGAACAGCCTTGTGAACTTCCGAAGTCCAGCTGAGGAATTTGCATCAATAGGGCTGTTGATAGTTTGACATTTCCTTTTAAAATAAGTAATATTAAGCCTTTATTTTTATATCAATAAATTAATGTTGATAAAATCCAGTATTTTGTCATCTCATCCACTTGGACATCAATTGCAAAGATTAATGTCCCAAGATTAGGTGTTTGAATTGTCAATTAATTAAAATCAYAAGATTAACGAGACTAACCTAAAATCTGCTGAATCTATTTTTGGAAAGATAGTTCATCTTTAATGTAGATTATTTGAGCTTAGGGACTTCTACTGTTCCTGTGATCCATTAATATATTACAGCACCCTGAATTTGCTGTTGTGTGGTAAAGCAAACCAATAAATTGGGTAGGAGGAGTGAAGCCCCTGCTTAACTGCCTATGGATAGCAACGTAAATCAGAATTATGTTAAGTAAATTGACAACCATATTAATCCAGAGTCATCTTCCATAAGCTTCCGCACACTATTGATATTTATACATTCCTTGTTTCTGGAGAACCCTTGTTTRAAAAATGGTTGCAGACCTATTGCTTTTGTAAGGCTATGACTCTTCCTTCCATACCTCTGATGGAGGATCTTCTGTCTACAGAGAATGAGCAACCGTGGTGAGAGCATGCGGTTCCAGATGTCAACAACCTCTAGCATTGAGTAACTGATGATTTATCTCTAGAAGTGCATAGCAAAGTGGGGTTAAATGCCTTGAGGGAAGCAGATTGTAAAACTGAATAAAGAGAAGCATCTCTTCCTGAAGGGGATGGAAGGAAGTGAACTTTGTCTTTGTGAAATCTCAGATGAAAAAAAACTGTTGGCTTTGTAGATGTGCTCTTGTGTGAAGTATGGAAAGTCACAAAATATGAGTGTTGAATGTATGTGTTTAAGGCAGATTACTTGGGTGCTTGTGTGCACATTTTTGTGTGGAATGCATGATCTTCATGGATGGGTAGATCTCTTCTGAGAAAGAGATCCATAAGGGCCARTTTCCACATCCTGGGTGAAAACAACCAGGTAACCATGGAAGTAGATTTGCTTTAGCAGTTTCTGAAATATTGCAAAAGCAGTCTGGATGTACTGGTAATTAAACTCTTACTACTGCTTGTTTCTCTCTTTCTCTTACGATGTTAACTATTCAACTGCTAGATTAGTGCATTGCTTTCAGAATGTGAGTCCTATGTCAAGTTGTAGAGAGCAAAATATGATCACGGCAACAAGCAAATTCTGTCACTTCTGAGGCTTTGCAGAGGCCAGAACTGCATTGAATTGATCTCAGGGAGCAGCCTGTGTGAATTGTGAAATGTGGTATTTATGAATTTTGTGTTCTGCTCAGACAATGAGTAACTGCAACTTCAGGGTTCTTTTATAAGCTGTGTTAAGTGCCCTGTCTTGCAGTAAATTTCACTTGGAAATGATTGATAGGATTCAGACTGGTAAATTCTTTTAAAGAGCTGTTGGTGGACCAGACTGTTGGTGGACCAGACTGTTTTTTTTTTTTTTTTGCTTTTATCTGAGCTACAGCAAGGATAGTTTGCTCAGGACTCAATGGTTAGTCATCACCTAGGTGGAGGGGGATGTGGTTTCTGAGGATGGTCGTGTACCCTCTGCCAAATCTGAAATGCATCCTTTCCAATGTTTTGCTACTTCTGTCTTTAGTGACAAGTTAAAATTTGGGAGAAAAACACAGTGAGTCAGCTTCTTGCTATGATGGCTTTCACATGACTAAAAGCTATTACAGAGTTCTCAAAATACAATAGTTGTGGGTGGGCATATTGGCTTACCATTTTCTTATATTAGTCTTCAGGGCTTGGATTTTTTTTTGCATCTGTGAGTACCATCTCCAGAGCTGTGGCTCCCTGCAGAGTTGTTGCACTGGGATTGCTCCAGCTGCCTTCCTGGGAGTGCGGGGCTGGGACGCAGTGTTTCTCCTGGCCCTTGCCAAGTGGGTACATCTGCTCGAGTCATGGACAGCTTTTGGTCAACCCTTGCAGAGGATTGTATAGCTGCGTAGAGTTTAGTGCAGGCAGAGAAGAGTAAAGTTGTATCTTCAAGTATGATATTTTTGTAGATATTCTGACCTAATGGTGTGTAGGCCATTCCTTTTCCAGGTGGCAAATAACCATGTTAGTGTGATGGCTCTGCATGGCCTTAAGTTTACCAGAAAGTCAAATTTACTGCTTTTTTTTTTTTTTTTTTTTTTTTTTTTTTTTTTTTTTTTTTTTTTTTTTTTTTCCTATTAATGTGTCTTACTGGCCACTGAGCTGATCTGCAGGTGTCAGCAGGTATGCTGCACATGGTATACTTGCTTATAGTTTATTTGTACGTGGATATTGCTTTTACTTGTTTAAAACTTGTGTTTATTTGGTTAATTCATAAACTATTTTTTGCACTTTCCTCACTGACTGTATTTTGAAAGCTACTGAAAACCTTTTGTCAAACAATCAGGTTAGTAAATGATCAAGAACTGCTAGGGGTTTCTGGCCACGGGTAGGGTGAGTGGTTGCAAATTCATTTGCAAATTTTCATTGCTGCAACTAGGAGAAAGTGCAGAGTAAATATAACATAGGAGGTTAAAATAAGAATTTAGCATTATTTTCACACTTTGAGGCCATTTCTTTAAACTAACTGAGTATAGAGCTAGTTGTAGGATGGATTATAGTGGTCACCTGAAGCACAGTCATCTCATCTGTGTAACAGGAAAAAATTAAATAATGATAAAGCAAATATTTACACTGCATTTCAAAATGCAGTTATTCTAGGGTTAAAAAAAATAGTTTAAATTCATTTTTGTGCACAAGTCCTTTAAAATACTTTGGAAGTATCTTGCAAAAGATGAGACTTGCTTTCACTCTGTAAATGCATACTAAAAATAGATGCAATGATCATTGTTATAGCGTTACCAAAGAGAGTTAAATTAGAAGCGCTGCACGTAATGCCTGGATTTTGATCAATGATTTGAAAAATAAAAGACCATTTCCCATTGACAGTTTTCCGGCACCCAGTTGTACTATTTGCCGTTTCACAGGAGCAACACTCAGCTCTGTCTGCAGAGAGGGGTGTCTRTTCTGAGTGCCCGATGTGTAAAGGTTGTTGCAGGTAAAATGATGCAAGAGCAAACACTTCCTCATTTTAATGATCGTGTAATCTCATTCCTGAAAGCTGTAATGAGTACGTTAGGAAGCATAACTTCATGAAAATTTTCAGTGTTTCACTGGGGTAATATGGCATACCTATTTAAAATATTTGAGGCACTTAAAGGTCACCGAAAGTGAGTACTGCTATTGCTTCTAAATGCACTATAGTTTTGCTTTTGAAATACAACCATTAATGATCCAGGATTTCAGTAGGATTTGTATGCCCTTCAGTGGGAGAAGCGAGGGGACTGTAAAGGGGTGTGTGTGTGTGTGTGTGTGTGTGTACATGTACGTACGTAGCACCTTCCAGAAAGGTCAGTATGGAGCTGAACCAGGAGGTCTGAGCCTGACCCACCTTCATGTTCCAAGGGCAGTCTGCATTGTACAACTGTCAGAGTAGCAACTATTTATGAAACAACATTAAAGTAACTTGTGCAAGTCATTAAACATTATGATTCTCCAAAAATAGACAGGCAGGAGGTTTATTATCTTCTTGGTCTTATGACTGAGAGAAGGATGTCATACAARTTGTGCCTTTGAGCTGCTTTAATTTCTTAACTCAGTGTAACATACAGAAAATAAAGGATTATGACACTGTGTTATAAAAGTCCAAGAGCTGATTTTTAATAGTTCTGTTATTACATAATGCTTTTGAATTTAGTGAGATTATTCAAATATGCAAYAATCTCCACTGATGAAGTTTGAGGGTTTTTTTTCTACATTAAAAATGCAAATACTGTTCAGAAACTAAACAGTGTATGTTGGGATTGACATACCTACTTTTTGACTTGCTTTACTAAATTTCCTGATGGGGAGGGGAGGTCCATGGAGGTCTGTCCTCAGGAAACAGCTGAGGAACCCTGTACACATGGGTATTAAGTTGAATGTTTCGAGTGGCTTATGCGAGATAGAGTGATGATGCTTGTTGAATGGTGAAGGGGAAAATGTTGACAATAAAAGATTGAATATAAAAACAAATTTCTGTTTGTGTACAAATTAGTTTATTTTGTTGAGAAAAGAATCTTGTGTTTTACGAMTGAACCATGTGAGGAGAGGTCTTTGCTGTATCCGTTTTGATTGTCATCACCGCCAGTCCTGCTGCAACATTTTCTTTACTGCTGGAAGTGGAGGAGGTTGCCGAGTGCCCTCGGGGGGTGAGTGATCAGTCTCTAGCCCTTAAAAGGATTTTTCTCCAGCTGGTGTGTATGGACATAGTAGTCATATCTTTGGAGTATCAGAATGATGTCTTTGCTTGTCACTTGTATTCTTACCTTCTAATTCCAATTTTTCCACAGTAATTGCTTGGTTAATCCCATACCTTTCATTCCCTCACTGGGAGCAGAGCTGACTAAACATTATGTGAAGTTCTTGTTATCACTTGAGGTCTTTCTGCAGAAGTGGCAGCTGTTTTCATGTCTAATCTTCATCCTTCTTGGTCTGGTTACTTATTGGCCAACAGGTACTTCACTTAAACATCCCTTTCTTTACTCTAGAGGCCTGATTATTTCTTATGCTGTATACAGTATTTATATTATTGCCAAAAACTACACTTGAAATACCAGTCCCAGGTTTTGCAGTGTGATGAGATTAGCTACTATAAAACATAGGAATTTAGCTACATCCGTTTACTGAGACAATCACTCCTCTAAATGAATTATCTAGTGAATCTCTGTGGTTCTCTATTTTAAAATAGCTATACTAGTGGGATGTGTATGTGCATGGCACTGCATTTCCATTTGTACCCATCCTTCTGCAAGGAGAATAGAATTAGACTGCTATTGCTCAGCAAGACTGTGCAATTTTGATTTTCAAGGCAACGTTCATAAAGTATTTGGAAGAGTAGTTTCTGTGTACCAGTAATTATGTATTTCAGAAGTACATAACATTATTTAATTTAATTGTTATGTCAATAACAGTATTTGTTTTTCCAGTTCACTAGATAGTTTGGTCTATGGATRGCAATAGCGTACAACAAGCAACATGTCTGATGTCAGACATGGCAAAATATATTACAGGGTGGATTTTTTAAAACCTTTGTTGTGGCTGAACTTTAAAAAAAAGTGTGTATATAAAAAAATACAAGTTTACACAAAGTATAAATTTAATACTTTTAAAAGATGAGACTTGCTACAAATCTGTTTGATAGCTCTCATTCACTTTGGAGAGTCTGTTCCTTGAAAATAAGGAAAAGGAGAAAAGGTTTTTTCATCCTTTAAAGTACAATAGGCGTGCCAAGGTATATGGAAAAGTGAGGACCTCAGGCATGACTGTCTTGAAAATGGGAAATAAGTTCAATTAGGAGAAATTTTTCTGTGGTATTTTCTTTTCTTGTGTGCTCCAGTGTTTGAATGTCACCTTGGAAGACTGTCAAAGTAAGCTTTCCTTGAGGCTTTCAGCCCTGAATGTCTTCCCTAAGTATGATGACCTTAAAGGATAAAACATTGTAAAACTATGTGGAAGCACATTTCATTTCTCTATGGAAATTTCAGACATTCATAGCGAAAGAAGCGCTTTCCATTACCAGGGAGTGTTAAGATGCTAGAGGAATGCCGGGGATGCTAGAGGTATCGCTGTCTCCGTGGAAAATATCGGCCGACTTGAGTAGCCAGTGACAGCATTTCTGTATAACTTTAAATTGCACTTTTTGAGTTACACAACAACTAGACACTTGATTTACTTTCCAGAGCAGCTTCTACAGCACACAGCTGGCTTCATCTGTACAGACTGCATGAGGATTAGTTGTAGGGGTAGGTAAAGTAAAGGCTTGTCTGATTTGGCAGTTGCTGGGGGTAGGGAAGCTGTTTACCTTCATGTGTTTTGTTTTTAGGGTTTCGTGTTTAGTATTGTGTTTTCAGGCTCTTTTGTCCTTTTCTCCTGTGGAAGGATACTTTTCTGATTTGCTTGCTGTCATTTAGAGAAGAGTGAAACATGTTTTATGAAATGAAACTTAGCAACATTATATAACTTTGGAGCTGCCCCTGCTTTAAGTGAGTTGTTGAACGAGGTGACCTCCAGAGGTCCTCTGCAACCCAAATCATTCTGTGGTTAGGTGTATTATTTGAAGTATTTGATGCTACAGTTTTTAGGCT
This sequence comes from Rhea americana, assembly GCF_003343005.1. NCBI lineage: Eukaryota > Metazoa > Chordata > Aves > Rheiformes > Rheidae > Rhea > Rhea americana. The sequence continues at coordinate 1,202,376 of NW_028185595.1, forward strand.
TTTTGCTAGTTCAAGGACTGGCAGTTCCTAAAGATGGGATACTTTTTCTTTTTCTTTTTTTTTTTTTTAAAGTTACCTAAACTAAAGATTAAATGTAGTAGAGAGGATTTCTGTGGGTGCTGGAAGATACTGTGTCTAGGAGGTGCAAGATTGTGCTCATCTTGTGCGAGTGTGAGATGAGGGTTTGCAACTCCCACAAAAATTTGGAGCTTAGCAGGAGCTAGGACTGAGGAGCTGCTGCTAAAGGAAGGCATATTTAGCTATCTCCTGCTCTAAATTGTGCTGCTCAGATCTGCTTGCAATGCTAGCTTGGGTATCCTTTTCAGAAGCTGATGTGTCTTGGTGTTCAATCTTTTTACATTTTATCTATGAGACTTGTTCAAATTGTGGAAGAAAGCTGTTTGCTATATCCCTTTCTTGAGTCTGCAACCCACTTCTCTGCTTAAAAAGTCATTGTAAGAACAGGATGACTCGCATAGTAGGCTGTTGCGGTTATTATATAAGATGTGTGCATGAAGGGACAGAGTGCCTCCTCAGCAAGTTTGCTGATGGTACCAAGCTGGGAGGAGTGGCTGACACACCTGAGGGCTGTGCTGCAATCCAGAGAGACCTGGACAGGCTGGAGAGCTGGGCGGAGAGGAACCTCCTGAGGTTCAGCAAGGGCAAGTGCAGGGTCCTGCACCTAGGGARRAATAMCCCTAGGCACCAGTCCAAGCTGGGGGCTGACCTTCTGGGGAGCAGCTCTGCAGAGAAGGACCTGGGAGTGCTGGTGGATGACAAGTTGACCATGAGCCAGCAATGTGCCCTTGTGGCCAAGAAGGCCAATGGTCTCCTGGGGTGCATTACGAAGAGTGTTGCCAGCAGGTCGAGGGAGGTGATCCTGCCCCTCTACTCAGCCCTGGGGAGGCCTCATCTCGAGTACTGYGTCCAGTTCTGGGCTCCCCAGGGCAAGAGAGACATGGAGCTACTGCAGAGAGTCCAGCGCAGGGCTACAAAGATGATCAGAGGGCTGGAGCACCTGCCCCATGAGGAACGGCTGCGAGAGCTGGGCCTCTTCAGCCTGGGGAAGAGAAGACTGAGGGGGGGATCTGATCAATGTGTACAAGTACCTGAAGGGAGGGTGCCAAGGGGCCGGGGCCAAACTCTTTTCTGGTGTCCCATGTGACAGGACAAGAGGCAATGGGCAGAATTTGAAGCACAGRAAGTTCCGCCTGAACAYGAGGGGGAATTTCTTCCCTGTGAGAGTGACACTACTACTTAGATGTGAATTAATTGCTAGTTATGTGATGGGATAAATACTTGAATTTTAAGAGTTTTTTAGAAGAAAAAATACTGGAGATAATCTTTAATCTTTTAAAAATAGAGCTGAGTAAAACCATTCAATGTTATTTAAAGGTTCCCCACTTCTCTAAATGCTCGTGGATTAGAGCTGGGCATCACATCATAATAACAATAATGATAATAAAAAGAAGGTAAATAAAAAAATGGTAAAAAAAAAAAAAAAAAAAAAAAAAAAAGGAAAAAAAAAAAAAAAAAAAAAAAGAAGAAAAGTGGCCAACTGTTAAGTTAGTTGACAGTTGGGTTACTCGGAAGCTTCTCTGCTCTCTTCAGGGTGTATATGTGAATTGTCCTGGCTAGGAAAAGAAAAAAAGCTTGAATTGATTTAGTTCTGTTTACAAAAGTTTTACTTTCTTCTTATAACAGAGTGTAATAATTTAATGTTCCTATTAAAAGTATAGTTGGTTCTTAGAGAGGCTGTTTTAGCGTATCAGTGTAGGAATGACTACTGTAAGTAAAGTTTCGATTATTTCAGAAATTCCAGTTAATGTTAAATTTATTTTAAATTATTGCAAATTATTATTATCTTAAATTATTTGTAACTTGGGTACTTTGAATGGCTTTGCAATAATTTTGCGTGTCTATATTTTATCAAGTAACTRTGATCCCATGTATATGGGACTAAGTTTTAGTGTATAGCTATGATGCTTATTAAAATACTACATTCATATGTCACTTAACATATTAATGACTGTGACAGTTTGTTTGTATTAGCAGGTCAGTATGTCTCATAGGGTCATAGGTTTTATAATGTATAAAGGAAAAGCGAGAAACTGCCTTAGAGGTAAAAATGTTTTCCCTTCCTTTGAATTATGCCCTGCACAGTTCAGTATTTGAATTAAAGGATGAGAAATGTACTTTGGGCTTGTCTATAGTTGTGCACTGTTACCACTTAGTGACACAGAGGCGTAGAGCCTGCTTTGAGGATTTGGGGTTCCAGGTTGCCAGGTTTTTGCAGGCRGAAGGTAATTGGTAGTTCTTATTCCACTTGTAGTGCCTGGACGTGAGTGAGAACATTGGAGGAGGACAAGAGGCGAAGGAGGTGAAGCGCCGTGTGCCTCGCGGGCCGTCGCTGCCGTCGGGGTCTGGCAGAGGCAGGCACCGGAGGGGCTTTGGACAGCGGTTTTATTCCAGTGGTGCAGTGCCGGCGTCTTCAAACTAAATCACGGCCGGAGGGAGGCRGCCCAGGGGCCTTTGGGATGTCTGGATAGGAGCCCTCCGGTAGTGCAGTTCTGCGTTATCGCTGCTCGGGGTAACGCCTGCTGATTTAGTACAGCAGCACGTTTGTGGGTCATGCCGTTAACGTGTACAAAAGCATGGGCTATTTCTGAACTACCCGAAAGCAAAAATAGCAACAAACGGTACCATTGGTACGGGTTTAGGAGGACATATATAGTCCTTTTGAAACTTTTAGTAAGAAACTGCTTAAAAAAAGTCTTTAAAGCAGGTGGTGGAATCATTCAACAATGGAAGTTAAAATTTAATAATTTGTCCCATGTGCACATGAAAAAAAAAGTGTTAATGATATTGAATARTATTTTAATGTTGCTATTTTTGTTAACTCCCCCCCAAAACTGTCTCTACAAGCACGTATTTTTAGCACAGAGTAGCCCCAACCTAGAAACATGCTTATGAAGTTTGTTGTAAGTATGTCTTAATTTTTAGTTTTAGCTTCTTCAGTTATTTCACAGTTGTTAATAAACTGAAGGTCTAAATATACCAAGGAGAATAGTGTCTTCCACTGTGTTGTTTTGCACAGCCTGGAGTCCAYATTCTAAGTACAGTTACTTGTGAAGACTCAAGAGAGCAACAGGGACTTAAATGCTACCATTGTGTAGAGGTGCAATTTTAGGTGCATATTAAATTACATATCACTGCCTGAATTTGATTTTGGAGCCTGCACAGTGCATCTACTGTAAATCTACCGATGGTTCTGTTCGGCATCTCCAGCTGTGTTCTGTCAYGGCTTGGGAAAGCCACGATCTCGCGTGGAAAATCTGCATCTTCAGAAACTGGCACTGACAGCTCAGTTGCTCAGAGAGATTTTTAATTAACACTTTCTGGCAAATACAAACTATCAGATACAGAGAGGGGCTGAGTTTTGGGACCAGGTGTGAGCAAGGCAATGTCATGATTCAGATTTTTAATTATTGAAGTAAAAGCATTTGGTAAACGGCTAATATTCTGAAGAATTGGATGGAATATTTTTAATTAAATTTCTTAATATGAGCATTTAGACTGTTTTGCAAGAAAATGCAACACCTAATGAAAACTGTGTGCAGCACAACAGCCAAAACATATTACTAGTACACACACTATTGTAGAKGTCACTGAAACATTACAGTACTGTTACGATTTGACTTGGAATGAATTACTTTCTTTTATAAGTACCTAACTATTGGGATACTTGTAGTCTTTGAGTGAAAGCTTTCATATGCTTGAGAACAGCTTCTGCTGCTGCTGCTTCTGCTGCAGCACAAAGAAAATCAAATGCTGCTTGATTTCTCAAATTTTTGAAAAATAAGTACATTTTAAAAAGACTGAGTTAGGCTCATTCTTGTTTTCGAAGTACTGATGAGTTTTCATCTGTAAATCTTAATTTTACATTATTCAAGTGCTTAAGTGCTCTTGGTATACAGACAGGATTAACTGTGCCTTGCCTTAAAAAGTCAGAATTTCTTACTTAAACACTGTGAACTTAAAATGGTGAAACTTGAAGTGATCCAAACAGCCTTAATTTTTATTCTAACTTTCTTCAAAGCTACTAATACTGTACTAACACTGCTAATGCTGCTTATGACACAAGAATGAGGTGAATGGAGCAGAAATTGGTTTGTCTCTTTTCCATGCTTCCTGATCTTAACAGAAAAGAATAAAGTAAGTTGGTGGTATTTCTATGCATCATTGAGAAGAAGGAGTGATAAATTAGGGAAACCTGCAGCTGCAGCCAGCATCTTGAATAGAAACAGGCCTGTGATTTATTAATAAGACAGAAATTTAAAAATACCCCTCAAATGCGTGTACAGAGGGTGTATTTTTTATATTTAGGTTTCCAAATGGAAATGTTTTGTTTCCTTTTCAAATGAATGCATTGGGAAAGAGCACCTGCTAGTTCTGCTATGATATTGCTATTGGAAAAGCAGGTCCACAGAAGAAACTGCTTGCCTGAGGGAGTTTTTGCTTCTGATTTTGGGTCAATCGTAAGTGTAGAAAGGTTTTGCAGCCCTGCCGTTGTGGGTCATAGGAGGCTGTGCTGTTACAGCAAAGACTCTAGGGGATGGGTGCTGTGATTGACGGCGTAAGGATGTAGCAAATCGTTTCCGTATGGCTTGGCTAGTGGAGTTGAGAAGGGCAAGTTTGGGAGAATTCCAGCTATGTCATGGGAAATGGCCACAGCCAGACTTCTGATTAGCAGTAGAGTGCAAATCCTCTGGGTCATTGCCAGGGTTCAGGAGGGCAAAGCACTGCTGGGCTATCAAATCGTTGCCATACTTTGTCTGCTTTTTAACAAAAAAGGARAGAGACATAAGCAGAAAGATGCAAGGTTGCTTTTTTTGGTGTCAAGCATGCCATTGTTGTAATGCTGCTAGCATGCACGTCCCAAGCAATGCACARGGAGAAGGAGGAACTGGGAAAATACTTAAAACACTGAGAAAATCTGTTAATCCCTTCTCTGCTTATCTTTCTTGTGATCAGAAAATTTCTCTCATGAATCAGCACTAATTCCAGTCTTATAAATTCACCTTTGGGAAGGGGAGCTTTTCTGTAGAAGCGACCGCAAAATTGTTTTACATTGTTTTTGCTGAATCCTAAAGTGAATAAGCCAACTATTTGGCTTACTGAGAGAATAGGGAAAAGTACTTTAGGAATGTTTTTCTGACAAGTAGCAAAAGTATATTCTGAAAGGATGCTGCTAAAAGCTCTAGGGTAAAGGCAAAAAACCCCAGAAGACTCTGCCATCAATACGCTAAAGTGCATTGCATTTTGCTTGTGTGAAGCTAGCTGCTGTAAATACATGTCTACATTAGGCAGACGTGCTATGGATGCGATTTGGGAGTGCGTTCATGTAGAAGTTTGCCTGTTCTAGGACACTGCAGATTTCCAAATCAGACCTCCATATTCATTCACATCACTTAAGTAAACAGAGGCAGTTTGTTTTGCACATATGTGGTTGCTTTCCAAACCGTGATCTGGGGCATCTTGGAGCTGCTCATCTGCAGAGGTCTGAGCAGACTCAGAACGTGTCACTGGGTTCTAAAAAAGTTGGCTGAGACCAGGTTCTTGCTGCAGTCAAAACCATTCATTTACACCTCCTCCCATTTCTCTAGTATTTCTCAGTTACTTGGGGAACAGGCTGTGGGAATTAGACTACCTTGTTTCACCTGAGAGCCCATGGAGTCGGGCAGGCCCTTTCCAGATCACATCCCTGCAAAACACTGATATGCCTATTAGGCAGCCCCAAAGGCAATGCCAGCAGTCCAGGCTTGCTGCTGTTCTTAGTCATCGGAATTTATTGTCTAAATGCCTGTGTTCATGCTGCCCCTTCTGCTAGAGCCTGCCATGTTACGTGGCAACTCGGGTCTGGCTGCTGCACACTGAGCATCCCAGCACAAAGATCTGGTGGTGGATCTGCTGCCTCTTCCCCCCAGTAACCACATGGAGGAATTGATTAGGTTGAAAAGTGTCCTTTCACCTAGGTTACGTCTTAAGTAGTCCAGTCTTGTTTCCCAAAGAAGTGCATGGGTGCTTTTACTGGCAAAGCCAAGACACGGCAGCTGAAAGCCATGCTCATCAAACTGTTTCCAGAGCGCCTGGGGATTAGGCCTTAGGTAATCTATGATTTATTTGCTGATGGTTGGACTTTTTATTTCTTGCTCCTTCCCTTTACTCTACTAATGGTATTTCCAGTTGATCTTTTTCATTTTTCATTTCCTTGCACATTTCAACTTTCATATTTCAGTTAATAATGTTTCAGTTCTACCATTCCATGTTCTTTACTCATATGAATGTTACAGGAAACTTGTCCTTCAAAGTGAGTCTCTGTGATTTACATTTCTGTAATTACCCTTTTGCTGTGTTAAACTGATCGTATGGATTAATATCTATCCAGTTTATTCCTTTAGCAGTCCCAGAGTGTTTGGTGCTTAATGTTTCAAGAATATGAATGTCTACTAGTTTACAGTATTAGACCTGTATCCAGAACGATGTCTAGATCTTGGGATTTGCTCCTGTCTGGAGCCAGCCGCCTGTGCTGGGGCCACGGGAAGCAGCAGTATCCGAGGTGCCTCACGGCCCAGCTCTGCCCTGAGTTTGGTATGTGCCGTGGAACATCAGAACTGTGTTTGCCACAGCCCTAGTTTAAAATAAGGCACTACTTGGCTGAGCAGTTGAGATCTTACACAGGCGAGAGGTAGTTTGCCTGAGGGCATACTTCAGAAGTGTATGCAGTGATAGTACTGATGCCGTTGCATTGCCTAAAACACTCAGAGCTGTGAAAGCATATCTAACGTGTAAGAAGTATTCAGACCAAGTCTGTGTTGGTTTTCATTTAACGTTTCTGCAAGGTTAGTGGCAATAGCAGTATATAGGCTTTGTAGAAATGAAGAATGCCAAGGCAATTTTGTTAGTGGTGGAGATTCCTACATGAGGCTTTTTTAACCTAATAATATTTCCCAATAGCCAGAATCTGCAGAGAAATAAAGCTGTTGAGCTGTGGTGACATCTGAGTCTGCAGTTTGGGAGGAACTCTCTCTTATTTGGATTTTGGGCATGTCTTGTTCTTAAAGAATGAATGAACTTGATGAGCATAATATGCAAGTCTGTTCTCTGGTGCCCTCGGTTTCCTCTCGTATGGACTCTATTTGTGTAGAGGGATATGCAACAGGATTTGAAAGGTATTTCAGAAAAATCTTCACATGTTAGTAGGTGGATGAAGAGGACATCACAAGAAATTACAACGTCAGAGTATGGAGTCAGAGCAAGATTACTGAGGCAGTTCCGTGCTGTGGTGATGAATATGTTCCAGAATAATCAGTGACAAAATACACTGGTGCTTCTGGTGAGCTCTTGGTGGTGAAGTGTGGGGAAGAACAGGTAGGAGTTGTAGGACAGCCTTCAAAAGACCGGGAAGTAACAGGGCCACCCGGTAACATACATTAATAGCTCCAGGATTTCTGTCRTCTTAAAACAAGATCAAAGCTTTAAAAATACCCAGATGTGTAAAAGAGATCTGTAGTTTAACTGTATGAATGCCGTAATGCTTAGCATGCAGAATGCTTTTGAAGTAGATTTTTAATTACATTGTTTTCACATGCTACTGCGAGAGAAATATTTTGATGTCTCAGGAAAAAGTTAGGTCCTTTATAACCGAGCAAGTGGTRTGAGACAGCCCGTCGGTGCACTTCTGTACCTGGTAAAACTGGCACGTATACTGTCATCAACTTGGATGAGAAAAGGGTGTCTACAACTGACCGCTGAAAGCTGCGGAAAGAACGTGGTAAGAAATCCTCTGTCTTTGAAGATCTCCATATGTAAAATACTTGGGTGCATGTTTTGAAGACAGATGGATTCTTGGGATCCTTTAAGGCGTTAAGGAGGAACRAGAGGGTGTATGCAGACATGTTTTGGTAACAGTGCAAAACAAATCATAAAGCTAATCCACACGGATGATAACTTGTTCTGTCAAAAGACAGCACAGTTTAAAATTCTGGAATTGAGCTTCGTGATCTGTGTGGTCTGTCGTSTTGTGGTTAACATACTGAAAATACAGAAGATAATATTCCAGAAATGTGTCTGTGAAGAACTGTATTAAATCTTGTTGGGCGAGATCTCTGGTGTAGGAGTTCAGATCGTGTTTTTTGAATAGCAAAGTGTACGTGTTTTTACGATTGGTTAGCTTCCTGAAGTGAAGCTAGATTTTCAGACTAATGTCCTCAAAGAAATGAGGTTACTGAAGTTCAGTTGCTGGAGGGAGAGGTGTGCTRGAGGAACTATTCGATGTGAAAATACATGACTTGAAACCAATGAAGAGTTTAAAAAGAGAGAATGGGAATGAGAAACTATAGTTCACAGGGGTAGGTAGGCTATAAATTGCACCTTTAATAAAACTGCATGCTGGGCTCAGATTGAGACCACTTCAATAAATAGAAGCAGATTTCTCTTAGTTTTAATAGAGTCTTGCTGCACCATAGCTACCATGCTGTAATTGCAGGATGTGGGACTTCTGATCTGTCTTCTCAGCAGGCTCGAGGTCAAGGTCCRTGAGAGAGATGGCGTGGAAACCCTGCAGTTTTATGGCATATTCAGTCAAATACGCAGAATTTCTAATCAGCTCTTCAGGAAACATGTACAGTTTATTGGTGAGGTTTGTGATCTACATCCACCTTGAACCCAATAAAGAGAAGGACTTCTCAGTGGCAGTTGTTGCAAACTGTGGGAGCTATTTTACGTGTGTGGTTTCAAGGAATTACTCTTAAGCATGTAAACAGTATATGATGAAAAGAAAGAAATACCCCCCCCCCCGCAAAGGATTGCAATATTAAAAAAATGGAAAGAAAGCAACCAAAAAGGAGAGTGATTAAGCAAGGTTAGTGGAACAAGAAAGCTGARTTGAGCATAGAGAAAGAGATTCAAGTGAAGATGAAAGAATTTGGACTTTGCACCTGRATGTGCTTCTAATATGCAGGGCAAGTCAGCCCCTTAACAAGGGGACAGGGTGCATTTCTGCAAAAAGGATGCACTAGTTGTATTTTTTTTCATAAATTTACTTGTTTTCTGCCCTTCCCTTGATTTTTCCACGATGGATTTGTTGCTGTTTTTTATTTGGCACCTTGTTCTTTAGGGAACAATTCTTTGATTTCCTGTCTGTTTTCTCTGCTGTTACTCACAACTGGGTAGTTATGGTTGGCAAGTCAGGGCTGCTATCCGAGGGAGGGCCAGCATGGAGGGAGAGCCGGGGGGAGCTGATAACTGAGTGGCTTTTGTGTCCAAGTGCGTTTGTCTGCACTTTTTTTTTTTTTTTTTTAATCGTAAACTGAAGGTAGACATACTGGTTTTTAGTGCACTTATTCCACACAAAATGTGAGCTATTGCAATTTAGAGACTAAATAGCACTTAGCTAAAGTGATGTTCCTATGAAGTTCTGAGTCACAAAACAAATGAAGATTCTCTCTAAGCTCTTCATAAATGTTCTGTTGATGACTTTGCTGATAGACAAGATCAAGATGAGAATTGAGCTCTCAGCTGGCACTGAGTGGTCCCATGTAATTTTAGGTAAATTTTCTCTTTTGTGACGAAAAACTTCCAGGAAAGGGAAGTGTGATTGTTGAATTTGGAGAAAATGGTCTGCTACTTTTACAGTAACGAGCACATTAAATTTACAGCATGAATATTTTGCAAGTGGCAGCTGGGCTACAGGCAGTGAAACAAGCTCTCCTGATCCTGGTAGAGATTTCCTCTGAAAGAGCAAATCTGAATTTTCATTTGATGCAAAGCAGAGCCTAGGCCTAGTGGTGAAATGTACCTAAGATTTTAGTCTGTTGTTTAGACAAGCAGAAGATTTAGTAACCATACTGAAAATTTGCAAAGAAGTGGGTAGAATAATATTTAATTCCATCAAGTGATCCTGTTTTTATAGGAAAGGTTTGAAATACATTTTTAATAAGATTGCTGCCTAAGTGTTGGGAAATTGAGTAGCCTCTCTATTAATTCTAGGATTGATTTTATTGATGTAGCCTACTGACTCTTATGTTGATTAGCTTTAACTCTTTTGTGTTTTAAAGATCTCATCGCATTAGCATTTGGGCAGGAGTCCAAACTCATCTCTGTCTTTACAAAGTACATTTCTTGCAATAGGAATATGTCTACGTACAAAAGAACCAAGGTTTAATGATAACAACAACAACAAAACAGCATGTCTGGCTTAGAAATAAAAACTTTATTATTATGCAAGCACATTTTCCATGTGTTTTTTATATAGAAGTGCCATACAGCTCACCCTTGCTTTCTGTTTTGGGTATCTACRTGTGCATCCACACCATACTGACTGCAGGGTTTTAAAGGCCTCCAGGCGGTGAGCAGGGATCCAGGGCTAGCACGGGTGTTCGCAGTGACCTGCAGTGCCAGATCTCAAGCAGTCTCGGACAGTTTTGTTGACAGAAGCTGAGTCRAAATTCTCATTTCAAGCTGTTGAGATCATTTGACTACATTTGAATAAAATGTGTCGGTTTGTCGATTCCTCGTTACTTTAGGTTGTTTTTCTTTCCTGTTGCGTTCTTGCTAGCAAAGCAAGGTTGTGAGCCACTGGCTCGGTCKCAGTAACCGTTCTGTGCTCACGGCTCTGGTTGCCACGTTTGGCACGTTCGTGCAATGAGAATAAGTTGTGTGATGGTTGACCGTCTCTGTGGGGAATATTTGGTAAAGCAGAACTTTGCAGCAGAGGGAGTTTTCTGTCAGTGGATGTAAAACTAGAGGTAAGCTAACTGCAGGAAAAGAAAAGACGTCAGGAGTTTGGGTCGTGAATGGCAGGCAGAGGGGTGGACTGTTCCCTTGGCTCTTGGGGCTGTCTTTCACCTTGGGAAAGATGGGCACTGATGATGAGGAGAAGTTTCTGCCCAGGGCTTCAGTCTTAATTAAGCTTTGTGCCTGTGGTGGCAATGTTTCAGGCCAGGATGTTGGTCTTACATGGTGCTCRCTACCCCCTCAAGCCCTGGAGCCCAGGTATGAAGCAAGGTGGAGACTTTCAGTGGAGACTGGGTAGATGTAAAGCATTTCTGGTGTCGTAAACACCTTGACCTCTTTGTGAAAACAGCTTTAGAAGTTTGATCTCTGTAAAACCATAATCAAATGGATGTCCGTTTGCTTTACTAGATCAAGATTGAAGCATTAACTTTTACTTTAGAAAGTTAATTGTAGCGTGATTTTTTTTTTAACCCCCCCCCCCAAAAAAAAAAAAAGAGACACTGAGTGTGAGAATATTGGTTATTAACAGCTGAGGAATACCATGGCTTTAACAACTGCTCTGAAACCCACTTGAAATGCTGAAATGTATAAATAGGTATGTTATTCTATCAAGGAGCTTGTCCTTGCAGTTCATACAGGAGCTATAAAGTTTCTTTTTTTTTTATTTCAGAAAAAAGAAGTATGTTTACTTTTACTGGGGGGGAGGATGAATATAAGTGTCTTTCTGCCAGAAGTGTTGTGTGACTTGCTTTGACTCCGCTGTAATGTTTGTTTTTTACCTGGGGTTTAGTTTGGACTCTGCAATAAAGTGTAGGTTGGCTGGATGATGGGAATAGTAAGTCCAAGGCACAGCTGTTGCAGTGTCTCGCTGCCGGATTGCAGGAGCGTGCCTAAGGAGCAACGCTGATTTTGATTGTGTTGTAACGAAACAACTTCTGCCTAATTTTTAAATCATATAYAGCCAGATAATATTTTCCTTCATATAATTTTGGGTAAATAAAATGATTTTCACTTATCTATTGTATGAACTATTGGGTGTAATGGTATATCGCTATAATCATTCGTTATACGTGGTAGTATAACCAATAGTGTGTGTGGTAWAACCATTTGATTATGCTCAAACCAGATTTATGACATGCTTGTAGAATTAGAGAAGCACAATCTGTTACTTGATTTGTCTGAACTTTTTCGTTCCTTTTTTTTTAATGTGGCTTTGTCCGATGGAAACACACATTGGTAATCACTATGAAATTAGCCATTTGCTTGCTCAGAAATTCACTTTTGGAGAGGGAGAGTAAATAAATGTAAAATGGAGATGCGATTAAATCTCTCAGACATGGGCTTAATCATGTCAGGAAGAGGACTGGGCAGCAGCTTTAGCTCGGTGTAGGTTCAAGTTATTAGTGAACTTGTGATGGAAAGGCTTCAACCAGTCCTTAAATAAAAACAGTGTACAGCTGGAGGTGGTTGTTGTTTTTTTTTCTTCATGTTAGAGAGAGAGACCTTAATGCCCAGMTCTCCATCTTCCCTTTGGCTTGCCTATGTGAAATACTAGAGACCTGCTTCCCTGACTTTTACCCTGTATGCCCTTTTTAAATAGCAAGCAAATTAATTTGCCCTTAAATTCTAACAAGAAGTAAGTGYCCCAATAGAAGAATAAAGTTATGTACAATTAAATAATACTTCTGCAGGTGCCTAAAGGGAGTGAAAAGCTTTCATCTGCCTATATTGGCTGAATAAAGAGGCTGAACTATCTTGTCCTGTTAAATGTTGAACAAATGCATAGAGCTGTGTGGAAAAATGAGCACCGCTCCAAGCCAGCAAGGAAGTGCAGAGATGAGCATAAAATAGTGGCATCCAGGGGTGGCTGAAGTGGGGAATGGTTAATGACGGCTCCTGAGAGGTGAGGCGAGACGTGGAGCTGTGTAATGTAAACAGTCTGAATACTTGCTTTTGGAAACATATATTTGTTTTTCTTCTGGGCTTTTAAAAATCTGGTTAGTTAGCCAAATAACAAAAACAATTTTTTGCRTACTTATTTAGGCAGAAAGTCATCTGTTGCATTTGTCCGTTGTAACTATCTGTAGAATTCAAAAGAAAGATGACTCCTGTATATTTTTCATTCTGGAAAGAAGAATATCTGGTCATGATATTTAAGAAAAAGATACTTTATTAAATACAAAACCTGTTTAAAAACTACTTCCCTGCAAGTGTTAAAATAGCCTTCCTTTTTTTTCTATAGATCCATAATTCTAATTACAAAACTGCCTCATTACAGGACAATTCATTTAGCATCTGAGAGCAAATCAATGACTCTTACAACCTTAGGACAAAAATGTCTGATCGAAGATAGTTATTCTGTGTGTAAAGGCCTAACTTGCAGATATTTTGGAGAGCAGAATAACAGTGTATTTTACCTAGGCAAGTTCTTAAAAGCATTTAGTTCTCTATTGTTCCTTTGCTTGTATAAAAGCTGCTACTTCCACCACCATCTGAGTTCATAAAAATCTTCCGCTAATGAAAAGAGTAGGTTTGTTTATTTGGAAGGCAAGTGTGATGCTCACGCTGTTTGAGTTTGCCTGCTCCAGACTCTGCCTAAGGGCAGGACGTGTTTGTTCCTTCCCTCTGCACCCAGGAGTGGAGACGGCGGTGTGGACGCTGGGGAAGTTGAGCAGCGCATTTGTTTTAATTTTACCTGAGTTGCTTTTAAAAATAAATAAATAAATAAATAAAAAGGTGTCTGAGCAGGTGAAGTGCGTGAAAGTTGTGTTACTTTTGACTGCCTCATTGCAGGTAGTGACTGCAGGCTTCGGTCCTGTTTCAGAGGGCACCTCTATGTAAACTTGCAATCAGAAATACGCTGCAATTTTGTGCTAACACAATACAGACATGAGGAATCCTGCTTTGAACAGAAGCAATAACAGACTAGATGAACAGCAGATATAATAGATCTTAGTTCTAAACAATCTTACAGGTGAACAGGAAAGCAGTTGGGAAGAGTAGAAGAGTTTTTAGGATAAAACCTAGTACGCTGAATATAAGGTACTGTTTTAGACATGCTTTACCTGTACAGATAACCAGCTATTTCAGTTTTCAGCAGGAGGTGCTGTTATTTAAATAGTTAAATCTCTTTCTTGCTATAGAAGATGGTTGCTGCTCCTTGCTTGACATAGTTAAGGGTATATCAAAGAAGTGGGGAACTTGCATAGGTCCTTGCTCAATTAGAAGTGCAGCAGCGCAGCCTGGCTTAATATGCTGTGTTGTCCTCCGCGTCAGCTGGAAGAGATGCTGGACGTGATTTCTGACAGTCAAGGTTGAGAAGAAATCCCCAAAAGACCCAGGCTTTATACATGGAGATGGTGGAAAGGATTGCATAGAGTGGAAACAGTGGTTTGTCCGCTTGTTTTCTAATAGTTTCTAATTGTAACTTTTAATAGTTACAAGTGTGCGAGGTATATTTAACTGCTGTAGTGTTTTGGGCCTCAAAACTTGTGTTATAAGGATAAAATTTAGGTAAGCAGAGTTTTATTGGTGAACTTTGCAGTATCACTTGTGTTTGGGACAGCGTACTCTATTATGTAACTCGCGACTAATTCATGTTTTTTTTCCCTTCCTCATTCTGCATTTATTCTTTCCTTATTTCTTATTTTTTGGTTAAAGGAAATTCACTTTTCAATTTGTCATCACATTAACTCTTGGCCGGAGGTTTAGCGGTTGATGTAGCTGTGGAGACAAGTCCCATTAAGAAGATTGGGGCTTCTCTCTATAACCTCACACAAGTTGAAATGAAAACCAGCCACTTTAATTTAGTTAAGTATGTTGAACTTACGTTCGTTATTGGACACCTGCACCACTGATGTATGAAGTGTCCTTGTCTGAGGATAAACCACTGGTGCAATATAGTGTGCCATTACTTCAGCAAAGTTTATTTACTATTATCAGGAAATTGGTGTATTTTTTAAATTTACTGCATATGAATCTTTCTTAATTTGTTGCAAATATTTCAAATACTATCTGTAGTATCTGACAGATCTGAATCGTAAAGACAAATGTGTGTTGTGAATAGCAGATGACTAATCTTTCAATTTTAAAAGATTTATCAATACTTATGTAAAACTGTCTTTTTCCTATAAATACAGTTTTGTTAGAGAATTTCACAAATGAAATCATAAGATATTTTAAAAGACTCAATGACCATCAGTTCAGCCATAATGAAAATCCTCTTGTCATAGAAGTTATTAGTGAAATTTGAGAACTGCCACGTAATTCAAAGAGGAACATGCGTTTAGGTTGTAACTGAAAATACTCTGGAAAATCAGGTAATGAGAGTATGGCTGTGAATGGGAGGCCAGGCCGTGCATTTAAGGGAAATGGGTAAGACTGGAAATCAGGTTGTTAGCTGTATCCAAATTCAACTCTTGTTTGTAATTAAATTGTTCATTCCATTGAAGACTAATTTTCATTATGGTTTTTCTTATATTATTAACAAATGGCTCTGCTATCTGTGAAACTGTTTTTTTTTTTTGTTAAGATGCTTTAGAAGATCTTTATTTAGATTTGCTTTTTTGTGAATAGAAGAACTTGGTTCTAGTTCCTTTTCTTTGCAAATGCATCGAATCTCGTAGTCTTGGCAGGATGTCAGTCGGAAGGTCTCTTGGTCTCAACCGATCTTTTCAGGTAATGAGGTATAGAAGTACAGCCTCAGGTTTAGGAAGCTTGGACGCGCAGCAGAAGCGCTTTCCTCGGACAGCYGATGGCCCAGTGCCGCTTTTTGGCTTGGTGGAAGTTCTGGCTCTCCGACAGCTGGGACTTCCTTTCGCAAACAAGCCTTCCGCCGTCGCGCAACTCCTGCGCGTGYGTTTTCCCGGCTGGCGGTTGCCTTCAGTGTTTTAGCTGAACTCTACGAGCGGTCGTACAAAGCTACGTGTGGCTTCTCTGTGTACGGAGATGGTGAAACCAAGGAAGAGCTCCACCAGGTCCTGAGGGTACCAGGCGGTTGCGAACGCACCTTCCTGCTCTTTCAGCCCACTGGCAGCTCTGCAACCTCGCTGGTTGTGCAGGGTCAGCCGTCTCGCCCGCTGTTGCAGACCCTAATGGAAAGGTACTGTCCAGACAGGCAATACAAATACGGAGAAAGTAGGTGCGTGCGAGGACGGGGCTCTAGGATG
Organism: Rhea americana; assembly: GCF_003343005.1. Classification (NCBI taxonomy): domain Eukaryota; kingdom Metazoa; phylum Chordata; class Aves; order Rheiformes; family Rheidae; genus Rhea; species Rhea americana. The sequence goes on from NW_028185595.1 coordinate 1,218,341, forward strand.
GGGCTCGCCTCTGGGGCTGGCAGCCGTGGGGCCGGCCCAGTGCAGCCCCTGCTCTCCCAGTCTCCGCGTAGCTGCGAAGCATGCCTAGCCATTGCTCCCGACGGGATGCTGCCCCCCAAAAAACGCAGTGGAAGAGACATTGGAACACATGTTAAGAATTATGTCTTAAAAAAAAGGAAAAAAAACCCAGAAAACTGCAGACTCCTTTACTTGTAAATACTAGTGATGCCTAAAAATGAGGCAAGGGGGTTGTGCCATCTTCCCCAAGAAGAAATTGTTAGCCGCCTTTAGGTGTTCTCGTGATAATGAAATGCCAAGTAGCAGCTACTGGAGGGAAACGGTCCTTTAGGGTCCCACCAAGAGCTGTGGATTGTGTCGGCCCCGCAGTGCCGTGCTCGTAGCCACGATCCCTTTGAGGGCTGAGCTGAGTTATAGTTGAGGTGTCACCTCAGATGAGGCTTGATGGTATTTACAGGTTTTCTGAAAGCCTCAGCTGCTGGGGACACGATGATGCCGGCAGCAGCTCAGCTTGTGTGCGGCAGGTAGGGGTGACACCCCCGGGTCGGGGGATGCGTGAAGAGCCATGGCTTCAGCAACGACGCGCCGTGGGGTCTTCCAGCGTTGTGTGCAGTCGGGTCTAACGGGGAACGCTGAGGCCGGCCGGTCTGCGGGGGCCGCGCGGGGTCYCCAGCCTCAGCACGAGCGGCGTGTGCCGTTCCAGCCCGCGGGGCAGCTCGGGGAGCAGCGGGCCTTTCCCTCGCCGTGCCCGGCCGTACCCAGCRCTCACCGGACTGCGTCAGCTCCTGGGGAGCGCCGTACAAGTGAAACCAAGTCTGAATTCAAGGGCATTTAAGAAGAATACTCAAAAAAAAAAAAAAAAATCATTGCATTAGAAGAAGTTTAATTTTCAAAGAAGTTAATTTTTTGAATGAATATTTGCTGTATGCATTTCAGTAAGTTAATATTTGCCATGCTCTATGTTTTAAGAAAAACAAAAAAACCCCGACGAACACCCATAATGTGTGTTCTTAAGCAGTGCCTTGACAAGGGCTAGTCCCGTTTCTGCCGTTAACCGCGGATAATGTCTGCAGTGGCAAGTGTCCAGGAAAAGCAATCTAGTAGAAAGGCATATTTACTTCAGTCAGAGAATTGGAGCTGTGGTTAAAATATCAATATTAGCTTAAGAAAGTATTTGGCAGAGAAAGCGTCTCAAACACAACTGGGTACCTTGCGTGTGCGTGTTTAGGCGCTTTTCTCTGGTCACCACAAAGCTCCTTTTAAGCATGTGGACATGCGTCGCAACTCCTCGGCCGYACTGGGTGCAGCTCTGCCGAAGCGGGTGTTTAACCAAGTGTCTTTGCAGAGCAGAGCAGATGGGCGCCGCAGCCCGTGCGCACGGAGATGCGCCCTTCGGAGGTGCCGCTGTGAGCGGCCCCTCGCCTCCGCGTGCGCGGGGTCTGCCGACCCCTTGGGGTAACACCGAGTCACCCGCGCGAGCTGGGGCGCTCGTCGTACGCCGTTACACATCCAGACCACTGGGCTCTCCGGCATACTGCTCTTCTGTAATTATGGGTTTCCTTTAAATTCAAGGCGATGACRTGTGCGTATGCGCTGTTACCTCATTTTTGGAAGAATTCCTTCCCTTTTGTTAAAATRTTCCTGTAAACAGTTTCAAACTATCAAAAATTGAAAAACAAGAACAARGAAGCCCCCAACCCTCTGTCTTGAAGAGAGACGTTCACGAGCTCCTGCGGGTCGCTCAGAATATGTGAATTTTGAAACGGCACCGAAGTGTTAATGGGCAAGGAAGCCAGATTTCAAATGACACCTCTGGGAATATCATTCCAGGAGGGAACAGTGCTCTTATTGACTCCCATTAGGCACGTCTGCTGTCAGCACTGCTCATTTTCTATAGATGTGTTTTAAATTAATATTTTAGTCAGTTCCTACTTTCAGTTACTCAGCTACAAGACTATTTATGCATCTCTTGTTACTGTAAAGTTCAAGTAATTCCTTAATGAGCAGTAATTATAAAGCATTTCTACCTTATATGCTGTTCTGACAGATCCTTTGATATTTTCTAATTAGAAAATCATGCAAYATAAAAAATTTCTCTTGTAATCCTAAATAGTCTATGCAGTATGATACAGGTGATGTGCAAGTAATTGGACTGTTGCTGTAGCGACACAGGATGCCCCAAGTATCACGTGTACATTTTCACATTGTAATTCTCAAGAGTTGATTCGATGGTGAAAAGTCAAGAAAGGTTAATCTTTCCTTAAATGAGATTAAGGCTAGGCAGTAACGCGATTCACATTGTGAATATAATTAGAGATAAATGCACAAAATGTAGGATTACTTGCTTTGATTATGATGAAAAAAAGTAGGAGTTTTTAAAGCTGGGATCAATGTAAATTTTGGAATGTACTCTGATGCAGAAATGCTTTAAGAGCCAAGTTAGAGCCCAGGAAAAACTAAATCGATCTTTCTAATTATTATTTTTATTTTTTACAAGTTCTTGCTTGCAAAGACTTGAGGATTTTTCTTGAGTAAGGATTTTGGATATTGATTGACTTCAGGAGCATTGGTGCTTACTGCACCACCTGTGAGCGTAAGGATGCTTTAGAAGTACTTCCTAATAATTATACATACAGATATTGGTCTGCWGTACTTTGGACTTTCATCTTATGAAAGTTTGGTCCTTGAGTTTCAAAGAGTGGCTTGGAGGAGAGGCTATTTTAATGCTACAAGAAGAGRTTTATTTAGCATAGTGTCAAGTCCAGCAGACTTCCTTTATTTTCTGAATTATATCTGATGACTACTACTTCATCTTCACCCCCATACAGAGCAATGCATAAATTTCTTTTCAATCTAGAAGTGTCTAGGGTAGCCCAGTTAARTAAGGTATATATTAATTTCAGAATTTTATTTACTGTTTTTTTTCTCCATGCAGTGACACTTTGTTTGAAGTAATCTATTAGCTCCTAATAAACGGAAACAYGATGTAGACTTAGCTTGACTTGATTATTTTACGGTAAACTGCTTGGGCGTTTTCTAGACTGATCCTTGCCAAAGTATTTTGAAAGATTTTGTATCCTTAATAAATGTTATATCCCAGAAACTGATATAAAGGTCCGTTACAAGTAGGAATTAAAAATGTCAATTTGTTTGAACAGCTTGTGTTGTTTTAGTACAAATTGTTTGGTGAGTACACAAGGCTCCGGTTCCATCTGAATGGCAGTAAATTATGCTCTACTAATTATATTCTTGCTTTTTGTAATCTGACATTTAATTACAGAAATTAAACTCTGCGGTGCATTCCTCATCCCACGATTGCATGACAGGTATCTCTGTTTCCTTTAGTTATTTTTCAACTTGTCATTTGCCATAAAAATGTATGTTCACGACAGCTTTTACCAGAGACTTGCTTTCAAGTTACAGAAGATAAGCAATGCAAACAATTGGCAAAGATGCTATTTTTTTATTATTATTTTTAAAACTGTTTATGTCAGTCTTGAATGACGCAGACTTGAATTCTTTTCAATAAATTATGATTTGACCTTTTTTGTTCTCCATGGAAACCATCCTCTTGCCAGCACTACTGTTCTGTAGCAGCTAGTACGCTCTGTCTGAAGCCATGGGCAGATGATTAAACAAAAACACAAACTTTCTCTTCCCCCCAAATGAATACTAATTAATTTTCTGCTCTGAGTGTTTTGATGTTTGAAGATTTGTACGAAGTATTAGATTAGGTGGTAGATATATCGGCTGAAACCTTTGTTTGAAGTGCGGATCTGCCTCGCCTCGCCGGTGCGGTGGAGGGAAGCGGCTAGCTGGGGCCGGGCTGCCGCGGCCGCGCAGCTTCCCTCGGCTTTGGCGCGCACGGCTGCGCCGCACGGAGCGGCGCGGGGCCTGGAGGAGCGCCCAGGGAGCCGGCCCGCCCCGCGGGACGCGGCGAAGGCAGCGTCGCTCACGGACAGCCCTGCGGTAAAATTCAAGCCGGAACGCAGCTGTGTAATGTGCGCGTGCAAAACGTTTGTGTTAATTGTGTTTTTTTCTTTTTTAAAAATTAAAATAGAAGGAAAACCTGAGAAATTTTCTCGTTTTCCCAGCCGGCTGCTCTGTGTGGCTGGTTCACGCCACCCTCCTGAGGTTTTGTGCGAGACGGTGAACTGAGACCGGCTCYCCTGAAGGGCACTTCCAGGCAGCTGTGGAATTGGATGGGAATTATTGTTCACTGCCATGTTCTGAAAATTTAGTGTTCTGAAATCCCRAAAGTTTCACAGGATACAAAGAATAGTAAACAGCAGTGTGTCAAAATGTAACCAGACCCTTAGAAACAATTTTAGACGTTCCTACAAATAGTGTGTTGTATAAAATTTTAAGCTGGGATAATCTTTAGGCTGAAAAACCTTAGAAAATGAAAACGCTTATTCTTTATATTTCTTTTTTCCTTTGCCATACAAAATTTGACACGAATGGTTYTAGAAGTAATAAGACTGTAAAGTGTGCCTGGAGATCTGCGTGGCCCGTGAGGCGGTCCTGTGCTTCTACCTAGAGCCGTTGTGCGAGACGAGCATCATCTTGGGAGGCTGCTRCCTTGCCTTTGTGGTTCTGGGGGACTTTATGTGCTTTTTGGAGCTGTAACAGACTATCTTGCAATTATTAAGCTTCTCCTATGTGTAATCATATGGAAAAGCTTATTTGTTGTTGCATCATGGAACAGCTAGTTTAAGGATAAATTTAGTGCTTTTTACTAGCTGTTGATCCTTAAGAAGTTTCTGATGTTCTCTGGCTTTGTGCTGGTCGAGTTGAAAGTATTAACAGCATGTGTATTGGTGCTGGCGTATGTATTAGTGTTTCTAATGGTGGAATGGTGTTTCCAACGGTTTGCTGCGGTTTCCTCTGGTCTGGCATGGTATGTGCAACTTGTTTTCTTCAGTGTGACTCTCCCTTCCTTAATGACCATATGCAAGCTAACCTATGAAGCCTGAACTTCAAGTGTCACGCAAATCGGAGAAGCAAAACAAGTGTCTGACTTGCACTGGGCATGTAACTCTATTTACAGACCTTAAAGGTCTTTTTCTTCTCTATTCTGACTGGTTTGCACCAGTGCCAAAAGAAGCTTGATATTCCTAAAATGATGTTCCCAAGAAAACAGCCCTGTTGTAGGGTGTTGCTGTTCTGCTGTTTGAGGCTCTGGGGAGATGGAACGGGTTTTTTCCCAAGTGGTGGTCATTTCAGCGTGAGAAACACGCTGAGGACTATGTGCTGCTGCTGTTAGTTGTCTGATCAACCAGCCTGTTAGTTCATAAACGAAGAAGCAATAAAAATTGTCACAACGTCGTGAGCTTTATCAGATCAGTCAACGTGGATATCAGCACATCATTAGTTATGAGATTATGCCCCCAAAGCAGAGGCGTACACAACACTATAGCTGTTGCTGTAGGGAGCTGCGGTTTGTTGCAAAGCAATGAGAACAGTACCTACCATTTGGATAAAAACTGAAGCATTTTAGTCAGATTTAATTTGCAGGGAGAGGCTGCTGACAGATGAGCTCTTCTGTTCAAAATCATTTTAACTGTGGTTGTTTTGAGGTGAAAAAAACAGAAGACTTTGTAATGCTGCTGTAGAACGAACAGCTTTTTGTCTAACTGGACTTTGAAGAAAATRATACAGTCTATGATCTAACTGATTTTATTGCTAGTTTAAAAGAAAAAAGAAAGAAGAAATAAAACCCCTTTATACTGTGTTACTGAATACTTTTGCCAAACGTAGTTTTAAAAGACTCTACTGTATTATGTCAAAGTACTACTCTTTGGAGTGTATAAAGTAGTTGGGTGTTTTTTCTGAGCCTTTTCTGTTTGTAAACTTGAAGTCCTTCACATTTGGAAGGAATATTGTTCTCTCCAAAGTGAGAAACCTGGAAAGCATTAATGCAGAAAGCCTGCTATCATTATGCCATAGCAAATTAGAGAAGAACCTGAAATACAGTGTGACAGCAAAAACAGAGCCAAGTAATTACAGGCATGATGATTAATCTGTAACAAGCATTGATTACAACATCTAATGTGATGCACAGTGACCTTTTCATTGAGCTGCTCTTTCCTGTGCTTCCTGATGTCTTGACAGAGGTGTAAAAGACTGTTAAGTCATCTTAGACTTTGTTGATTGAAGTTCACTTGACTCTAATTTATTGTGCAATGCAAAACTTGCAATGCAAAGCATCAAGAGGTCTTTGAGATACTGACATATGTGTAAGTGAGTGGGTTGTCAAATGCCAGTGATACCTGAGTAATCTGTTACGTATTGGACGCGTTGAGAAAGGCAGCTGGAGCAAGAGAACCAGTTTGCTGAAGGGAAACATGAACAAAGAGAATTAGCTGACAGCGTGGTGTGGTGGTGATACAAGGGCAGCTGGAGAGCGCTGGGACAGTAGCGGAGTAACTAGTTCTGCGGACTATCTTGTTAAATTGTGGGAAGAGCTGAAGTTGGCAGTGCGTGTTCCTGAAGAGGTGGGTTAAAGTTGTGGCAAGGTGTACTTTAGCTATTGAGGAATTTGGAGGTGAGCAAGGGCTTGGAGGTCTAAGACTTCACTTCACAGCCCCATTTTTTTTCAATGTTACAGGGGCCGGTTGCCTGTGGCTACTGAAAGGCTGGAGGGCAAGGCTGTGCTAAGACCAAGGAAAACATCAGGGCCAATTTAGGTGGTACCTTGCAGGCAGGTATGAATTTGAGCTGCCTGTATTTTACACATGGTGTATTAATTTGCTSTGAGCACTGGCTTTGGGACAGTATAACTTGAGATGTCCTCATTGCATAAGGAGCGGCCACTGCAAACTAATTGTGATCATACCTGATTGCAAATACTGCATGGCATGTGCCTTTAAAATACATATTTTATTTAGAATAAGCCAAAGCAGCCAAGTGTACATATAACGGGACAACTAGATCTCTGAGTGCTATGTAGTAGCTGCTTAATCCCTTTTTTAATAACTAATCAACACAAGTTGTGGCTTAGTGTCTTTTGCGATCGTGCTGCTAGATCATGTGCTATTTATTGTCTTCAGACTATTTTCTTCCAGTATGTGATTTTTTCAGTATGCTTGTTGTATGTCCAAACAGGAACAATCTTTTTTGATTAAAGGTAGATAGTGAGAGAAATCTGACCGGCAGGGAAGTAGCACAAGTTTAACGAACTGTTTTTTACTTGAGGGAAGAAAGGGTTTCTGCTGTTTATTAAAACAAGAGGTTAATCAACAACAAAACCAAATTCAAGTCAATGCTGTGCTATRACTGCAGTCAAATTCAGCCTCTGTGCTGCCCTTTTCACGTTGTGGGRTCTACTTTTTATTAAGAGTTTTTGCTGCTTTTGGTGCTTCCAAATAGGAGGCTTTTTTTGTGCTAGGGATGGATTAGAGTGAATTTAGGTGCTCTGAATTTAGAGCTCTTCAATTCAAGTTGCACAGCACGAAAGGCTGTTCAGTAGCACTTTTGTTCCATGGACTTGTTGCCGGCAGTTGGTGAAGGGGGTGCAGAACGGGCAGGACTCGTGCAAASTCGTACCTAGACAGGGTGGCAATTCAAGGCCTCATCTTGAGATGGGACTATGGAGAATAAGCTGTACTGTAGACATGAGGACATGAGCTTTGTTCCTTTTGAAGGAGAGCGTAACTAGACAATTCTGAAATGTGAGGTGAAGCTTGACTGGRGAGGATGATAACCTTCTTAACTTAAAAGCTTCAATTAATATCACAGAGTGAGTGAAAGATGCCAAAGACTTCTCACAAAAATGCTGTAATAATCAAAAGAGATGCTAAAGTTATTGCAGAACAGTTTTTTCCATAGTGYAGAGGATTTCTGTGCTTACTGTGGTGGAGAATATTCCTTTTGCACACACATTATCACTGCTCTGAAGTTACTATTGAAGTAGAGTTAAATAGTGGAGTTGGTAAAGTTTACAAAATTACWGTAGAGGCTGCTTTGGCAGTGATTTCTTCCTTAATTCAAAAACAAAACCAGGTTCTTCAGATTTGTTCCAGCTGATAGAAGTCTTAGCGTGTTTCCAACAGTAGTTAGAATTCCTGGCATAGTTTGCTTGACTAAAGAAAAAAGCACAGGTTTTTGGTGATCTTCAGTCAAAGGATTTCAAGGAAGCATCTCTATGTACTATTATAACTTCAATAGTCTGTAGTTCTAGCAACAGAACCTGACTTGGTGCTTAAATTTAGAAGTGCATGATATTATTTAGTACTAGACATAAATATCGAATTGTGCTCTCAGATTTCAGAGTGGCAGGTGAGAGGAGGGCAGAGGCAGGGAGTCAAGGAGCAAGGTTCTTGATACTGGACTCCGCAGAGAAGATGCAACAGAAGATCAGAATACGCGAAGGATGCCTAGGGAAATACTTAAGGACACTGGTAGCTGCTGGAGGTTAGGAAAAAAATTCAGAAGCTAAAGGAGGCAAGGATCATGTGTCAGCTAAATCTGTATAAAACTGAGTGATTCAAACAACGGGACAGATGCAAAGTGCTCGTCCTGTTTTGTGCCTTGCTTATAACTTCCTCATGTTATGCTCACCTTCTACAGGTTTCTTGAAAGCTGAGGCATAGTCTCACATCTTCGTTGGCTGTAGCTGTTTCTTAGGAAACACGCTGTCCAGGATTTAAAGTTAAATGGTGGAGAAATTGCAAAACATACATGAACAGAGCAACATGAAGTTGCATAAACTTTAGAGGTTTTGCTGAAGAAATACCTCCTTCYGATGTTTTTCTTTTTGGAATTACTTTAGCTATTTTCAGTGTATTGGCTGTCATCAATCCATGTTTTATTTTTTTGTGGTCTAAATAGTCTTTATTTTTCTGTTTGACTACATGGGTTTGTAAATGACATAAATTATGTGAATATAACTCAAGTTAGTTCAGAGAATAAACAAACTGTTGAACCCTCTTCTGCCCTTGTGCCACCATTTCAAAAAGTCTACAACTTTTTTTTTTAGGCAGCTGAGACTATCAACTAATTCAATTTGCTATCTCTCAAATATCCAGTTTCCAGAGTATTTTTATTGAATAGAATGTATATTTTTGTTCTTAAACATTTTTATGGTTTCTTAGGTTTCACTAGCTTAAGAATAGGGCATTGAATGAGAAAATGTGAGTTAAAGTGATGTTAGAAAGCAATGTTAGTTACAAAAACAAACAGTGATACTTTTGCACTCAAGCTTTTACTGTGGATGACTGAGATTATTCTATTTAAAAGCTTCAGGATTTGAGCCTGTAAGTGCTCAAAGTATTTGACAACTGAAGGGAACAGTATCAAAATATGGGAATAGACTTAAGTATTTGTTTTTGAGAACATTTTTGTGAAACCAGCAGCACAAAAAGAAGAAACTATATGTTTCAGCGAGATCCTGAGCTCCAGTGATGCTAAGTATGAGGTATGAAATGGAACAGAATAAATCTCATCTTTCCTGTATGAGCATGATCAGCCCTCAAGAGACACCATTTGGTGTCCAAATGTTTTGCAGTTTCATGGTGCCTCAGACCCTGAGGGTAGCACGTCTGCTATGCCATTAYGCTTCACCCAGATAACACTTAACTAAACCCTAACCTGCTTCAGCCAAATGTTTTATCAATCAGGAAAGCAAATTGTGTGCCGCAGCCAGACTCCAGTGTGTCACAGTTTGTATGGCCTTATAGAGACTTGCATGAAAAATGCTTATATGGCTCTTAACGTAGTTGTCTGTAGTTACAAAAATAGAATGAAAATAGGCTCCTTTATTTTACAGACAGAAGAAGATTTCTTTAGAACCGAAGCCCCCTCCCTTTATGTGAATAACCTGCACTCTGATCATCTGAGGAAGAGCCACTCTCATGCATCACATGTGTGCTCTCAGAGCACTGGACTTCCTCATCTGAGATCCTATCACGGATGGTGGCTCATCTCTAATAGTTTAGAAAAAGAAAGTTGGATCTAATTAGGCTTCAAGAGGAGGGAAAAGATATCCCCTCTCTCCCGGATGACCAACTGGAGCCTTGGAGCATGAAATTTGATTATAGCTATTGTGCAAAGGCAAATGAGCAAGTGTTGACAATAATTATCATGTTGAACATTTAATTGCATTGTGCTTCCCTGTAGGGCTGTTGTATATTGAATCGCTGTCTCTGGGTRCTACAGGAACATCTCTGTCAATGCAATGTTTTGTAGCAATCTTTTGATATATGAGAAGATAATCTTCCTGTTTCTATTTTTGGTCAAATGGAAGAGTTAATATTGAATCCTTGGCTGATTATTTGGTCTGAGAAATCAATGGTACAGAGAAGGCGTCTTTGATGTAATCTGTTTACGTGGATACACATCAAAACTCTATTTTTCCGTGAAAAATAGATGCATGTACTGAAATAATTAACTGTAGATAGCTGCCTTGCTGTGAAGCCTTACTGAAGGAAGGATTTGTTCAAGGCACTTGAATGGTTGTTAAAAATAATGAAAAATTATCTAATTTCGATCTTGAGTACTTTGCTTTTGAGAGGCTCTTCTCACTGGATATATTAGTACATTGATTTAGCCTAAGGAACACTGCTGATGGCTTACGCCTTCGATGATGAATACTAAAGTCTGTTACAGTGTTTAAGGTTGTGCGGGCTTTCTCATGTGGTCTCTGCTTACTCTGGATGCTCTTTGGAAGCTTCCGAGTGTGAATGTGGTGGAAAAAAAAATGCAAATCCAAAAATTCAGGTTGCAGGAGGACAGCTAGCATGCGTCAGCGAAATGCCGTTGGTAAGTGTCTTCTGCTGTGGATTTAACTGTGAAATTTCTTGGGTACATGATATCTTTTGAGGTTGTATGCTTTATTCTTTCGGATGGGGGTGGATGTGTTAAGGACCAATCACTGAATTGTGTGCTAGGTTCTGATGTTACTTTCATTACATGGCAACATGCTTTCTCCATTCATCTTGTTAAGCGCTGTTCCAGACTGCAAAGAAAGGTTGCTCATGCAGAAAGTATGCTGAAGTGCAAATCTGGACATATTCAGAAAGCTACTGGACTCATTTTGCTCAAGTTTTCAATTGATTTTAAGGTATGAAAACCTGGGCTTTTAGCCAACTGGCCAGACGTATTGCACCATCTGCTTTGGCAAAGACATTACACCTTCCTTTGGATGTGCTAGTGATCTGTTTAAGATACTTGTAGACACTGTGGTGATAGGCACCTTTTCAAACGTCATTAACGATGAGGCAGCGGGAGGGYTGATTTCTTCAGTACGGCTGGGTCTGGCTAGGGGAGACATGGCTGAGGATTTTCAGAAAGCCAGGGCTCAAGGCAACTGATGGTTAAGTTCCTCTTCAGGATACATGTGGCATTGACGTGGAGACTTAAGCTCAAAAATGAATTTAAATCTTTGTCGTGCTAGGTATACGGACATTTTAGAGAAAATAAGTGTTTACTGATAAATCTGTAAGGATAAAATGCTTTATAATTAAAAACAGAAAGTTAGCCTCGGATCTATATTCAGTTCTTGATTTGGRCTTTTTACGTGCCCTTACATGAAAAATTTGAACTCTAATTTTGGCTGTTTGTAGGTTTTGGGTTGGTGGTGGGGTTTTTTTKGGGGGGGAGGAGGGGCTTGACATCAGAAAAGTTCGGATGTGAGGCCTGGGGAGGTGTCTTCTGGTTCTAGGCGCGTGCTGGTAGCTGTGTGTGTTGTGTGATTTGCTACAGAGGCGACGGCGCWCGTCGTTCCTCCTCGCTTGTCCTCTGTGGCTGCACAATCTGTGTACCAAAACGAGGTCAAAGGTTTCTGCATTTCAAGGAAATACCTCTCTCCAGACCTACTTCTCTGTACGTGGCTGTGTAGTTCACACAGTTATATAATAAAATGTATTCTTCCAAGAAGTTTTACATCCTGTAACGTGAAACTACCTTTCCAACGTTGCTCTGGTTTGTTGGTGCGGGACATCCCCGTGGAGCCCGACTGTGCGCCATGCAGGCGGGAAACACAGCGCTCGTCCTGCGAGGGGTGGGCACAGATGAGCTTCTCGAGGTAAGCAAACCGTTCAGCGAGCAGCAGGGCCGAGAGTGCCGGTTCCCCGTGGACGGGTTTGGCGGCCGCTCGGCTTGTGCCGAAGGGTGCAGTTGCTTCTGGGGCTGGGCTGAGAGCGCACGCTGTCYGCACGAGCTGTCAACCTTCTTCTCTGCGAGGTTGTGTCTCTCGGTGTTACCGAGTGTTTGTGAGCCTCACTAAAGCGATACAGATTATTGATAATCTTTGTTTTGGTGCTGGAATGCTGATTTTCCTGAGCATTGCAATTACAGGATTTGGAGCCGAGTCCCACGAATCGTTGTACTGGCACAGGGGAGGCAGTGSGGAGCTGCGGTGCGAGGGCAGGACAAGGCAGCAGCACGTGCTGAACTGTGTGCTTAGGCCATGGTTTCATCAYGTCACGAAAGGTGCTTTACAGCAGGGCCTCCTAAGTGTTCGTGAGCGTGGGCCACCACCTCTGCTCTGCCAGTGCAGCTTTTTGCACGAGTTTCGAATGAACTGTAGTGGGAAACTGAATTTAATGGCCTCTTGGGGGTGGTGGTGGGGGAAGTCTACAGTAAGTCTGGTTTACAGCACAGTGGCACAAGCAGCCGTGCTGATACAAGTACACGGCATTACACTGTGCTCCAAGGGCTGGAGTAGAAGAACAAGGAGGAATAGAAGACCAAGTTTCAGCAGAAAGTGCTTCATTGGTGGTCACTATCTCTTTCCTGCTTTTCTTTTCTTTTTTTTTTTTTTTTTTCCTTTCTGTCCTGGGTTTCTTTCATTCCTTTAAGAACAGGGTGACTTGGTTAGGGGAACCCCTTCCATGGCATGGGAGGTTTGTCCATGGATGAGAGCAGCTCAGCGTGAGGCAGCTCCTGGCAGCAGCAGGAGAAGGTCTGTGTGTCGCAGCCCAGGTGAGGGAGACTACTGAGCTGGTTGGGAGCAGTCAGGCAGGCACCTATAGCAGTGGAAAGAAAAGCTCCTAGGAACCAGAGGAGACTGTGCCTATCCTGAAAGTCGTTGGGCCAAACCCATCATCAATAAGCAAGGAAACAGTGAGAGCCAGACTGATAGAGGTATTTTCATTTCCATTCTCTTTGCTAATTGTATTGACTTTTCTCTGTGAGAAAGTGAGATAATGTAATTCATGCTGTAATAACATCTTGCTGTCCAATTCAAAAGTCTTTTGGCTTTCTTTTTGGAGCCAACTGGAAGGAATTATATGGGCAAAACCACCTGAAAGCCCTGGCTGATGCTTCTGATCACTTGTTCTTGAAAAGCTTTAATCTCAGCAGCCTGGAGCTGCTCCTGAAACTCTTCTGCTTGGGCAGTCAGAAGGTGCCACTTCCCGTGAGTTACCTGAGGCTTGCAGAGGTGTGAACCTTCACTGGTCACAACTAGTCTATTAAAATGCAACTTTCAGGAACTTAAGATATCTTTGAGACATCTCATAAATGTGGTTGAAAATGACCAGAAAGTTGAATAAATTTTGGAGGGGGATTCCAGAGCCAGGAACTGTACAAATACTCTTGCAAGCCTGCTTCTCCAAGGAAGTCAGGCTAAAAGCAAGTGAAGATTTTGCAAGGGCTGTAAATTGGACCGACTTTAGGTATGCTTTCATGGGCAGCAAAAAATAAATAGGTAAGAATAGCAGTTTCCTAGAATAACTACTGTCAGCAGTTCTTGCCAATTGAAGAAAAAAAATGTTTTAAGGAATGATAGCACAGGGATCTTCTAAGAAATGCTGACTTCAAAATCTGTAATATTATTTGTCTAAATTAACATTCAAGGAAATATCTGATTATTCATGTCTGTAAAGGTTTAGTCTAAATGTTTTAAATTGAAAGATAATGCAAGTTTAGACTTTCAGGTGCATGAAGGCAGAAGTGGTGTTAGATAGCCTTAACTGAAGGATCATTACTATTTGTAGATCAACATGAAGCAAGCACTTCATCAGTGAACTCTTCAGACTGAAGAGAGTAACGCATGGATGCTTACAGAGAAAGAAACATGATCTATGGCAGTTTAATGACGAAAGAGTAGTAGGCTTCTTAACTGTGATTTCTTAGGTGAACATATTTCATCATCTCCTGAGTTGGATTTATACCATGTAAGAAGTTGCCAGTATTAAAGACAAACTTACCAGGAGAGGCCCAGCTGGCCAGTGCTTTGCTTGCGTATGGACTTTGAAAGCAAATGAGTAAGGAGTTGGTTTATGCGTCTGCTCCACCAGTGTGTGTGTATGTATGTGTACCATAGTGCGCTCTCCCTTACGCAGGTATGCATAGACATTTTTGGAAAAGGGGGAGTCGTAGCATAAGACTGTGCTCATAAACATCTAAATCATTGCCACGTAAGAGTTGCTTCAGTTTTCTTTAGAAAAGAAGGCATTTGGACAATTGTCAAACATTTTTGAGCTCAGACTTTAATTGGATTTGAAAATTATTACTATGAGTGGATGGACTATTATTGTAGTAGACCTCTCATCAGAGATGAGATATTTCATGAAATGCCTGATGAAATGAGATTAAATTTCACCAAGCGTTTTTTTCCATCAGTAAGCAATATCGATGGACATTGCAGTATCACCACATGCCAATGTTTTGATATTGTTATCAGCTAGATGGTGTTTGGAGGTGGCTTGCTTTGAAATGGGGTTGCTCTTGAAGGGTTGTTTCATTTATATGTATCAGTATTTTAAGATATTCCTTTAACATGTCAACATACACAGGCTTTGCTTATATTTAAACAAAGATTTGTTTCAAATTTGGAAATTCTCTGCTAATTGGAATTTCCTTCTGCTACAAAACTTTACAATGTATTTTCACCTGTATAACATGGTTAACCACTACGCTTTTCCCCTGCGGTTGACAATAGCATATTCACATGGATTTGGGTAAAATGCAAGGGTCCAGAGTTGAAATTCCTGTCTTTGAGAGTTGTGTTTTATTTTGGTGCACATTTGCTTCTCCTGCTAAACCACCGTGAAACTTCTAACAGCAAACGACTTTTAAAAAGAGACTGCTTCAGTATTCTGCATGTGAAGTAGTCATAGTTTAAGTAACAGCTACACAAGTTGAAAAAATGATTTTAAAAGCAGGAACTACCTTAAACTCTTTTTGGCAGTGATTGATTAATTAAAAGTATTTGTTGTTTTTCACATGTGCTGATTTCTTAGAATTTTAGTCTGTTCTCTGTACTTGGGGGAAAGCAGGTCTATTAAATGAGTTTCAGGAACTGATTTCAGGCCTGATTTGTGCACGCAGCGGAGTGGTATGGAAAGAATGCAGTTATCCTGCATTCTGGGGCCTGCCAGCCCCATGAGGGTTGTACTTGCAGAGTGGGCTTTTGGGGAATTTTGTACTGTTTTATGTGTATGCACTTCCTATCCAGTGTTATGATTAATATTAGGAAAAGTAATTTGGACTGGTAGGTAACTGAGTAGGCTTCATTGATCAATCTGTATGTTAAAGCCAGTTAAACATGCTGAGATGGGTGAGCACAAGTCATTTGTGTACAGATATTAATTTATTCTACTTTGGCATATACGTTGTGTTACTTGATGGCTGATGACGTAGCTTGCTACGTTAATGACATTTTCATATAACTTCTCGTAGTCATAAAATTCTCAAAGTTTTTTTCTGTTTCATGAAAAGCTTTTGCTCATCTAAAGCTATGACGATTAATACAATTTCACTAAAACGTCTAAATCCGAGGGGAATCTCTCATTACAGCATATATGCAAAAAGGGCAATAAAACAATATGCAGGTTGTACTATTGTATTTTGCAAAGGTTAGTCATCAAAAAAGGCCAATATGTTTTGTGTGTTTTGTGTCTGAAGAAAAGAAGTTTCCAAAAATACTACACTGAACTCCGAGGCAGTCTTGTTTTAATTTCAGTGGTTGGAATAATAACCATTAAAAAAGCAACAAAATAGGCAGTCTGAGTTGAGCAGGCAAGATTGTGGTCTAGGGCCTTCATTTCTGTAATCAAAGCATGTAATAGAAGCTGATAGCATACAAAATTATACTTCTGACAGCCTTCATTTTACGTTCTATTTAAAAGGATCTCTGTATGTGAAAATGAGTACCAGCCTAGCCCAAAATAAAACAAACGTCAGCTGTAATGCTGTTTTGCAGCATGCTCCACAACCAGCCTAATCAGAAGCTGTGAGTCAATAGGAAAATAGGATATACCACTGGTTAGAGTTGGTAGAAAATTTTACCGATCAGAATTCAGCACAGAACAGGACCCCAACCCCCCTGCCTGTTGAAGGCATCTTTTCAACTTAAATGTTTAAGACAGATCTGTTTGTAAGAAGAAATTGTATGTAAATGGTATGAAATTTGTTTTTACACTGGATAAACTGACATGTGAACTGGAATCGAATGTTTGTAAAAGTGTATCTCAGATAAATCAAATCCAGTATGATTTCTGTTAATTGATTTGTTTTGCAATTTAATGGCTGTCAGATTTGGTCCTGAATGCCAAAATCATGTTTGGCCAGTGTTACTGCCAAGGCAAGGAAACGAGCAGTGCTCCTGGAGAAGGTTCGCTAGAGCATCTCCTGGCTTTCACCAACCGCAGTCTGTATATATTTCACACA
Source organism: Rhea americana (assembly GCF_003343005.1). Lineage (NCBI taxonomy): Eukaryota > Metazoa > Chordata > Aves > Rheiformes > Rheidae > Rhea > Rhea americana. The sequence goes on from NW_028185595.1 coordinate 1,234,976, forward strand.
CGTGTATGAATTCTTTACTGCGTATTACCTTTTTTAAAATAAGCATGTTTTATTTCATAATGACCAAGTTTTATGAAAATGTGAAATGTCACCCAGAGTTCAACTCTGCAGTGTGTCGGATAGAGTTCCAAATACCTGCTCTAGCCTTTACCCTTGAAAGTGTACAGAGTTTCAAAATACTTTATAGATGCCAAATATAAATCTAATATTGAAGAAGCTACAAAGTAAATGTTCGGTTTGTTTCAAGAGTATTATTTAATTTGTCTGTTATGCTGTGGTATTTTAGTGTCTGCATCCAGCTGTGAATTAGGGCTCTTGACTTGCCCTGCTGCAGGGCTGATCCCTGAAGAAAATATTTCAGAGTCTTTTCACTTTCTAAATGCAATTTATGTCTTCCCAGTTTGGACATTGGCATATAAACTGCCCTTCTGATGTACATTCTTGCTGAATTGCTTCATAAGTCTTTTAGGTCGATTCCATGAGAATTAATATGTGCAATGCAAATACGAAAACAGATGCATATGATGAGAAGTTCAGTTGAATGAATGATTTTTCTGGAAAAGAATAAATGCTAGCAGCAGAAATAGAAAGATTTGTGAGGTGCCATAAGCTAATTTTATAGAGTAAAATTCTCCCTCTTTGCTGAAGTTCAGGCATGAACATCTCAGTAAATATTTCTGTTTTAGCTCTGCCCTGGAGGATTTCTGTGTTTGGGAAGGAGACGGGCCACTGCATCTTTCCCTACATCATGCTTTGGTGAGCTGACAGCCGTGTGTGGTATAGGCGAGGTGGTTTCTGTGAAACAGATTAGTGTCTGAAGCTGAGTTTTATCTTTCCTCTCTGGTGCTGAACACCAGGCACATCCCGGTGGCATGCAGATCGGGCACTTAAGTTYTCCAAAATTCGGCTCTGCCATTTAAATCATAATTACGCAGGTGTGTTAAAAGCAAGCCAAAGAGAATCTGAGAAATCTCAAATTCAGGCTAATGAATAGCTGCATTCCAAAACGTCTTAACCATAATAATGTTCTAAGAAAATATGTGATTTAACCCTGCCCCTTCAACTAGCGGGAGCTGAGTAGAGGTGTTTCCTCTAAAATTCTGTGATTTTTTTTCTTTCTGTTGTCTCCCTCCCTCCCCTGTGAAGGGGTCAAYGAGCCTCATCTCTCTGGCGAACACTTGGTGCAAAGTGTTAGGTCAGGTATTAATTCCTCTGCTGTGATCACAAAGCTCCCACCTTTAGGGAAGATGCAARTTTTCAGAGGTTCTTTCACAAGGGACGTGTTTCTTTAATACTATGTGCACGTGAGCTTAAATATAAGCACCGGAGTTACCAGAAACTGTCACGGGTCTAAATGTGCCATTCCTTGGCCAAGTYGGTACTCTGAAGGTATGTTTATGGTACAGCCTTGCAGAAAAGGGGCTTTGCAAATGAGCGATCAAGAGGTGGCAATTTGAAGCGGATCAAATCAGTTGGTTTCCGAATGTTGAGTTCTGCCAGCTCAGGTTGTTGCTATGAATAAGCACTTCGGGACATGGTGAATACAACAACCGACTGCCGCGGGGGGACGTCTGTTATGCTGTTTAGTCCATTTGCAGTGCTACCTCAAAAAATGATATGCTTTGGTTTTAACAGCTTTTCTTCCAGTTATCTAATCAAATGTATCTATATAATATCGGCTATAAAAATGCARGACAACTGTTTTTACTAATCTGGGAATTAGAAGGGCAACTTTGTGAATACATGGAGACCACGCTTAAAATGTACTGAATCCTCTTAAGTTGCCCTTCGGGCTTGTGCAGGTCGTGGAAGTTGGCTCTTCATGTAATTTTAGGAGCATGGGTTAAAAAAAACAAAACAAAAAAAAAAAAAAACAAAAAAACCCCCAAACCTCAAAGCCAGGAGTGACTGGCTAGTTCCAAATTCTCCGCTGAACGTAGATGTCCTGCCAAAAAGCAAACACAATGGCCTGGTGCTTTTTAGTAAGTAATGTAGGTGTTTGACTTGCATAAAATCTTTTTTACCTGAAGGCAACAAAATGCTGCAGGTTAGTAYTCTGAGTGTATCACTCTGAAAATCTGTGATGTATTGGAATAATGAAAATGTATTTTTTTTAAGAAAAGATAACTTAAGAAAAGAATCCTGTTGGTGAATAGGATTTTCTTCTACTCCAGGAAGAAAAGAAACTCTGGCTCAGCTATTTGCACTTGCTCCAGCTTCTTCTGCTTTCACTATTTTCCCTGGCACTTGGAGATATTTTCTCTTTTCAAGACTTGGCCACGTATCTTGTGGACTCAGTCATTGGGTATTCCTGGGCTACTCTTGTTATTTTTAGAAGGTCTGGTTACAAGATGTAAAATAGCATGTAGAAATATATCTGTGTGTGTGTGTACATCATATACACTATGTAGAAATGAACCCAGTAGGTGGCCCTTGCCGGTGTATTGGTGAGCGTAGGCCGGCAGGTACCGTCAGCGCGTCGTATAGGTTGCTCTGGTGGGACGCCGTGAGAGCAGATCCCCAGGGAGCGCAGCCCCCCTGCTCGCCCGGGGCGCTGCTCGCCCGTGTGAGCAGCTCGGAGAGTGTCTGGTCAAAAAACGAAAACTATTTGCTAGTTTTCTTACAACTAAGCATTCTCTGAGTATTTCGTTCTTCTGCTTTCAGTAAAATGATGCTTCAGTTTGTGTAATCATGCTGCAACCCAGACTTTTGTAAAGTTTTTTTTTATTATTTATTTATTTTAAGGAAGGAGATAGGTGTTTCTTTTAAGAAGTTATTTCAGTGTGTTGTAACATAAAAACACAAAGGGTTTTACTTGGTGCTGTGATCTATGAATAGTAATTCTACCTGCGTGCTCTGGTTACTTTACTATTTCCTTGGACTTGACTGAGAAACTGAGAAAATAAGCACCCTCGTTATTGCGAATGGTGCTCAAGGTTTAGTGTAGTGCTGGTATGAAACACCTATAATGAATCTTGGAAAACATCTTGAAAGGTTTATGCTACAACCTTGGCTATATTGTTGGATATTACTTATCTTGGCTATAGTAGCCTGGAAAACGCAGGAATAGTAGATCTCGATTTGCAAAAAATGAGAGAGGGTAAGTTCTGCAGCTGCTTTTAGAAAAGAAACAAATTTCATAAATGGTGCTCTCGGTATCCGACACCCCTGTCCGCGAGCGAACGCTGAGGGCGTTTGCCGTGCGCCCCGAGGTGCYGCTGGAGGTGCCCCAGCCCCTTTCCTGGGCAGCAGCGTTGTTCCGCCGCACGAGCAGCGCGTCCTCCTTCTGCAGGGACACCAAGCTGTGCGCGTCCTCAAACTTCTTGGAGCCTTAAGAAGCCCCTAATTTAGTGCAATAACCTCTCCACTCACTTTATTCCTGGTATCTTAGGGTAGGTAACATTCTCCAAACTGCCTAATTGGGAGGATTTGACTGGAAAGTTGCCCGATTGCTCTTTTGAGGAGTGCCAGGAGCAGTGGTTGCCAGTCGTCATGTCGGTGGCTTAATCAGAGCTCTGCACCTCTGTCCTTCCAGGAGATGCTCATTCGCTCTGAGTCTCCTTTCCAGGTGGTTAGGCAAGGAACCAAGCTGCCCGTGATCAGCGACCGCACGTGGAAGAAAGGCTGCAAGCATGGATCGWCTGTTCCCTTTGCTGTTCAGGCACCAAGCAAGGGCAGTTAGAGGCAAAGACTATTTCTGGCATATCAGGGGTATAATTTGGAGGAATAAACTTTTGCTGTATGTTCCAGCCATTTTTTAAAGTGCCATTTGGCGTTTCCCTAAAATACAACATGAGATCTTAGCTCTGGCAGATGATGAATACTGTATTCTTCTAAACAACATCAGATACATATGCATCCCCGGATGTGGTGGGACTCAGATTTCCTCCCAAAAATTTCTTCTTAGTGAGCAAATGTGCAGAATAGGAAATGGGAAAATATCTGCCAGTGAAGGATTCCTGACATCTTTCTTGCTACCAGTGCAACAAAGGACTGTTCTTCCATTGAACCCAGTGATGTTTATGCTACTTTTACAGCTAAAAGTAAAAAAAAAAAAAAAAAAAAGAAGAAAAAAAAGGCTTCTATATGTTCCTTTAAAAATAATTTTTAAAAACACAGCATTGCAAAAAGAGGAGAGATGTGAATATAATTGATAGGGGGGAAAAAAAAGTGAAGTGAGAATGTGAATGATTGTGCAGCTTACCMATTTCCTTATTTCTAGATTCTGTTAGTTCAGAAATGATGATTATATTGAAAATACAGAAAATTGTGGAATGAACAAGTAGTTTGCTTCCGATTGGTAGCTCTGTCTAGTTCCATAATAATTTTAAGCAATTCATTGTCCCTATACCTTTAGTTTTCCTAGTGATATTATCATTTTCATGAAGTACTCCGTCCTGGGCAGCGGGATATCGACAGAAAACTCATTTTCTTTTTGTGTAGAGCTTTATAAATTAACCTKTGAGGGCTACCTGCTAAACTTTATTTGCCATACTTTAGTTAGAGTAAGAGGTATATTTGATATAGCTGACAGTTTTGTTCCAATATTTTGGGAAAGGGAAGAGAAAAGTTTCCTCTTTGATTTAGAGAGATGTAAAACGTGCTTAGCTGAGACTGTGAGAATACGCAAGATCTGCGCGTTGGGTTTGGGCGATGGTGGCATTGCTCGTGGAGAAACAATGTGCCAGCAAGCTCGAAACGTTCTGTGCGACACCCCAAGCCGTGCAGTTGCGTTTGGATGTTCTTAATGAGAAATACGCTCGAAGGCATTGCGGCTTGCGGAGATGCTGAGCCTGCGTAAGAGCTGTAAGGAAGCTAYTGCGGGCAAAAGAGCTTCTTGGAAGATGGGAGCTTTAAGTTCTTTAAACTTTCCTGCAAAGCAGCTGCTACCGGCTGTTCTTTGAAAATAAACACCGACGAGGCTGGCAGCCTGGGCTTACACAGCAGTCGTAGCGCAGCGGGTTGGTAGCTGTACACCAGGGCGCCTGCAGCAGTGAGGGAGCTCGTAGCGGCCGCGGTCCGTGCTCTCACTGCAGCATCTCTTAAGAGCTGCCTGTACCAAGGTACTCGAAATTCCTCCCCTCAGCCTGCTGGGGAAYGTGCTCGTTTTCCACGTAGGCGGTTTCGTTTCACTTACCCGTAGAGCTCAGGTTGCCCAGTTAGCGTTCAGCACGCCTTTGGTTTTGCCTCCCAAAGTAATAAAGAGGAAATTTATCACCGGGCCGAGTGTTCAGTTGTGGAGTTTGCTATACTCRGTTTCTTTTTTGTAATAAAAATCTTCACGTTTGAACCCAAATCCTTTTGGAGGATTGAAGGAACAGTTTCATGGTTCTTAGTTTTTAGAGTCAAGTTGATGGGCCAAACTCCTGAAATTAATTTAAATCAGCGAATGTTCTTTTAATTCTTGAACAATGTAAAGCTTTTACTGAAATAACTTAGAGTTTGATCTGAAGTGTCATTCCTTCTCTAGAAACTTTCCCACAGCTTATCTTTACGTTTTTATTGGGGAAAAAAAGATAAAACTTTAATAGTGGAGTTTTGTTGGTTTGCCAATCTGTCTTCAAGCAATTTAAAGCAGAAGCCCAGGAGGAATGTTTTTAAAGAGCAAACTCAAGAATTTTCCTCAATAAATAAATAATGTGGTGGTATTAGAGTTCATGGTATTCCACACTGAATGCAGTTCATCATTCATCCTGATTTTTTTTTTGATGGATGACCATATTCTTTTTCTGAAGGTGTGAGAGTGGTTCGGTGTTTTGGAGTAGCCAAGATGTTGAGCTTTCAAGCCAAGATGTTGTGTCTTTCACTTTGGATTTAATATAGATTTTTAAGATGTACAGGATTTGAATCATCYCGCTTTTGAAGGTCAGAACCTAGAATCTGAGCTTGATTCCCCGTCCTATATGGAGGGAATTAGGAACTAGAGGACAGGGATTTGGGTTTTCTGTTTTCCTGTCTTTTTTTTAATTTATTTTTATTTTGTTTATTATTATTATTATTATTATTATTATTATTTTTATCAGCCCAGTGATAGGACCAGTGAGGACTGAACATTGCTGTGTTAAAGCCCTATGTTGCTCTTAACATATTAAGTGAAAGCAGAGAAGGCAAAATATTCTGTAAATGAACTACTGGAAATTTTATTGGAGTATGTTTTGTGGCATGCTGTTTCCGCATTATATGAATCTGTGCAGCGTGGTTCAAGTTCACAAAAAAGGGAGAGCATCTTCTAAGGGACAGATTGCCCATGGTAGTCCAGAGAGTTTTCACTGGAGGAACAGAGGAACAGAGTGGAATATCACGTCTCTTCTAGCCATTTACTAGTATGGGTTTCTGAGATGCGTTTCATAGCAGCTAAAGTTGGAGATTTCTTTTTTTCTTTTTTTTTCAGAGTGGTTGTTTTTTCTACTTCCTTTCCACTTTTTCCATCTCCTTTTTGTTTTTTTTCTTAATTTTCTCTTCATTTGCTCTTTGAAGAATGCACATACAGTGGAAGTTAGAATCTAGTTTTCAAAGCCTGTATACTCAATTGAGTGTAAAATTAGGCAAAAGAAATGTATTTTTTCCCATCTCCTGAAGTATTTTTGGGGAAAATATATTGTTGTACGAGAGAATGGGAAGAAAATCAGAATGTGAGGAAATCCAGCAGTTCACAGAATGGAGGAGATAGGAAGGCACCTCTAGAGATTCTCTCCTTCCTACTCAAAGCAGGGTCAGCTGCAGCAGGTTGTCCACGACCACGTCCAGTCAGGTTTTCAGCATCTCCAAGGATGGGGACTCCACAGCCTCTCAGGACAACCTGCTCCAATGTTTGACCACCCTCTGAGGAGGAGGAAGATTTTTTTTTTTTCTTATGCTACAGTGGACTTTCTTGTATTTCATGTTGTGTCCATGACCACTTSTCCTGTCACTGGGCACGGAGAAAGGTTCGACTCGGTCATCTTTACCCCTCTCCCCTGCTCCAACGTTAGATCCTGATAAGCCTGGATGGCACCCTCAGAGCCTTCTCTGCTGGAGGCTGAGCAACCCCTGCTCTCTCGGCCTCATATGAGAGATGCTCCAGTCCCTTAACCATCTTTGCAGCCCYTTGCTGGACTCGCTCCAGGGTGTCCACGTCCGTCTTGTTCGGAGGTGCCCAGCGCTGGACCCAGCCCTCCAGGGCTGCCAGGGCAGAGCAGGGGCAGGAGCACCTCCCTCGACCTGCTGGCAATGCTTGTTCAGAATTCTCAAATTCTGCAAAAACTAGTTCAAAGGCCAGTTTTCTTATATTTATAAAACACCTGCTGCGGCTGTTTTATCATTGCAGAAAGCATTTAGCTTGCTTAATTGTCAGGGTATTTAGGAAGCGTAAGTGTGAATGGAGACCAGACTTCTTAGCAACTTTGTTATGAAATACTAGCACTGAAGTATAGRGTCTGCCCCTTTTTAATGAGCTAGGTATAATTGTAAAGTTACAGATATTTGTATTGATTAGTAGAGATGAAATCTGAGAGCGAGACATACTTAWTCCAGCATGAGCTTGATTCAATAAATACTTAGAGTTTAATGAAAGCACAATTGCCTCCACTTAAAAAAATAAAAAAAGAAAGAAGAAGAAAAAGCATGTAACCATTTAAAGTATTCTGCAAAGGATTCAAAAATAAATGAGTTCAGTAGTCTGAGAAATATTTTAAAATTAATAAGCATATTAGTATATTGAATTATTTATTTAACTGTTAATTTCCTTTAGGAAGCTAAAATACTTAGAAAAAGCTCTTATCCATGATGTATTTTTTTCCTTTCATAATGTCTTTAGTGCTGAAGCACAAATGTCTCTTGTATAGAACTGTGATTCAACAAATTGGATGTTCAAGGCGTCAGAGTAAATGATGAGCGTTATAAGCAGCATGTATAGTAGGTGAATTAAGCATAATAGTGTTATATAGTAAGGCTAGTCCTATTTTTGGAAGAGGATCTTGGAGCACCAGGGTGYGTGAGCAGCTAAGCAGGTCTGTCAAGTCGCAGTTCAGCCGAGCCCCTGGGCTGCGGAGCGGAGTCCCGGAGCCTTGGTGGTGTCCGGTGCCGAAGGCTGTGGACACGGCTCGCCGTGGCAAGTCTGCCACGTTTCTCAGTGAAGACCACAACAGCCACTGTCTCCTGTCCAAAATGCCCCACTGGTTTAGAAGAAAGTATTGTTAGAAATGGGATGGGCTKGAGGGTGTTTTTCCTTCATTGGAAAAGTGGGTTCAAAAAGGGATACTGAGCCGTTAAGTACACGGCAGCAATCTTCCCTCTCCGTTTTTGAAAGGTGGGATAGGGAAAGATGCAGAACGTTTCTAGAGATTTCATTCATCTTTCTAATTTAGTTCTGTATTTTTATTTTATGCAGCTGTGGATTCCGTTTAAAATTAGAAGTTTTTCATGAAAATCAGCTTTTATTGGCAACATTTTTTTCATTCAGGAACAAACTGGGAACCAAAGAGCCCRTGTTTGGGAACACGTGGCTCGTGAGGGTCTCTGCTCTCAGCAGGATGCCTAAGGAAGGATTAGGAACCTCCCATTATCAGGAGCCTGTATTTTGATGTTGAAGCATAAGCAAATTATAAAAAGAAAAGCAATTGCTACTTTTGGTACAAAATAACAAGGTATCTGCAAAAAATGAAGCCTCTGGATTTTAAGGCTATTTGACATGTGTTTGCACTGTGCAGGTAGCAATTTCCATAGATGTTATTCCCTTTTATAACCTTGACTTTTTCCTGTTGTGTCAATAGGTTGATACTTTTATTCAGTAGGAGTAAAGGAGTAGGAAAAGGAATAAAGACTTTTCATGGTTTTTTTTCAGTGCTGAAAGATAAAAGGCTGTGCTGTACCACGCATGTCATGCAGTGGCATGGATATGATTTCCGTTTTGAACCTGTGTGCGTGGTGTTTTCTGTTTGAACATAATGAAGCTGGAAAGTAAAACTGAGAGCTGGGGAGGGGGTATGGGGCTGCCCAGCAGAGCCCAGCCTCGAGATGGCCAGTGGTCAGCAGTCATGTTTATAGATAAAAGGCGAATTACCTAGGAAGGGCAATCTGTTGCAACAAGTTTCTAGCTCTAAAGATGCTGAGTTTGCTGATGTGCTAAGCSATACGCTGAGATGCCGCAGAAGATCAGTTTGGGCACGTACACACGTGGTGCAAGCCCGACACAGCGTGCTGGGGGATGAGTCCCAAGGTGCAATCTAGAAACTGTGGACTGTGTTACATCGCGCTGACAACAGTGCAAACTTTCAAATAGCTACCCAAACTTTGAGTTTTTCCCTGCTGAGCAATCAGAAGTTGTCAAATCTGGTAAAATATGAATGCAGTAGTCGCTCTCTTTCCATTTGGGCATTATCAGTGCAGCTTAACAGGTAGTTAAGCAGGGTTTAAGCTACCCACGTCTGATTTATGTGCTGGGCGTTGTGTTAGTTGGACCTGCCCGGCGTTGGTCTCCAAGGCCAGCCCAGGGGCTGCTGAGCAATCGCAGTTGAGGTGTCTCATGACCCTCTCTGCCAGGAGACCCACGCGTAAGCGCCAGTGGCCGGTTTGGCTAGAGGGTGCTTAGTGCCATGCTGTGGTGGCTCCCGCTCTGCCGACGGAGTTGCCTTCCCTGCTCTCGAGCTTTGATCCCTGTTTGTCCAAGGAGCTGGGTTGACCAGCTCCCCAAATTGATGATTTGGGTCTTAGACTGCAAGGGGGCCTCAAAAATCAGATTTCTGTCAAGCACTTCATTTTCAGTAATCTCGTTCAATACTAAATGAAAATCCCTTTCGTTAAGTAGCTGGGTCAGAGAATGCTTTTGGCTGTCGGTTACTGGTCTTGGCAGGAGGCAGGTAACGGGTGTAGGAGAAGGGAACCTCGCTGCAGCGAAACTTAATACCCTTGAAGTCCCTTTTGCAAACTTAGYGTGAAAAAGCACACAGGATCCTGATCTAAATTTTTTTTTTACTGCTCTGCAAATTATCTGCAGATCTAGCGTGAAAGTAGCAGCTGATAAGATATGGGACTTGCCCTTTCCCATTTTTCTGTTATGATGAAGTGATAGCATCAAGGCAGCCGTGCTTTTCCCTGAGGAATTTGTAGGGAAGTAAATGCTGGAGATGGTTTCTTTTCTCACTCTGCTCCGTTTGCACACAGGACATCTAGTCCAGTGTTGCCTTAGTAAATTTAAAATTTCTGCTCCTACTTGTTAGATTAGTTTCTCTGTGGGTTCAGGAACATTTATTTCAGATCTGTAGCGCCAAATTTTACAAAAGCTCTCCACTAACTTTGAAATCATAATTTTTTGGATTGTACTTATTTTTTTTCACAAAAGCTCTGTGTATTTTTGTTCACTAGAATAGGTTTATGGTATTGGAGTATTTTGCCTACTGCAAAATAAATCTGTGCGATTTTTTTAACTAGTCAAATAAAAGCATTCGGGGCTCATAGCGTCTCCTGCCGAGACGCGGGGAGAGGGTGGCTCCCGCGGGCCGTGCCGCCCCGGCTGCGCCTGGGAGCTCGGCGTTCGGGAGCGCGTCCGCCTGGCGCCACCGGCCTCGAGCTCTCTGAAACGGCAGCATCGGGGTCAAAAATAAGGCCGGATGCCGGCATTTTTGTTCTGATTTTTTCCTCCCGGTTTTGTCTGAAGGTGGGAGGGCTGCGCTGGGAAGCGCCGGCGCGGGGGGCGGCCGGCTGAGCCGCGCGCTGCCGGCAGGCTGGAGGTCCTGCCGGAGCTCGGCGTTGCTCGGGCTCGAGRGGCCCGTTCCCCGCGTGTAACAGCCAGCCTTTCAGGAGAGCTTTTACCTCCCTTCGGAATATACCATAAAACCAAGTATCTTTGCAGGTTAGCTCGTGCTTCCTGCTGTCTTTGTAACAAAATTTGAGAGTACGCGGTAAACTTCTGTTAAAAATAAGTATTGTTTTTTTTTGGCTCAGATTTACTACTTGTAGGTAAGAATAATCTGTTTTAACACAACTCTGTTGGCTTGTCTCCTTTCTCTTCTACCTCCTAGTAATTTTTTCATGAATCAGAGAGAAACTCTGTCCCTGGGGAGGACTCAAGAGCAGCAGGTAAAATTAAGAACTAGAGATTTATATTCTTGTTTGGGCCAACACCTGGCGGTCCCCTCACTGTCTGCGTGTGGTTTGGGTAGAAAGCCTGGGACTGCTCTTACCCCCGGCAGCGCCGAGCACGGGGTTTTTTACTTCCAGAAGATGAGCAAGCAAGTGGGTGGTTGGTGCAAAGCCCTTCGCGTTATCCCTTCTAATTTCCGCTCTTGGAAGTCAGCAGGGAGGCAAGGCCACGCAGATCAGAGTGACAAGACTAGCAGGCTCCGGATCGTATCGCATCAAACGTCTTATGCTCAAAACGTGGTTTGGGTAGTGCTTGCTTGACGTGCTCTGCCTTCAGCCGCTTCTTTAACGTCTTGGTGCAGCTGGGAACGCCTCTTTGCTTGCCGTCTGCCGCCGCGACTCGGCTGACGGGCGGAATCCACGGGCCACCTGGGCGCCTGCCTTCCCTTCTCTCCTWGCACTGGTGTTTCCCTTCGGTTTTAACTTAGAGGCAAAATATCGTCTCTAAATGCCTTGCGGTTTTTAATCTCTGTAAGCGCTCTTTCTGACGGGAGGAGGAAGAAAATTGGCAAGCAGGAATTAAGCTGCAGAGAAAAGCATCCTTACTGTGCCTCAGTATAGGGGTCAAATTATGAATGCTGCAGAGCTGGTAGCCATGCTATTTAAAAAATATATCATTACGAAAAAAAACAGCAGACTTTAATATTTTCAAAGCTGAGGAACCTCACGTAATACGATAATGGTGGTGCCACTATTCATTGTACTAGATGAACTCGGGAAGTAATATATGGTTTTTACTCCTTTAAAATGAAAAATTTATTGTGTTTGAATGATACCTGGGAAGTAAACATTACACTGTTAAAATAGTATTGGTACATTTGGCATGTACTAAGAGCAATTGGATGTATATTTAGAGCGAGAGGAAGAAATAAGGAAAATGAGGGTAGTATTAACGGGGCATTTTCACAATGTCGTGTTTCTGAAAACGTTGATACATGCTTATAATTCCAAAGTTTGTCAAATCTTGAAAGAACACATGCTTTTAATTTAATTTACTGCACGTGGCACTGCCTGGTGAAGTCTTGATTCTTGTCTTCCCACGGCGATCCTGATGCTGCAAGTGTTGGCCTGCTCCACTGGAGCTTTATGYGGGTGCCGACGTCTTCTCCCTGGTTGGAATGAGGCTCTGCTGGGTCTCTGCATCCCTGCTTGCATCTCATGCTGTAATACTATTTTTTCCTTGTTTATTTTTGTTTCTTTTTGAGTAATACTTGTTGCCAAATCCAAAGGAATGTCATGAGGGGCCAGAGCAGGGGGTCTTGGGTGCAAAAAATTTTTTGGATTTGGTAAAGTATAATTTTATTCCTTTGAGATGGTGGTAGGCACTCAGAAGGAGGTTTGGAGCTCTTTAGGGAGTAGACTTTTGTTTACTTAGTATGCAAATTCTTCTGTAGTTTTTCAGACATCTTGTCAGTGTAATACAGCTTTTTTCTTTCATATATGAATGGGTGGTACAGATACTGTTACTTACTGAGGAACAGAATGCCAAAAAAGTGAATCACCCAGCATCTAAAATAGCTTTTATTTATGCTATGCCAGAAGAAATTTTAAGAGGTTCTTATTAAATCCTCAGAAAAAAATATTATACCGCCCTTCAGCTGCATTGAGGCATAAGAAGGTTATCGGAGAAGGAAAAAGATGTGTGAGTCAGAAAATAGTGACATAATGAAACATCTTCTCAGCTTTTAAAATTTCAGCTGTTTAATAGCTTGAAAACAGACCCAGGATTTGTAAGACATAAAAGCTAGTCCCTCTTTCTCAGGATACATCTAATGTGTCTCGTCAATTCTTGGTATTTGTTCTTTTGTTCTTTCAAATCACCCCTGGTGCACAAGCAGGGTGTGTGAAGATATTAACTAACCAACAGATTTTTTTGATGACAGATGGCCTTTTTAATGCAGAGAACAAGAATAAAATGGTGGTGGGAGGGAAGAAAGCAAGCTAAATTTCACACACTTTTTTTTTTCTGCCTGAGAAACCCTTCCTGAGCTATTTATAAAATATTAGGTTTGTATTACATAGCTGAAGGAATTCACAAAACATTAAAGCTTGTGACTCAAACCAGTCAGTCCAGGGTTTTTCCCTTTGGTGCKCAGAAGAAATGGGAGTCGGGGGAATTGGCAGTGTAATGTTGCAAGTTTTCTGCAAGAACTTAGCTAAGAATTGGTATTTTAAATGAGGGGAAAGGGAGTTAAACCCCAACCAGAGTGCCATTACCCACGCAAAGTGTGGGATGCATTATTTGGGAAGACCTCCTCCTCTCTCGCCCCCCACGTCACTCTCAAGTCTGGGCTTCATTGCAGCTCTACGGAGGTAAACCGGGAAAGATGGGGAGGGAGAAATCCAGGGTTGGAAATTGTGAGGAAAAGCCTTTGAAAGAGGATCGTGTTAGTTCTCGAGGCCACACAGCATTAGGAATTTCCATAACAGTAAAAGACTTTACAATGTGCAGCCGAGGCGTAACTAGCTCCCGCAGCCTGTAAAACTCGGCGTGGTTTTCCAGTGCCTTGCACAAGTATCCCGCACGGGGCTGTGATGCTGCAGCACCAAAACCCTGGCAACCGCAATGCTGTGCAAGACCCTGAAAGCAGTCACTGTGCTGGTGTGCAGACATGAAGAMTTTCTCGTGTGAACAGTTATAGATTAGCAGGGATGCTGTGAAATCTGACTCGATTATTTAGGTGTACACATTCACCATCATATTTCATCGTGGCATAGACTTCCTCCTGAACCAAAGTATAGCAGTATCACCCATACTTATTGCTAAATGCATAAAAAACTTTTTTTCTTCTTTTGTTTTGATGCATAATTATTTTTGGTAACTTAGGAATGTGTTTGGTAGAGAACTTTTTTTTTCTTAAAAGAAAAAAAAGAAATTCCCTTGTAGAAATCTCCAGGCAATCACAACTGCCTGTAGATGTGGTGATAAAATATCCTTTATTGCCATGGTGTTTCCAAGATTGAATTAAAGGCAAAAAATATTTTAGATGAACGTGTATCTTCTATTTTATAGAAATGAAGAAGTTGGGGTCCTGGATTTTGGATGTACTCTGAGCCCATCTGTGTTTGATGATCAGGGAAGCAGCAGCTGCTCAGAAGATCTGAATGACTGGCCTGAAGTGTTGCAAACACTATGAAGTGTCACACTATGATTCACTGCTGTAACCAGGAAGAAGCCCTGGAAGCTTGTTTCCAGAGCTCCATTTAATTTTGTGACCAAGGCATTTTCCTGCTGTCGGTCTTCTCCCTCCCTCGTCACACGAGCAAGGCTCTGCCTTATCTTTTTTAATGTTGCAGTGTGGTTAGAGATGGACAAAGTCCATCCAGTCTGGGCARTGCTCAAAGTATGGCAAAATTTCCAATCGGGAGAGCAGAGTAATACTGTATGTCTATAAATCTGAGCTCGGTTTTCATACTTATGTTATGCAGGTGTCTCTTTAAATTAGAACTTGAATCTGCTGGATAAAACATGCACATGAAAATTTTGGACTCAAAAATATTATTTCCTCTCCTTATGGGACGATCTGGGTGTCATTTTCTTCAGGAGGACTTCGGGCCTACTCGATGCTTTAGGCAGGATTGTTGATAAAGATTTAGCTAGTCCTCTTGGCATTCTTTTAATCCATAGCTGTAGTCCAGGTTTTCCCCTTTCTGAACCAGAATATGGCAGCCAAGACAGGACACAGAGAAAGTCATGGTTTCTGCTGGCCAGGCCCAGTTCTACTTTTGGAGAAGTGCCATGCTACAAATAAATAATATCCTCTGGCATGCACTTAAATATTTGAGGATGGCAAGAAATGATTTTTCATTACCATATGTTGGAGGTAGTAATGTAGTACTTAAGAACTGTCCACCCATGTTCTTCATTAGGTTGAAACTGGAAAGATGATCATCACAGTGAAGTGGTAACTGCTCCGTTTTTGATTAAGCAGACCAAAGCATTGTCCTTTTTGACACCCTGTGTCATATGGATAGGTCCAAAATAAATGTACTGGTTATTCAACTCGACAAAATACAAAGGTCGGAATATTGCTGAGTTTGTAGTGTTCAGGCGCAGAGGTGCTTTGTAGTGAACTGTAGCTCTGTGGTTTCAGAACAGAGCAGCTATTCAGGTTTAGTAACATGAAAAGATTTTTATGAGGTTGAGTATAAGGAATATTTCCAAATTATGCTAGAAAGGCATATATAATTACTTTTGAAAGTGTTCTTGAAAAAAATCATTTGGAGCACCCGCTTGATGGACAGATAGAACATTTTTTCTAAATAGCACTCTTCTGAAATGAAAGTGCAGTCAGTTGTTTCAGTGATTAGATCTCTGAAACAGCTCGGAGGCTCTGGAATGACTTTGCATTAGGGAAAATAAGTCCTGCATGGGTAAGTTCCTGCCCATTTGCAAAGCTTGTGGTGGAGTATTTTTGACTACAGAGAATGCCAGTCTGAATGACGGTGAAACGCCGGACTGCGAAGGAGATGGTCTACTGAAAGCATCCAGGCAGTCTGCAGGAGTGAGGTGCGGGTTGAGAAACTTTGCGTAAGAGAGTCTGCTGAATCAGGGAGAGGCTGTTGTAAGTGACTATCGATCACATGGATTTAAAGTCAGAGGTGATATCAATATTTTAGAAGTTTAACTTTTGATGCTACRGTCTTTGGGGGTTTTCTAATTGCAAAAGGACTTTCCGCAAATATTCATATTTTCCAGTAATTTAAAGACATAATATTTCATTATCCTCAGGAAACTTGACTTCAGATATATGACTTATTTTGTAGTATCATTAATTAAAAACACAGTAGTTTTGCATTTCCCTATCCTCTAATGAATTTTTCAGTAGAGCTGGAAGCCAAAGCGAGTGATGTCCTGTCACATTCCCTTTTGGTGCATACGAGTGCTAAGAAATTCTAGGAATAATTGCATTTGAGCTCTGGGCTTTTAATTATATAAGAAGAGTTAAAAGCATTGCCATGGCATTATCAATCTTTTGAACCAATGTAGTCCTACTTGCAGTGAAACTATGCTGGAAGGAGAGAGGGAAATGCATCTCAGCTGACAGAAATTTTGATATCTAATCCTGCCATTACGTGTGTTTAAGTGATCTTAAGCATTGTCTTTCTTCTGATAGTTTAGTTTTCAGTCGCTAAAGCTATTCTATGTGCTAGAGGTGCCAAACAAACCAAGATTCCAATAGATCTATATATTCAGAATATTGATTTAAGGGGGCAGGAGCAGTATAAAGTGCATCTCCCCTTTAATGTGTAGAGAGTTTACTTCTAGAGTCTTGCTGAACTGCATGATTTTCATGATGGGAAAACTGTTTAACAAGATTTGACTTGAAAGTCAATATATTTTTAAGCTGTAAATCTTTGGGAAGTCTGAGGGAGGTAGAAGTGTTTGTGAGTATTAATTACAGTAAAATATTAATGAAATTAATGAAAATTTTGCTGACAGATTCTGTTACAAGACCCTGCAAAGAACAAGCGTTTGTCCAAAAATTCCATCTTTCAAATCAATTTCTCTGCCATGTGGTTCAGGAGAAAGAGACCATCTAGGAGTGGGACTGATGGGAAACCTGGGTCTGAACATAGCACCGGCACCACTGCTGGCAGAGTCTTCTGTGGAAAAGCCTTTTGCAGTTGTGTGTGTTCTTTCCTGAAACAAAACCTTGCCAGGTGTGTTTAATCTAAGATGTTATCTTTCTCTGCCTTTTGCAATTTTTTTTCATTCCGTTTGCATCTTGTTGCAAATTTGAGGAGCAAGTTAGTATTGCTACCCACTGTGTATACTGATACCTGCTTTTCTATGAAGACATTGCACTTTGTTATTTGTTCAGAGCACTCAGCTATTCATTCAGAAATATTCAGAGATTTTGTCTTTAAAATGAACTGCTGCTTTTCACTGAGCAGCAATGAAATGTTAATGTTAATGAATGTTAATGCCTTTGGGGTAGAAAAGTAAAGTACAAAATTACTACGTTATTTATTTAGAAAAATTATCCGACATTGCTCATCATTTTATGTCCTTATTATCTATAACATAAGAAAGTATTTTTCATGAGTGCTGGTTGAGTTGTGCGTGGATTGAAAGCTGCTGTATATAGCTCATCTGGTGGGGGATTTAGTGATGTTAGATCCCTTGTAAGCTTTCCGTGAAGGTCTCTGTGGAAGGGGACTACAGCAAAGACCATTGGAAAATACACCATGTATTGTAAGTGTCTCTAGTTATGTGTGAAAGGCTTTTGAACATTTACTTTAACATAAGTGATGAAAGTTTTCTAATGTTTCTATGTTCACTGCTGTGAACTYGGTCTTTCCGTAGTGGGAATGCATTCGCCCGTTTCCCTGCCTCCAAATGCGCTCCAGTTAAACTCATTTGGTTTATTCTTTAAAGTATATGAGTRTACCTGGCTGAGGAGCCATCCCTTTAAATGGGGACTCTACGTTCTTGCCTGMTAAGAGGAAAGATAACTCATTTGGTGTTTTGGGATGATCTGTATTTTGTACGAAGTTGCACATTACCACCGTCGCCGTAACTGCATGTGCTGTGTCTGTCAGTCCTGAGACGTGCCTAAACCATTTTGGCCTGAATTTTCCAAGCCTGAATTTGAGACTCTGAACCAAACACTTGAATTTTAACGAAGTTGTAACCTTCTAAAAGYGAGGTTTTATCACGGGAAGTGCCTGGCAACAGCCTTACCCCACCTGCTGGTAACAGTGCCAGAGGTCTTAGGTATTAGCAGTCACGGGTCTGAAAATCTACAGGGGGAGGAAAATGCAGAGATTACTTGTTTCTTTTTGTTTCTTTTTTCTTTTTTCTTTTTTTTTTAAGAGACTAAAACATCTTTCTGTTACCGATACTGTTTTGTTGTTATTTGATATTTTTCACTTGAATACCTCATTGCAGAACATCTCCTTTGTCTGCACAAATTTTAATTGGAACTTCTGCTGTTGGCGTAATAAAAATTGTGGCTGCTGGCAACAAATAGGGAGCGTGAAGCCCTGCAAGGTCCTGCAAAGCTGCCGGTTTCCCGGGTGCAATACAGATGGCCGGGAGCGGGGCTTGGCGCGCACAAATAGCACAGAATTGCCTGTGTCCTGCTGTGTGGATCCTGAAGTGAAATGCTGATGGTTTTGCTGCACCAAAGATGCAGTAGTTATTTGAGTCTGTGTTTATTAAAAAGTAAGAAAAAGCTTAAGTGTTTGGGKTTTTTTTGCATTTCTGATGCTACACTATACTTCTCGTTCTAGCTGAGACTATAGTTAGGATAAGTAAATCCTTGCAGTATGTRTGTGGTTTTATACACATAGCACAGGTTTATGCTTTTATTCCTTGGCCAAGTTACCACTGAAGGGGAGGGAACGTTTTAGAAAATGATGAATATTTCCTCACAAAAAATAAGATGATGTTGGGAATGTTTTAGAAAGAAACTAAATCTCTTYTGTTTCCAGCACACTGCTGACTGCATTGGGTAATAAATTCTTCAGTCAACAGTACCGTTTCTGTTCCTAGCATTTGTAGGATTCAAGACTTGTATGGCGAGCMGAGGAGCTGCGAATCGCACGCGAGCTGAGAAGCGGACGATCCGTTAAAAGCTGAGGGAAGTAGAGGTCCACCCGAAACAGCACGGCAGCTTTGCTCAGATTATTTGCTTCTGCTTTCGCTCGTTGAATCTTCCATAAATCTTGATCTATCAGGTCAATTACGAGTCATTACTGAAATAATTCATTGTATCCTAAAGCAAAATTAGTTTTGTGGAATTGTGARCAGCTGTACGCCGCGTCCTTTCTCTGCGTTTCCTTTCTGGCTGCTGCGGGGGCCGCAGGAGGAGCAGCGCTGAGCGGCGGGAGAGGCCTGCCGGGCTGCTGCCCTGCAGCTGCCCAGCGGTGGAGCAAAACCTGTTCCCGTCTCTCCTGGAAACGGAAAGGTCCCTCAAAGCAAGCTTTAGGGCGGTTTTAGCGGCTCGGGGAGCAGCGCTTCCCAGCCTTGCTTTTCCACGTGCCCAGTTCACTACTTTGAATAGAGCGAGAAAGCCCCCCGGACGCTTCCTAACGACTGTCTTCTAATTAGCTTTATAATGGATTCCCATTGACTTCCCCTGCATGAGCACTGCTCGATTAGCTCATTTCCGTGATTTAAAAGCAGCTAATCATGATCATAGCTAAATAATTGCATTCCGGTATTTCAGCACATCTTAATTCTCATATTAGCAGTTTCCAGACAAGGCCTCTCTCTCGTCTCTCCTTTATAACCTTTTACATATGAAGTGACAGTAACTTAACTGTCTTCCTCTCTGTAAAGCCTAAGTGAGAATCAATGTCACCTGTAAAGAGCATAACTTCTGCTACGTGTGCCACCACTGAAACGGATGTAAGGAGTCTGGAGTTCGCTCTTGTCYGCTTTGGAAGGAGAACATAACCTTGGCTGGAGCATTTGATGTGTTCGGATGTGGTGGGAYTGGGGGGAAAGAGAAACTTTGTAAAATTAAATGTTAGTTTCTCATCTCCTCTAGCTCGTAGCGTAGAGATAAAATGACTTTGTTTTCCTATAATGGACTATAGATAAATCAACAGTATTTGAAAAAAGCAGGTTTCAGAAGTGGAGCTCTCAATGTTTTTTCTTGACATAGCTGTTACCAGCGGTTCGATAACTAACACATTATCATACTTGGGAGAGAAACATGGTAAGCGAGCAAGAAATAGTGTGCTGTCCGACAAGAGAGAGAAGTTAGAGGTTGCAAAAAGGTTCTTGTTGATAACGTGGAGGGAACTAATTCTTCACAGGTAAGCTGCTGAAGTGGAAAAAGGATGTAATTSTGATCCGGGAAGAGCTGTTACTCGGACTTCCCTCCTGCTGCTTCTGTTCTGTGTGCGCGTGCAGATGCACCACCTGAAGGTTCAAGYTGGCCAGTTCTTGAATATGTTGGTGGTAGAGTTGTGTAGTCTGCTGATTTTTTGAGGATAATTTTCCTTGAGTTTTTTGTAGTTTCAGGTTCTAACTGGATGGAAATTTAGCACTGATTACTTGATGTTAATAAACCTCTCCCTGTTCAAGCTTCTCTGATGTGCCTAAAGATGGTATGATCAAGAGGGTATTGAGTGCTGGTGTTGACATATTTTTTAACTATGTGGTTCTTTGACAGTGATATAAAAAAGCCTCTGCCAAGTCTRACACTCTCCATACAAAAGTATGTGAACTTTTCCAGCATTTGTATAGGGTGAAAACTCAGCCTTACTTGCAAAAAAACCAAATAATTGCAAACTGTCATTTGGATGAGTTAGTATTAAAACTGTAATATTAAATACTCATTTATAGCACAACTTTCCATACTATTGTTTTATTTTAAAACTTTGTACCTCTGAATAGCTTTATACATGTGTGTGCAATTCTGCCTTAGAGTAGCATAAGGCAGGTTCATAAATCTACAGCAAACCACTTGTAGATTGCAAATGTGTCTTCAGATCTTTTTTAATGTATGCAGAAATCACAGTTGCCATAATTGGGATGCCATGTGTATCCTAACACTGCACTGAAAGCCGCTTTCATTTCTGTGCAAATTTTACAGATGGCAGAGCGAAAGCAAAGGTATGTTAAGTGACTGGTGTCTTGAGCTGCTGGGACTAGATTGCGACTGCTGCCTCTGTCAGCCCAAACTGCGCGGAAGGTTTTAGGTGCCCATTGCAAACTTCAGCCGTTTCCAGCCAACCTTCTCGAATGTAATTTGCTTCGCTTTCTGAACGTTTAGAAAGCGACTAACACATAGAACAAGAGAGGTATTTGTATTCTTGAGAAATACRTTGCTTGCTCTCTTTAGCTCCAGATTTTCCCTTGTGTTCAGCCGTTGAGTGTGATGATTTCGGGCAAGGGCTAGGTAGCTCCACGGTCTCCGGTAGTCGATCCCAGCGACAAACTTCAGCAAAGAATTTTTTTATTTCTGAATCATATCCCAGCAAAACTGATGACTAAGAAGAGATACTTGAGGGAAAAGGAATTCAAGCATTCCACAGAAGGTGCGCTGGACAGCAGAGGGGTTCAAGCCTGCAGAGCGTGACAAGGAACAAGGATAGAGTTGTTATTCTTTTTAGTGTAACGCCTTACTGAGTAGAAGTAGCATGGTGTGTGCATGTGAGTTTTCACTGTAGAGAAGAGCAGCAGGGGAGTTCAGGACTACTTCATGTAGGACATATGATGCAGTTTTTTTGCTGTGGTTTATACRGGATTATTTTTCAAAACACCAGCTGCACCAGACCCTAACTTTACAGGGTATATCTGTGCGTTTGTGGATTCTGGCTGTAGTACAAAGCTACCTGATTTTCATTTTTAGTGGATCCATCTTTTGTGGTTAAGGTTGTAGCATGTTTCTGATTGGGAAAAGGTGTATTAACTACTTTACCCCCTTGTGGCATCAATGTGGAGGATTATGTTATCTTGAAAACTGTTCAATATTATTTTGAAAATGGAAATGATTGTGAAACTGGAATAAATAGTGTTTAGCTTATTAATAGTGATTACTTTGGGCTAATACTTTGTTTTAAAGTTTTTCCTTTCAGTGTAGCTTATTGAAGAAACTCAAGAATCTTATGAAAACTTTCTGTAGGTTTTCATATATTTAAATACGTGTACATACTTTCTGATTTTTACAGAACAAGTTGAAATTAAACCATGATTTCTTTTACCACACATCATTATTTATAGTTCTTTTTCTCAGACTATAATCCCAGTGGGATTTTTGCTATGACATTCGGTGGTATATGAAAGAGGCACTAAATGAATGAATACATTGCCTTTTAATTGGTGGATGATAATTAAGAAGGTGACCCAGAGTGTTTCTGGAGTTGAATTTCAAGAGTTGTTCTTAATTTTAGCATGCAATTTTCTGTTTCTGGAGGAGCTATGTGGCCTTGTTCTGCTTAGAAGACTTGAAGAATGTGGTCTGCTAAGAACAGATGGTGTCATTTAAGTTTTATACTGATTCTACTTTAACTTTTAAATGAAGTCCTTATGCTTTTAAATGTTTAGTTTAAACTTGCTGATTGTTAGCAAATTGAGAAAAGTTGGTCACAACTGATTACCTGCTTAGAGACTGAAAGAGGTAATTGTCTCATTTTTTAAAACTTTGTAGTCATTAACATCGTTAGTGGATTCCTGTCATCTTCCAAAGGAAATCGTGAAGTTGGTTCATAAATTTGGAATCATAGGTAGGCTTAGGCTTTTCCGAAAGGCAGGAAGTGGTAAAACATGCATGTGGTTTCCTTTAGTTTGGAAATTATCTCTGATTCTCCATCAGTGAGGCTGATACAAATGAAAAATCACTAATGTATGTATTCAACTGTGACGCTGTCAAAACCGAAGATTTGAGGGTACAGAGGTGATACAGTTTTGTCAGCTGTTTCACCTTCTTCATGCAGCTGCAGAAGCTGTTGTTCATTCAAACTGCCCTTCATGTAGTTCTGTGGTTTCAGAGTTGCTGAAAGAGTATTGATCGTGACTTACGCTCGCTGTTTGACAACTGCAATAATTTAGTTCAACTTACATTTAGCTAGTTAAGAATATTCTTAAAGAATGAAGTAAGTGACTATTCCATATTCTATAGTATAGAATATAATATAGAATTCTATGTGAATATAGGATATGGATATATGGATAATATAGAATATCCATTATATATATATTTATGAATGTTAGGTGACAAGTTGTCTTTCTTGCAGCTGTTATAAATTAAAGCTTTGCAAGGAAACAAATGAATAAGCACATTATAAATACTCCATGCAGGTTCTGCAAGTGATGTGCTGTGTACACCCTATTGCTTTCTCTGAGAGATGACTGATAGCAAATCTTGTGATGAAAAGAAAAACAGGACCGTGTGCCAACAGTGATTCTTGCTCTTCTGACATGCAGCGTAGCAGGGAAACTTTTTCTCCAAATCTAGCCACTGTGATTGAAGACACGGTAATTTCAGTTTTCCATGACAGGCCTGGCAGAAGCAGGGCTATTTGCAAGTCCCCGCTGTGCTTCAGCACAAAGTCAGCCAAGRTGCAGGACCTGAAGAAACCCCGTTGACTTTGCAGTGGAACGGGTTGTGGAGAGCTCACACGGTCGGTTGTGCTAGCAGGCTGTAATTGCCGGCAGGGCAGAAAGGACAGGATGTTGAAGTGCTGCAAGTTGCTTCCAAAGTGATCGTGTCCTCCTCCTCATTCTGAAAAGGGAAAATTTATGTAATTTTATAAAGACTTTGCAACTATGGGGACTTTGTGTCTGTACCCGTGAGCTGGTTTCAATGAGAGGTGGAAGCAATGATGACAGAATATGGACAGTCGCTTTGCYGTCGGCATCGTGGGCTTTTCCCAGTCACACAGTCTCCAGTTAAAGTGTGTTCTTGAGTGCTGCCAGTTTGGTGCGTAGGTATGGAATAAACTTGGTTTGAGGTGCTAGAAGAGAACTGCGGGCTGCCCTCCTCGTGCCAAGTGGCTCTGCTTAAGGAGCTGCAGATGTGCAGGGACGTTTTGGGAACGAGAGCGCTCGACATTGTCTGTTTGTCGAAGCAGAAATTGGTCTCCTTTTGAAATATGTGAATAAACTTAATCAGCTCCAGGAAACTAATGAATTGGCACTGCATAAAGGAGTAGATGTATTAATTCAGTCACTAATAAGAAAATATTTAATAACAAGATTTAGACTCACATTAAAGTGTGAATTAAAAGCAGATGCTAAAGATGAATGAATGCACGGATTAATATTGTTTTTTGTTGTCAGAATTTATGTTGATGGGAAATGGAGGAAATGTACCCTTAAAAATATTTTGTAGCAGTTGTTAACACCTTATATTCCTTCTCATGCTTTTCTGTTTCTTGCACCATAGTATAAATGTGCAAGCTGTTAACAGCAGGATGAACGTTCAGCAAGTTGAACAACCACCTGCTCCCATAACTGAATCATTAGTTAAATTCCCTCTGTATTTCACAAGTTTAAACACTGACAGGGATTCAGATTTACAATGCAAGGCATAATGCACATACAACTTTCTGTAGAATACTCTCACTAGTTTTTGCAAGCCATATGGATCCAGTTTGGCTGCAAGTGGAATATACTGTGAAATGAGAAGTCCAGGGCAATGTGTAATTACTAGCATTGGGCATCAAATAGAGCAGAAATTAAGCATCCTCTTAAAGCTGTCAATCAAGGCATCAAAAAGCACAAGGAAAAAGATTTTTTTCCAAGTAAACTATTTGTAGGAGCAAGAAGAGTATTTAAGGAACTTCAAGTGGTGCTAGGGCTCAGTTATTCCAACTTCCATCGTCTCCTAATCTTTGCAGCTGATACTGGGTATATTTCCAGAATAAAGTGCTTGTTATTCTTAAGCAGCTATATTCTGAACATAAGCAGAGTTTTACCTTTTAGGGAATAATAAATATGTGAAGTACTTAAATATAAATAAATTGTAGACTGATTAAAAATAACTTTGATTCAACATTTTTCATTTGTAAAAGTAATTCTAAAGCTTCAGAGCATGGGGCTTAGCAAGATTCGCTGTCAATAGGCTCTTAACTATGACTGTTGTTTAATGTCATTTACATTTTGTACTCACCTGTTCAGTGGCTGCCATTCTGGTATTCGTAGGTATTTGAGACTTTTGTCAATTTGGACATTATCTGTATTTAATAGGCTCAAATTTGTTAGTGCTCAGAGCAGAGTGTATGCATTCCACTCTCTTTGGACACATGTCAACACTTTAAGAGCCATAATCTGATTCAGAGAAATAAAATAGGTTTTTTTGGCTTGTTTTAATGACCAGTATCTCTAGTTCGGACACTCGCCTTTGTCCTGGCGGTGTGCGGGTTGTTGGCCCGTGTCTCACGCACCTTCTCCGGTTTGCCTTTGAACTCGTCACCGTTAGGCTAGCAGGAGTGGAGCAGAAAAATGAATGTCAGCAGTGAGCAAAAGCTGATAGTTCTTTGCTGTGAATAACCAGGTAGAGACATGAATAGCTAACGCTGTGGTTGTGCTGTTGCTAATAAAGTAATGTGATGTGCATGCAAGAATTCTGTGATTGATTTTAAGCCACACTGAAAGCTTTTGTTTTCTTAACCTCCTTTCAGGCCTTTCCATGTGAGTAGGGAAGGCATCTGGCTCTGCCTAGATGATGAGTATATCAGTAATCTGATAGCATCCTCGTTCTTCTCTTTTAGTTCCTTCTTTAGGCCCAAAGTGTAATTATTGTGGTTTTGGCCAAGCAGCCTCTGCAAGATGTTCATGTCTTGGCTCTCGGGGCTCCTAATCCCGGTACTGGAATTAAACATGTTTCAGCAGTAGTCCCAGGGTGCTCGAGGTTACAGTTTTTGCCATCAATCCGTCTTTGACAGAGCAAATGTGCATGTGAAAGGGAGTGCAACCCTAATGTATGTTATTTCAGGTTGAGCGGACTCAGGGAATATTTAGAGATAACAAAACTAGATCTCATTGTGCGCAGGGCATGCGCTTGTCTGATTTATTAATCCGCAGGAGAAAAAACAGAGCCTAGGCCAGGATTTGTCAGAGCAAAAGTATGCAGAAATCGGATTTGCCCCATGAACCTCCTCCTTTGCCTGCCCGTTGACGTTGCCAGCAGTTGGCCTTTTCCTGTCTCCCTGGGGAATCCTCCCGCCGGCTCACGGTGCCGGCACGCAAACCGCTGAGCTTGGCGCATGACCGCCGCTCCGCTGCGTTGCTGTCGTGCCGGTGCCGCTGCAGGGGCAGCCGAAGCCCTGCCGTCTCGCCGGGCTGGCGGTGCAGAAAGGCAGTCCACTGCTCCCTGATGCTACTCCTGCAGGCAGATCTGCTTGGTTTTTTCCTCCTCTTTACTGAGCTTTGTTCATTGAGTTTAGGATTGGAAGGCCAAACGCTGAGGTCTTAGATCTGTGGATTTATTGTGCTAGGGAGGCTCAAGCACCTGGTGCTGTGCTGTGCTTGCCTGCCTCGCTGGGGAATTTCTCTCCCGACTCTTCCTTTTCAGGGCGCTCTCCGTTGCAGAGGCCCCCAGGCTTGCAGCAGGGGCAGGAGCGCAGGCGCTGCGGGAAGCGGGATGGATGCTGGCGTGGGGCCCCATGTGATGTACTCTGCACTGCCAGGTAGTGCTCTTCTTTCTGTTTAACCTCAGTTAATATAGGATAAGGCAGAAATATTTGAGAGAATTGGCATAATCTCCTCCCCACCATAAAAAAATCTCATCCTTGTTTCTTCTATTTTAAGGAAAGGACAAGCCCTGACATCCTGACGTTACTTAGCTGTTGAGTGATTTACTCTATATGTTTCTAAAATCTTTTCTTAACGCTGAGACAGAAGAAGTTTCAAAAACAGGAGTTTGGGGGCATTTGCTCTTTGTAACACTGCTACAATGTAATCTGTGAGAACATAATTGTGTGCACTTGAACCCCAGATCTACAGTTTGCAACTCTTCTTGAGTAGGTAAGAACTATGAATATCATATTAGAGTTTACTTGTATTATTTCTATTAAGATAATTTTTGGACACTGATCAGGGAACAGGGCGTTGCTACACGGAGTACTGTGTATATTTAATGTAAATACAGTTTGCATCTCAAGGAAATAAATCAAGAACAAAACCAGAGCTCTTGAGCAAGCCCTCGCGCAAACTGCTTCAGTCAGAAGGCTGTTGCTTATTTCCAATTTAGACCTCAATCTTGTTTGCATTGTATTAATGAAAGGGTAACTTTTTGATTTTTCAAGTTGCTCAGCTTGAATTCGATGCAGCTATCTGTTAGGTAGAACCTCGGAGGAAGCGATACCTGATTATGGTGTTCAGCAGCAAGTGCTTTGAGTGATGTGTTTGGCATTTTGCTCCCATGATGCTAGGACTAAGCCCTCTTAATGTCCTTCCAGCAAATAGTAGGCTTAGATAAGCTTGTGTGAATGGATTCTGCCCATGTTCATGTTTACAGCCCTCTGCATATATGAAATGGCTTAGAGTAACTTTGCCAGTGTTAATTAAATGTTTAACGTACTTCGTATCAGTGACTGCTCATATTGTGTGGATTCATTTATAGTAGGAAACATGGCTCATGTAATTCAGTGCTTTTCAAGCTTCTTTTTGAAAGTGAGAATTTCTTAGTCAACCTGCTTTTGTGTGATTCCTTGTGTTGGTTCAGCTCAGTTCCCCCAGAAGGAAACATCAGTGCAATTACAGGCCAGACGTGCCAGTACCCCTTGCCTTGGGAGAAACAAGCCTCATCCATCAGTTAGAGGCATTTAACCGTTCCCAAGGTAATTTAAATGTTTGCAGGCAGTAATGACAG
Source organism: Rhea americana (assembly GCF_003343005.1). Taxonomy (NCBI): domain Eukaryota; kingdom Metazoa; phylum Chordata; class Aves; order Rheiformes; family Rheidae; genus Rhea; species Rhea americana. The sequence continues at coordinate 1,262,371 of NW_028185595.1, forward strand.
CTAATTTCCCCCCTTCCAGTCCGAAGGAAGGGTGGTACTGCTGAAGTCCCTTCACATCTCCCCAGGTGGTCATATCCTAGCGCTGAGCTGGGCCGTCTCGGTACCACGCCAAGAGGTATTTGGTTCTAGTTAAACTGTACTTTGGGACTAGCTTGTTTTGAATGTGCATAAAACATTTATATCTGCACTTACTGTAATAATGATACACTTCAATATTAATCTTTTCCAGTTAATGGAAACCAACTTCTTTTAGCAGACATAGTTCTAAGTTTTAGTTACAATAAGCTAGGTACAATACAGCTGACATAAAAATGTATTTGCTGTTAAACTGAGATATGAGTTTTGATTAAAACCATTTATGATGGTGGAACAGAAAATCTTTCTACTTTTTAGAAGCTGAAAATACCCATTAAGCGCAAATGACTTTTCTAGAAATGAACTGCAATGGCCTTTTCGATTATTAAAGTGTATTAATACAAAAAAGTCTTCTATGCTTATATAAGTATTATGTTTCATTCTTTCATCCATATATTCTTTTATTGAATTATTCCATGCTGAAGATTCAAATGCCAGAACATTGCCTTAGTCTTGATTTGTTATGAGTAGTCTGTTGTTTCATACGCTAGCTGAAGTTCAAATTATAACATAATTTATTTCTGAAGCTAACTATTGAAGTTGGCGTAGTGTATTCAGCTCATCTGTACAGCTAGCCTATCAAGACTGTTTCCCAACTTTCTTCTGTATTTCTAGTTAAATTGTTGGTGTTTGGAAGTATAAATATAAAATTTTTTGGAAAAAACATTTTTTTTAATACCCTTTTTATCTGTTAGTATGTTGCTCAAACTCCTGCTGGTCTAAGAAATCTTCGGAGGTGTGCCCCAGCACCCTGCAGGTAACGTGCCCTTTCTCGATTCCCAGGAAGGGGGCTGCGAGGCCGCTGGCCAGGGCGCGTTTCCGCGCTCGGTCGCCTGCAGCCGGCATAACGCACGGGCGGCGCTGGGCGCGCGGAACCGTTCGGCTTCAAGATAGTTGAGCCAAATATAGGAAAATAAATGAACTTCCTACAGTGGAACGGAGAAGTTTCCTGTTCTTTTTGTCCAACAGAGTGCTAACGGTGTCAGTGCAGCTACTCTGACTTACCAGATCGCTTCTATTAGGTGACAAAAACAGAGCTATTAAGCTAAAAGGATGGAATAAGTAGCTTCGATATTGAGATGCTCCCATATGGATTTGTCTGAAAGCTGATTACATGCTGAAGCCAACCGCACTGTACTTCATTTCGCAAGGGAAAAAGCATACGAGCTTTTCGGATAGTCAGGAGTAACGGTGAGCAGCGTGCAGCGCYCTGCTTTGTTTGCCGGAGGCTGAGGATCGCAGTGAGGTGATGCCACCCGCTCAGCGTTACTGCAGTGGCCTGTCCGGGCCGGTCTCTTGGCTCCCCCCTGGAAAGGGAACATCGCGCCTGTTGCGCGGGCAGCTGATGTGGGAACGTGAATAAAACTAAGGTGGATGCCCAAAGAYGTAGCGCTGCTCCGTCTGGTCTACGCTTAGATATTACTGCTGTGTGGACAGATTTATTGGGTTTTTTTTTAGATATGCATGAAGTACAACGCTTCTTGTGAAGATCCTAAGAGCTTGCAAAGCGTTCAGCTGCCTTGCCGGGGCCGCGCAGCGCACCGCCGTGGCCCGAGCGAGGCCGGGTTGCTCCGGAGCCGGGCCTCGGCCGGGCACGGCGCGCCGCCGGCGGGAAGCCCTGTCCACGGGGCCCCGGGGTCGGTCTGAGGAGGAAAAACAGGGATCTTCATCCAGGCGTTTAACTCAGGGTAACTCGAATGGAGAAGGTGGTAGCTTGTAGGTGGCTACAGGTTTTGTATAAATCTGCTAAACGTGTTTTGACTCCTTTGCGACAGTAAATGAAACAGTGCGGTGCTGTTACGGAGATGCGCGCTGTAGTTCGGAGTACGAAGACATTGCACTCAAACATCTGACTTTCATTTTACTGCCTAAGAGGTGGAGGAAGGACGCCTGAGCCTTTGGCCCAGGGTTAATTTACTCCCTTTCATATTGTGTTGTGTTGTTTAAGGGGGGGGGGGCCGAATCTGCTGTCTTAGGAAGCTCAAACTTAGTGATGTTTTGTGTTCCCGAAGTGACACAAATGCTTTCTCTTTAGGCGCCTTATTTGCGTTGCCGTTGGGCTGAAACGGCCTCTTCAGCGTGTCTYGGCCGAGTCGCGCGTGGAGGTCATCAGACTCGGTCAAGCTTCAGCAAATCTAATTTTCAGCCAAAAAAATAACTGAGGGGAAGCAGTGGGAGGTTTTGTYGTTGACTGTGACATCCATTTTTGTRCTCGTGCTTTTGATGCACAAYGTGCATTTCTTGGAACATCATATTTGAAGTAGTAGAAACGTAAAAGGTTGCTGAAGCAAGATGTTGCTAAGTCGTGTTTTGTATGATGGGCAAAATGTTTGCGTTCCTGAGCTTCAGTTGTTTTGAAATGRCTGAACAGCCCATACTGAACACAAAACTGCTGCAGACTTGTAGCCATAAAGTTGCACGGATTTAGACTATTTGAAACAACTGCCGTGGTTTTGTAGCTTACTATGTTTGGCTCTAGCTTTGGTGATGAAAATTAGCAAATGTGAGCCAAAATGTCTCTCCAGGTTGACTTAGGCTGCTAAGATAGCAGTAGAGAAGGAATGGGAAAGCTTCAATAACAGCGAATTGGTGACTGTCATGGTTTCGCATGCCAGTTTAGCAATTTGTAGCTTTCGGGACGTAAGCTGCAAGACTACGTTAGGTTAGAGTGTAACGACTGCGATTCACCTAATCCGTACGGAGAGTCTGTGCTTGTGATAAGCAGCAAATAAAGAGAAAACAYTGCTGAGCCCCCGGAGAAGGCTGATACTCCCCTCTGGAGGTAAAAATCCCTGGCTTTTAATATTTGCCCGGTTAAACACTTAAGAAACTCGGCTCTTTGTATACACTACAAATCTGCCCCGTTTGTTTTTCTAACCGCATAGCTCGGCGTGTAGGAATGAGGGTCACTAGTGCAGGTTCTGATCCGTCAGTGGAAATGCTGGTTTCAAGTGATTCCCTCTTACCTTAATCACTTTCATAAATCTTGGGCCAAGTGGCACTGTGTGAGAAACAAACGTAGCAACAGCTTAGTTTTGTCGGGGGGGGGGGGGTTTGCGTTTTAGTTTGCTCTGCCTGCTGCATATTTGTCTTCCCGTCGCATCACGGCACCCACAGCAGCCACRGTAATACCAGGTTTACGTGGGCTTGTTTCTGCTTCTTGTGCAGACTTAGTACGTGTAGCATGTGTACAATAAACTATTGTGCAGGTATTCCGAGGACCACATTACATAATTTATCCCTGAACTGAGTCTTGCTAGCTAGTTCTTCTGTTCTGTTGTTACAGATTGCAAAAGATTTATTACTTACAAAGCCATTTATCACTAACTTCCATGTGAAAACTTCTGGCTGCAAAGCAGAGGGTAGTGCAGGAGCACTTATGTTTGAAGACATGGTAATTCCAAGGTGAATTGTTTACTTGGATTAAATACTGGCTCTCATAAATTTTAAGTTTTGTTATTCCCCATTTAAAAACTCAAATGAAATTGGGAAAGACCTCGTTTATCTTGAAATCAGATTTATACCTGCCCCGTAACGGTTGTTCCATCAGCCTTCAAGAGTGAAATGCCGTGCTGGGAGGTGAAGGGGCCTGCATGCCCCCCGAGTGCCGGGATATTGGCACCCGCTCCCGCRGGAAGCATCCCTGGCACTTCCCTTGGGCAGCAGGGGGTGAAGGTGTGAATCTTGAAGGATGCAGCCATGCTGTATGTTTAATTGGAAATCATTTATGAACTGGCTGCTTGTTTTGTCCTTTGGCTGCGCCCCGCTATTTCACAGTGTAGTAGATTAAAGTGTGCTGTCTGTAGTAGCTTATCCGAGCAATATATTCCAGAGTAGTACCAAAATGAGGCTGGAGAGTTAGCCTTTAATTTTTCCTTTGCTTGTTCCTTTTTGGAGTATGACCACAATGGTTATGGCTGGTAAATTTTGATAACAGACTTTAAAATAAAGACAGGCTTTACTGGAGCTAAAAATACATTGCTTTCCCATTCATAGAGTATTGGAAGAAACAGGCTGGGAAAATTCAGAGAATGTACTGTTTAGTACAAAATTACGAGAAAACTTCTTTCTGAGTAAGTAGATGGAGAACATTAACAAAGTTGTCACTTCCAACTTGATTTCTGCATTATTCAAAGGCCAATATTGCAATTAAAACCATATTCTGTGAAAGCTTTGCCTCTTGTCATTACATTACATACCTAGCATTTCACTTGCCAGTTAACTGCAAGAACATTGACATAGTAAAATAAACAGGTTTGTGCATACGTCTCCAAATCGGTATACCTAAATTTATCAAACCACAGTTGCTGTTTTGAGTATGTCTGTTCTATTTTTAAGAGGGATTATTGTTTGGTGCTAACACGTTATATTATACTGGAAACTTCAGCTTTATAGTTGCTCCCTGCTCAAGCAGCTCCAACAGCAGGAATTGCTGTGGCAAATACTTGCTATTCTGTCTCAGAGATTCCAGTGTTTCCTATATTGAAGGAGAAGAAGACTTTAAAATTTTTTTGTGGACTGGTTGTTTTTTTTATCAGCATGCTTTTGACTTGTTAGTAGGTATAATAATTGAAATAACAGTGGAGAATGCCGTTCTGTGTACTGACTTAGGTATTGCAAGGATAATCTCCCTGAAAGAAGGGGTATTTTCTGTGGTTTGATGAATGGGTTCAAATTTCATCTGGTTTCCTGTAGTTATTGGGAGTGCACTTAGCGAAACAGGAAGCCTTGCGTCTTGTGTTATTTATAGATCGGAAACCTCATCATAAAGGCTTATATCAGAGTATTTCACAAATATTAAACCAAGAATTGCACCTTTTAAGTAGAGGCAAATTTGAAAGGTGGGATATTAAAAGACCTAGGTAGTCTATTACTGCTTGTCTTAGTAGCTAGATGTGTTACTTTTTTTTGAAAAGAGAAAATTGTGGAGAGACATAGATCATGTTGAGAGATTACTTTTTTTAAAAGGGGAGCAGAAAATCCTGTAAATATTGTGAGGCAGCATAGTCTTATAAAACTAAGTAGTGTTTCTTAGTGATATAGATAACATAAAGTGGAATCCAAATAGAAAATGTCCCAGTTCATCTTAATAATACTTTTGTCATTAAAATAAATGATCAAATACCATTTTTTCCTTTTGTGGTTCCTATGTTTCTTGCTCCAAATGGGTCTCATTGTTTAAATTCAGCTGTGTCTGAGGTTGCTGTTGCCTAGATAGTGTGCYTGGTTAGGGCTATATTCAGCATTTAGGGCCCATTCAATAAACAAGACTGCCATGCCTTCTCGTCCCTTGGTTTGTTATATGCATTCCACAAAGAAGCTTAGGAATCAGGATTACTCCTTAGTTATTCTCATTTATTCTCAGCATCATGTTGAATTTATGGCGTATTTAGCATAAGCTCCTTCCACCTGGATGAGGAATTGTCAGCAAGGTGAGAAGTGATTCTGCACTTTCGGACTTGCCTTCATGTTCAGTGTTAGTCTTCTGGAACCTCTCTGAAAGCACTGTAAAGTGTAGYTGGGTTAAAGATGTTGCTATGCACAGTTTATTTTGTGTGTTTGAGGTTGTAGTTTTGGGCTTGCAGAGCAAGGGTCAGTGGGGACTGTGCAAAATCTAATGGTGGTTGTCAGAAGTTTAGAGCAATAGGAAACCTTTGAAGGGGGAACATTATTCCACAGTCAGGCAAATCGTTTGTTGGTATTGCGCATGCTGCTGTTTTCTGCGTCAGGCTTTTTACAGCAGTCTTATGTCAACTTTTAGATAAAAAATAAAAGCAAAAATGCTTAAAATGATGATAAGCATTGCAACTGTAAAACAGTTGCAATTATTATAGCAGATGCGCACTGTGCTTGATAGAAAGATTCCTTTTTAGCACATGTGTCTTTGATAACTTTTAAGGCAAGGAGTCAAGCCTTTGAAACAAATTCATCTCTTAGGCAGTGGTTTTAATAATGCAAATGAGATTTTTTTTTTGTTATGTAGAACAGTTCTTCGTCTCAACTTTGACAATTAAATTAATTTTTCAGGAATGCAGTGCTTCAGGCTCCTGTGAAACCTCAGTTAGCTTCTGAGATTTTTGTTTTTGTTAGTGTGTGAGGTGAATTGTTTAAAGCCTTTCCATAATCAGAAAGGTAATTTAGGCCTTTTCTGACTTTTTTGTTTTGTTTTGTTTTGTTTTTTCTCCCAAGAGAAATCTTCAATAAGACTGGAAGTTCTCCAAAGGTTCTTATATAGGCGGTACATTCTGCTTTAACATAATGCAGTCTTACCATATTTTCCTTTTTTCGTGATTAACAGGAAGGAGTGTTAGATTCAGTTTTACAGGAGGATTTTATGCAACCATGCAAGACACCATGAGGGAAAAAATGGATTAAACATTGTGGCAATAGTATTTTGAAAAGCTGACTGCATTCTAGCATAGTAGTTTACATCCGCTGCATATTATACTGGAGAACTAGAGATTTGTGATTTGATGATTTGCCTGTATCTGTTAAGAATTCTCTGAAAAAGAAAGTTTTCTGTGGTTTATTAAAATAAGGATTCTCTGCTATGCTGTGGAATTTGGGCTGTTACTGAAAATAYGCTGGGCTGTAATACTGCTTTACTGCCATTTTGGACGCGTGCTTGTGTAAAGTGAAAACCTCCAGCTTGGGCATCGTAACACACTTCAGCAGACAATGTGAAAAGGTGACGATTTTTGCAGATCACCCATATCGAAATTGATTGCTTAAAAAGAAGTGCATACAGCAATGCACTGCTGCAAATGTAAGAGAAATGCTTGGAGACTAGAGACAGAAGGAGTTTGTGAAGATAGGAAGGATCAGGGAAGGGAATATTTGTCAACTTTAACAGATATTAGGGATAGAAGAAGAGCATAAGGGAGGGAAAATTGAGGACAGGATGGACGAAATTTTGAGTAGTGCTTGTCGTTGTGGGGGGGGCGTTGGTTTGTTTTTTAGGAGTGGATAGTTTGTAGAGCTTAATTTGGGAAAAGGAATGTGTCTGACAACCTTTGTTTCGCAAAGGAGCAACTTCTGCAGCTAGTCATAAAATAAATATATTATCTATTTTACCACTAACCTCTCTTTCCCCTAAGCAGAAGTCTGTTAGTTGAATAACTGGGTGTTGCTAGATGTAGTTCTGTGTTTATAATGGATATTCTTTCTGCAGGCAACTGGAAAATGTAAATCATAAAAGCCCAGACTTATCAGAATCRTATTCTAATGATTACACTTAAGCTGAGTGGTTTTGTGATGTATGATAAATATATACTTTAGCCTCCAAATGCAGAAGATGAAAAATCTGGAGATACAAAACTGGGAGGAGTGATTGATATGCCAGATGGTTGTGCTGCCATTCAGAGAAAACTGGACAGGCTGGAGAAATGGCCAACGTGTTCATGAATATGAACTTCTAAAAAGGGCAGTGCCRAGTCCTGCACCTGCAGAGGAATGCTCCATGCACCAGTACAGACGAGGGGCTGACCGGCTGGAAGGCAGCTTTGCAGGAAGGGTAGGAGACGATGGGCACAAACTGAAATACAGGAAATTCTACTTAAATGTAAGAAAGACCTTTTTTCCCCATGAGAGTGATCAAACGGTAGAGCAAGTTGCTTAGAGAGTTTATAGAGTCTCCATCCCTGGAGATGTTCAAAAGTCAACTGGACGTGCTCCTGAGGAACCTGCTGTACACTATTTCCATAGGTCCCTTCCGACCTCAGCTATTCTGTGACTGTGAATGATGAATGTGACACTGAGCTGGCTGAGAAGAGCGTGTGACAAGCACAACTGCTAGAAGTAAATCATTTGATAAAAGCTGTGAATCTGTGGATGTTTGGGAGATTCTTCAGAAATGACTTCARTTTTTCCTTGACACATGCAGATAGGGACGCTTTGCACTTGAGCACCCTTTGCTGTCAGTATGGATGGTTATGTAGGTGGTTGATATTTTGGTTGTGGGATACAGGTTAAATACAGTATAGCTTTCGAAAACTGATGTTTTAATGTAGTTTATAATCATTTTGTGTGACAGACTATGTAGATTGTAGTTCTGGGATTTGGGATGAGCTCATTTCTGGCTGAGAGCTTTAATTTGGCCTTGTTTCTCTCTGCTTCTCGCAATTGAAATACTGTTTATTTCTTACTGCCATCCTGTTATGACTGCATGAGGGAGAGGAGTTCTACAGCTTGTTTGTAAAGGTGTGTTGTTTGTCCTGCTTGTGGTGTGATAGGGCAAATACTGGTATGAAAAGGAACTGTTTTGTGCTTTGTTGTGTTAGTACCGAGGGGACATGGATGTAGCCCTGTGTCAGAGGATTTTAGCAGAAGTTGGTTAAAAGAGCGCTGCTTGTTTTCGTGTTAATAAAAACACGTTCTGCTGTTTCATGATATTCAGAGAACCATTTCTTCCACTTCTGAATTCAATGTCAAAACATAACAAAGAGGGAAAAACTCTTCTTTTTTAGAGCACTTTTCTGTAAACGAAAATTCCAGAGATCAGACAGAGCCATAACACTTTTTTGATTAAAGAGCTTTCTCTACCTTCAGCAAGGGATAATTCATCGGAATCAGAAGTTTTGAAAGGTCTTTAGAGATTCTTTTAATCCAACATCTTAATGCAAAGCTCAGTACCTTAGTAAGAGACATTCCCATAGGAGARACAGAGGAAGGATTGAGATGTCCTGCCAGCTGGAGTACAGATGAAGAACGCAWTGCCAGCTTAATCACAATCATGCTTTATACTAAACATTTGTCTCCTGTCTCCAAAAGCATGCGGGGAAATGACAGTGTCAAGGGAAAGGAGGTTTTGCATGGGCAGAAAGTGTACACCTACAAAAACCCAGACTGTGGCCATGCCAGAAAGATCCAACAGCTTTGTGGCAATTTATTATTATTTTTCAGTGTAATTTATTTTGAAACTTGTAAATATTTACATCTTCATCATCCACATATGTTCTAAAATTAAGTGTTCCTGAAACCTGGGTATGTTATTTTGGGATAGAAGGCTTACATTCTTATTTAGATTAACTACTGTTTTATTAAACCAATATACAGAGATGTTGGAGGTATATACAAACTAAAAGAAATGTTCATTTTGTTAAACCAAGCTGACAGGCCGTGATTACACATCAACTATTTTTGTGATGCAAACTGGAAATTAATATAAACAGCGTGGACCTAAGCAGGCTTATGTTTTGCTCATTTTTGATGGGTGCTATGTGTAAGGGGTATCTCTGTAAATCATATCCAAGATTTGTTCAGTGATGTCCTGTGTAAATAGTCCAACTCAAGTCAGTATTCACTTSTGAAAGTGTTAGGTTTTACTCATCTCTCTACATTTAACTGCAAAACAAGGAATACTGTAGCAGCTTGCATGCATTTTGAATTGATTGTTAAATATGCATTGGAATATACTTGGTATAAAAGCAAGTGTTCCCTGAATGTTATTTCAGATGATGGATAAAATTCGGAGTATATAAATACTGGACTGTAAATACTTTCTGACTACAGCATTATAGACCTTATGCTACAGTTATAGCTAAAAGAGGCTGCTAATATGCATCCAAGCTCTAGAGATATTAAATTATGTATAGATTTTGCTATTTCTAAGAGATCGTTGTTGACCTACTTGACACTTTTTTTTTTTTTTTTTTTTATGGTTACGTGTATTCGGAAGAGCTGAGCTTTACATAATTTCTGGTTAATGTTAGTTTGTGAAAATATATTCAAGTGAGTGGACTAGTTAGGAAACTCTGTCACATACATAAAGACAGGTTTGAATATTTCCAAAAAAGATTCAGAAAATCTCTGATACATGGCATTTTTTTCTTTATGTTGAATTTAGTACGGCTGCAAACTACAGCGAGAGGTAATCTGTCACAGCTGCATGGCAGTCAGTGGAGCAAGAGCAACTGAGGATTGCTCCCTGCTTGCAAATGTTACCTGTCCAGCTGATACTGGGATATCGGTCTGGCCGATACTGCCGCAGCTGCCCCGGACGCTGGGGAGGAGGGCAGAAAGACGGAGCCTCGGTAGCTGTCACAGGAGAAGTCCTAAGTATTTTAGTAGATTTTGACCAAAAGCTGCCCAAGACAAAACYATCACAGCATTCTGGCAGCGAACCCCAAATGGATACGTGAGCACACATGTACTGAGATCTTTTGCAGATTCAGGTATTTTTGGCATTTTCTAAGTTTCAAGACAAAGAGAAAAGATGACTGTAAGGCAGGAATCCAGTTAAAATTTAAGCTCTGGCTTCCAAATTTTAAKCTCTGAAGCATTAGATGGACTTGCGTGGGGTGGGGGGGATGCAACTGAATATGTACCATCAGCAAGACTGGTGGAGTAGGTGGGCTGTGTGTGATTCTGCTGCTCCTGGAGATGCCCAGGCCTTTTGCCTGCGCAAGTGCAACTGGTTCGCATCACAAGAATTGTGGAGGAAAGTTTTATATTTGCAAAACATTTCTTCATGAARACCTTCTTGGAAATTGTAGAATCACTTTTGCTGAAGCTTTTAGCTTATTTTGCAAAAAGAAAAGTAATCAAATATAGGGCTATCTTATTCAAAATAATGGGCATTTTCCCCTATCTGTATCATCAGCTTTGCCTATAAGCTCTGATATTTCATAACCATGGCTAGTMAAGCAGAAGATTATCTTTAATACTGTCTTTAGAACAGCATATTAYGGCATTGCTTATAGTTCAAAGGATTACTTTGGATTTTCAGCACCTGAAACCTGGCCATCTGAGTTGATCTTCRTCTTTGGRTATTTATTTGCATATCTTTGGGCAWTTTAATTTAGTGATTTCTAGGTCTTTAGAATTGCTAGCTTTGTATGATCTCTTCAGGGGGGGTATTAATCAGAGTAGTTTAGATATATCTTTTAGTAGGAGACCTCTGGAAAAGCAGAAAGAAAAGAATGTTCCGTATTTTCCCTGCTTCTTACGGTGTTTCCTAGGCAAGTGTTACCTGCCATTAAAGGACACAGGTCACTGGAGCAGATGGGACTTGGTCTGACCCCACTACAGCTTCTCTTTGCTCTCTGTGCCTGAGAGCAATGTGATCCAGGAACTGTCGTGATCTACTTCATGTTTGCTTTGACCTTCCCTTTTGTACACTCGTTTAGAATTTTGAAATGAATAGMTTTTCTGGTTCCTTACCTAAGGTTTGCTCAGATTAACTACTCCAGTGTCCTTTTGACATCTTCTATCTCTCACTCTCTAGAGTAGAATAATAAAGTTAATTATGAGAACCACGTGACTACCTGTGATCACCAAGTTGTATGTTCAGAATGATGTAAGAGCAGTTTGTGGAGTATTTTCGTATTTTCACACCTACTGTCTTACCAAAAAAAAAAAAAAAAAAAAAAAAAAAAAAAAAGTTCTAGAAAAAGATCAAACTAAAACTGCAGTCAGAATTTTGAATGACCTTTGACTGAAAGTAAAGCATGTGCTTTATTAATATAAACAATGTTTTATAATATAAAACATTGTAGTCATTCCCACTGCTGGGTGTTACGATTTGTATTTTATTGTAGTAACTCTTCTCTTTGTGGTGTTATATAGGTTTCTGAGTATTCTTAATTTTCCATTTCTGCATTATGAGAAAAAAAGAAGACTTTCTAGTGAAAGCGAGTGCCTTCGAGGAGAGAACAGACATGTCATTAAGCCAGACAGACCTTCAAAATTGTGACTGATTTGTCTCTGAGAATACGCTTCCTCTGGGTTTAATTTTTTCTTATATAGGAACGATGGTGATTATCACACCAAATGTGAGAGCTGACACTGGATTTGTGTCCTGTTTAAGATCCATCTCCAGAGAAAACCATCTGCCAGTGATGCAGCCTCAGGAGTTGTCCATGCTCAGATGCGTGGTGGGACTGTCCCTCTTTGCACGCAGCCTGTCGTTCGCCGTGGCATGCAGCTTGTCAGAGATCCCCTCTGACCTCCCTGTGCCCGTGCGGTCACCACTCGCGTTAGCAATGCCCTGCTGGGGTTTCTCGGCCTCTCTAAAGCCGGTGGTTGCCGTGTGGGCAGCAGCGGGGAGGTCGGTGTGCCCGCCTGCCCCTGCTGAGGAAGAGCACCTTACTCTGCACCCTCGAGCTTTTGGGAGCTTTTTGAGCTGGCAGTTGTTGAATAGGTGACATTAAAGGATTCTGACCTTCTCTTGCTTCTCTGACTGAAGGAGCAGAGGTGCATCTGCCGTATGCCCAGCAAGGACGTGAATGATGGCTTGTTTGAGGGAAAAAAATGCTTGGCTTTAACATGCTCTGGATTGCCGGCCTATCTCTGACCTATGTCTCTCACTGAAACGATGAAGTTAGACTATGACTTCTGGTTCTACTTTCAGAGTTTGAGAACTTCCCAATGGGCAGTGTTTTTGCAGGTGTCAGGTTAAAGGGTTATTGAGGAGGCTGTAAAATCGAAGCACACCTGCATGCTCATGCCCTCACTCACTCACTCCCCCCTGTATCACCATCTTTGACAGAGACCTGGGAGGGTCGATGTTCAGTCCTGGGGCCAAAAGTAGTTTAGTTTGCAAAACCATGTTTCCTATCCCTTGGCACGATGTTGGCAAAGGCAAGACCATGGTCAGCTRTGTCCTCTAGGGTTCAGGAACGCCTTCATCCGCTGGTGGGCACCCAGGTCAAGCTGCCCACTGAGCATCCGTCTGTGGCACGTGTACCTGCTGCAGCTCAAAGACTGAAACGTGCCTTGGATTTAAGCAGATCTCCCCATTCTGTGATAACGCGCCGACTCACGGGGTCGGGAGCCCGAGCCTGTGGCTTTGCTCCCCGTCTTGCAGCAGGCCTTCTGCTATTCTCGTAAGAAGTTAATGGAGTGTCCTGCTCAGGCTCCCGCTCCAGCCGCTGGCAGGCCTGAATGTGCTCCTGAGATATTGCTAAGTCTGTTTTATGCGAGTGTTTCAACAGAAAAAATGAAGCTACTCGGGCAGTGCTCTGTTTGCAGCCAGCAGTAGGTCTGTTTGATGTGCTGTGGTTACAGCAAACTCCTCCTGCAATTATTTTCTATTAGTTTGCTGCTGTGTTTACTCTGAGCTGTGGCCACTCGGATAGTTTGGCACGTCGCTTGTCTGGAGCAGCTCGTGCAGTAAGCGCTCAGCGCAGGCATCGCGTCCTGCTCGCGTGCACCGCTTCTGGGGGGGAAAAGCTCAAACTGCATTTGGTGCACAGGGTGCAGCTTTGCTTCCATGAGAATATTTTCTCGGAGAAAGGCAAGTAAGCCTGTAAAGACTCATATGACTAAGATGCCTATCTTAATGTTAGGACTTCAGATGTGTGGCCCCTGGCAGCCGCGGCCCGGCTCTCCTGTGAGAACATGCCTCTTAGCAATGCAAAGCTGCGATTTTAGCTCTTCCTGGGTATTGTTCAACTGTGCTTCAAGTAGCGTTAGAAAGACAGTAATAATCTGAATTTATTTTGAATGACAAAAGCTGTGTATAATTAAAAGAACCTGATTTTGAGGAGGTAACCAAAAAACCCACTCATGCCAAAATATCCCATGATGCTTTAAGAAAACCAAACATATCTGAGGATTGAGTTATAACCTATTGTATCGTTAATCCCTGCTTAACATTTCAATAAAAAGAACATTGCCCTATTGAGAAATTAAATGCTCTATATTTACATTTTCTTTATGAAATGAGAAGGAATGAAGTCATTCCACTGCATTCTCTCTTGCTTGACTGACATTTGATTTCACACTCTTTAGTCAACTCTCAAGTTGCACTTTCCATAATAAAAAGAGATTTGTTTTCCGTTGCAAGTTTAAAACCCATTGCTTCCCTTGGATCTTCAGCCAAGGGTTGGCTTAAAAAAAAAAATAAAAAAAGAAAGGAAAAAGAAGAAAATCTGATTTTTTGTTTTATGCTTTCACAGCTTCTTCAGCCAAGATTTTTTATTTTTGTAGGGTATTTTATTTTTATAGACTATATTTATTGTGTTGAGCTGCACCCTAAAGAAGTTTTGAGAGAGACTGTCATCTTTAAATTGTCAGAGCACAAAGAGAAGATAAGCAGATGTTATAAAGCACTTTGATCTCTGTTATCCCTAGAAATTTGTTAAGGGTGATCTAGACAAGGTCTCTGAGAGCCCTGGGATACATAGTTTGGAAATAGTTTGGAGTCCAGACTGGCATTTACAGCATCAGGCTCTGGGAGGAGGCAGCTGTGTTTTGGGCTGGGAGGTGACACCAAATTCCTGTTTAGCACCCCCAAAGGAAATGTCTTCAGTCAGTCCTTATGTTTGGGGGATTTGGGGGATTTCTTAAGCTGCTGTTCAGATCAGAACTGTCAGCACTGCACGGCCAAAAAGTGCTACATAAAAGGGCGACCGAGGTGCGTGTTTCTTCTGTTTTAGACCCAAACACGCTGTGGTGCTGAACATCAGAGCGCTGCTGTTTCTCCGCCTACTTCAGTGTGTAATTTCTGAAGGTGTAGCAGAGAGGCGACCTGCAACGCCCGGCGCTTGGTGCTCGCGTGGCGGAGGGAGCGGAAGGGAAAGCGCCCGGTCCTGCTGGAAGAGCCCCTCATGACGTTAGTGCGTTTGGGGGGCCCTCGGCGGTACTGAGCAGGAGAGGAGCATAGCCCGAGGCCGGCCTGAAACAACTTTATTTTATCCCTACTTTTGTCCCAAGCCTGGAATTTTGGGTGGAAGCTGGTGTTGTTATTTCATAAACATACTTAAAAAGGAGCTGTATTTGCCTAATCTTCATGTCTGCTCTCTTTGCTCTAGCAAAGCACCCTCTTACGTGATTTTAGATGATTTCAGAACCTTTTATTATCTTCTTCTCCAGAGAGCCATGGGCACAATACTGTTAGTCTCTGTGGAGGAACTTTACACAGAGTACTAACTTGGCCTCTCTGCAGAATCATTATATTATCATGGGTCT
The DNA here is from genome assembly GCF_003343005.1 of Rhea americana. NCBI lineage: Eukaryota > Metazoa > Chordata > Aves > Rheiformes > Rheidae > Rhea > Rhea americana. The sequence continues at coordinate 1,277,416 of NW_028185595.1, forward strand.
CATAAATTTAGAATTGTTCTATATTTAATAATCACAAGAAGAAAGTAGACATGAAGTGATTTTCATAGAAGCATGAGAAAGAGGGAATAGATTTGAAAAACAATATTTCTAAGCGAGGAAAAGAAGGGGTATATCTTTTTTCTTTTCTAAAATCAGATGCTGCAAAATATGTTGAGGATTAAGTGGGTGCAAAATCTCTTCCACGGTCCTGAGGTGTTTTGGGCAGACTTTAATAATCCGTCCCTTTGGGTTAATGTACTTGGAGTGAACTGTAATACATTGATGCYATTGTAGAATACAGCGAGCTGACTTGTTTCATTCAATGCGTTGGGGTTTGTAAAAATCAGAGGGACCTGAGACGGGGTCGTGGAGCGGCTCCTGGCTTGGCGGAGGAGGTTTTTGCGGGCAGCACGTTTGGTAGAGCTCGTGCCCCGAAAAAAGAGAAGAGGGCAGCGAAACAGGGCGGCCAGCCTGCGGGCGGCAGAAGTTTGGTGTTAACAGGAGCTTATAAAGAAGCAGCTGAAAGGTTTCTCGGAGCCTGCCGGAGTGCCGAGGAGGGACRGCCCGGCGTACGGTCGGCACAAAACCAGCTGCAAGCGGCTTGCATTTACGGCAGTCGAGAGGAGCCGAGAAAACACCTGGTTGTTGGATTGGGATTTCTTTGCTTATTTTCAATGTGTTTGGCCAGTTCAGTGGCTTCCTGTCAAAAAAAATTAAATGTGTAATAGTGACAATCCAAGTGACTAGCAGTGCTGGTTTTGTGCTGATGAAAACGYGCAGCATGTAAAAACTCCTTACAAATACTGATAAAAATATAACAAAAAGACAGATACTTTAATGCTGCGCTTTTATGTATTTCTTTTCTGACCGCTCCTTAGTATTGTGGTATGCAGAGACCCAGGAATAAATATATATGAAACACTTTAAAAAAGATGTCTTGCTGTGAAATCATATTTATGTACTGAAGTACTGCGGAGTATTTTTTTTTTTTTGCATATTGCCTGGGGCACTTGGGGAATTTCAGGGTTCCTTGTAATTTTACGGATTATGGAGATTTCTGAGAGACGCTTATAATTCCTAACTTTTTAAATGAGCTATGAGAGACTCTATGGTGTAGACTGTGGTTTCCCGTGGGGGTGTTTTTGATGCCTTTCTGCCGCCTGCTCCTATTACAATTGTAKAAGAATATATTTACGTGTATATATAATAATATATATAACTATCTGTGGGTGTTTATGTATATATATGCATGTCTTTACATAAGAACCGAATAATGGTACTGGGACATTTATTAGAATGGAAGGCATAACTTTATTTGATTAATAAGAGCCAGAAGACTGCAGAAAACCCAGCTGTTCTGCTATCGGAGGCTGTTTTAACAAGTTCTGGGATGTCTGCTGAGCTGTGCCAGAGCGTGCCGGGTCGGCTCCGGGCCGCCGGGGCCTTCGCCGGCCTCCCCGGGGCGGCTCGGTGCCGCGGGCCCCTGCGCGGCCTCGGCGAAGGGCCGTTCTGTGCGGTTTGTTCCCGCGGGAGCGGCGGCGGTGGCGGCGGCGTAGCACCGAAGCTCGGTTCGTTTCGCACGGCGCCGTGCCCCAGCCCGGAGCACGTCCCCTCGCCCGCCGCCAGGAGCCTGCCCGTGTCGGGGACGGCCGCCGCTGCCGGCTTGCGGCAGGGACCTTCCCCTGTTCCCAGCTGAATTTGTAAATGGGGCTTCACCTGGCTAGCGGAAAACGCCAGCGCGAGCGCCTGGAGCTCGGCGCTCCCGCGGCCTGGCCTCCCTTTTCGCCGATGCAGCGCGGGCAGCGCTTGTGCCGCACGGCTCTCCCGGTGTGCCTAGGATTTTAGAAMGACGGGTGTTTTCAGCATTAGCATTAGTTAGGATTTGTTATCGTGAAAGGGTTATTTTTCATTGCATAATTTCCATTTAAGGTCATAAACTAATTTTTTAAAGTCYTTCCCCCATAAAACCCTTCTGGACTTTAAAACGTGTTTTTAACTAGTGGAAGTCATGAGACATCATCTCCCTCAGAAATACGCCTCCTTTCAGAAGGTGTTCTTAATTTAAGTTTGCTGTTGACAGCGATGGAGGGTTTTCTTGTTCGTGGGTTGTGCTGTGCTAACGGAGGAGCCGAGGCTCCAAGGAGGTCGGAGGCGCTATCCTGAGCRTAACTTAATTGCAGGCGCAATCCCTACAAAAAATTCTTAGTACAGAGCTGCTGATACTCAAAGCTACTGTTAGGTTTCTCTTRGACTGGAATACTTTCTTCATTAAGCGTTTCGCTAAACTGAACAGTTTTTTGGATGTTCCATTTATTTAGAAAGTTTCCTTTTCCCAACACTGTGTTACAGTATTTTCCCCGCTCGGGGCAGTGACAGCCACAAATAGGACTTTAGGAACCTTTATGAAGCACATACAGCTTGGTGTTTGGTGTTTACAGCTTCATCGCCGGCCAGCGTAGCAGCTGCTTTTGTACTCGGTAGGGCTGCAAGAGAAGGAAGGCTTCGGAAGGGAGAGCTCACGACTGCGGCACTGCTGGATTTCAAAGCTCTGCAGAGGCAAAATAAGCTGGGAACTGAATTCCGAATCTCAAGACAGAGAATGATAGGAAAAACAGCTGCAGAATTTCCTAGCACTTCGTGTCTGAACGCTCTTTTTAAAATAAGAAATTCCCTTTTCCTTGAAATGACATAAAATTGGCACTTCAAACACTGGAAGTAAAACACATTTTTATTTCTTCTCATTCTTTTTATTTTTTTGTGATACGTTTGATTCCATGTTCAGCTTTGCTATGCCAAAAACTCTAGAATCTCTCTTAAAACGAAAGCCAATAGTTTCATGCGAATACATGACTTCTGAAATCAAAGTTTTAAGCCATCAAATACTGTGTGACTCGTAATAAGATCGCAGTATGTCTGCAGTAAATCTCAGTGCATACAGTCTAGTCGAGCAGTTTCTCCTCTTGATGAATCGGTCCTGGTGGATTTGTGCAGTTAAAGAGTGAAAAACTTCAAGGTGTGTAATGAAGCCAACGCTATGGAGCACAGGAACTAAAATGAGTAAATAGCAAACGGTTTGGCTTTGATGTGCCTAGATATGCCTCTAGGAATTTACAGCTGCCCCTCACTTCCGTGTTTAACGTGTGCTATGCGTTTGAACTTAGGCAACAGCTGAAATTTTGGGGAGCTGCATTTTCACCATCCTGTTTTCACTGAGTTTAGGAATATAAGTTTTCCTATGATGTGTTTGCCTATGAAGTGCAGTTGTGTTCTTACCATGTTGATTGGAAAACGATTTTATAATCTGGAGTAGGAATAATGATGTGTCCAGACATACATATGAAATACCATTGAACTCCTGCGGTATTGTACGAGCTGAAAACTTGAGGGCTGCTACGGAAATGAAAAACATCATGTTCTTGAGTGAGTTATTCCTCTGCTCCTGTGCACTTGGGCATGCGCCGGCCGGGTGCTTGCAGCCCTGTCCCCTGGCCTCATGCTGGAGGGCCACCGTGTGTCACTGGAGATGGGCTCCAAGAGTACCCAGACCTTGGTGCAAACCTGGGAAAGTCACTCCTGGTCTGTTGCTGTCAAAATGAATTCCTAAGGATGGATTCGCCTCATTCTTCACGTTAGTATTTACAGGGTTCAATACAAGTACTTCCCAACACAGGGGCTGTATGATGTGGGTGGTCTAGCATAGAGGCGTATGATTTTTTAACTCTTCCTGGGTGTCCTGAAGTTGAAGATGGTGCTGTCGACCTCAAAGAATTTTTTGCTTAGGTTTGAATAAGGTGTAGCATTTGTTATGATTATGCTGCTTGGCAGCGTTAATGAATTCCAGCCAACTGACATGTTTGCAGAGGTAGGTTTTTGCTTGAATAGAAATTTATTAAATTTACAGGATAAATATAATTAAACCCTGGTAATTTCTAACATTTCGTTTACAGTGAGAGTGCAGATTTCATGCATTGATAGCTTTGCATATTTACCTGGCAATTTGTTAGAGTAATTTACTCTGTAATTATTTCATGATTACTAACRCTTTGGTGCCATGTCACATTCTATTGAGTCAAAGTAACGTTGTTGACTTTGTGGCTCTCTGATCTTGGCAGTCTTTGTAGGAGTTTGTGCAGGGTAATTCTCCATAGGGCTCCTCAAACTGTAGACCTTGTACCTCCCTTTGCTCTGCTTTTGTTGCTCTCCAAGGCATCTGCATGCAGCCACGGTAAGAGGAAAGCTGTCCATCAGATGCGCTTCTGGTCCGCCTGGATGGAGCGGCATAGCTCTTGCTATGTGCCTTTTGCACCGAAAGAGCGTTTGCTGCACCATAGGGACTTTCCACCCACCCAGAAAGATGGAAGTCTTGCCCCCGGTCTCTTAGCAGAGAAATGCTTGCATGCACTTTTGATGAAGAAGAAGCGATTTCTGACGTTAAACAAATGCAGAGCGTCGCTTGGGCAATCCCGGGCTTTTTTGGAGCTGCTTGTGCCGCCTTTCGCCGGCATGCTGCAAGGCTGCCCGTCTCGCGTTGGTCTACAGTTTGCCCTTGACTGCTCTGCTGCTGCTCAGCTTTGAAGGAAATCTTTAAACCGTGGTGTTTGGCTTTCCTTTGGCTCCCACTTCATTCTTGGCCCTGTTGTTCTTAAATGTACTTCCTCTGGAAAACTGCTCAAAGACTTTTCCTGCAGTTCTGTGATGTTTTATGGGATTATCTGGGATGTATGCTTCGGCTGAGTATGTGAGATCTCTGCCTGCCCCTTCCCTCCTAGATTTCAAAGTTACAGCTTGAAAAACGACCATTGGCAATGGCAATTTATAACAGTCTATGTCCCAGAGCAAAATTGGTGATGAAAAAAACAGAGGATTTAGCAAGTTGAAAGCSTTGCCTGTCTGTTGCTCTGCTTTAAGCGTTGCAGGATAACGTAGCCCGTGCTTCGTTAGTCGCTGCCGCACGTCGGGAGGTTAAAAGTGTTTTGCAGTGGGAGTAGCTGCGCGGCGCGGCGTGTGCCGCCGGGTGCCTCTGTGCGGGACTGGGACCGCCGGGTGCCCGCGGCRTCTCCGGCAGCGTGCCACCTCGCTGCCGCCACAGCCTGCGGAGGGCAGGGCTGCTGTTGCGGTGATGCACGTACAGGTGAATCACTGGTGTGATGCGTGAGGAATCGGTCTCTCGGTTGATGRATCAGCCTGGGCATTAAATTCCTGCTTTCTGTACAGAAAGCATCAGAAATTCAGTACATTTTATTATTTCTTGCATATTTTGACACGCTTACCATTACAGTTCAGGGGAAGAMGTTTTTATTTAAATAAATGCCAATGCTTGCTCAATTTTACTTTAAACACTGCTTGGTTCTTGCATGACTTCTTGAGCAGCTCTGCTGCAGATTTAAATATTTTGATGTCCAGATGCACAGAAGGGGCGAGAGCAGGAGAAAGGACAAGGATTAARGATAAGGATTTATGCATGTGGAGAGGTCACAGGAGAGGCCAAGACTGCAAACCCAGGACCCCTGCTCTGGCTTGCAGAGCAGGGTCTCCGCAGGTTGAGGAACTCTGGAAGTAGGTTGGGTTTTGCTCTTGGCCGTCCAGCCAACTCCTGAAACTGGCTCAGGAGGGAAAGACAGAAATCCTCGGTGAACAGCATAGCTAGAAGTTTGGTAAATACATATTTCTCTATATATCTCYTTTGTCTTTTTTACTAGAGCAAGGCTTGTGCAGAGGTCTGGCTGAGAAAGGTTCTGATATAGTTGATGGTCCAAAAATGGCCCCAAGTTATGTGAATTGAGTCCTGTTTTGTTTACTGCTTTCATTCTTCCTCTTCTAGTGGCTAGCTACTAGCCATTTAGCTTCTGCACTTCTGTGTAATAATTTCAAGCTTCCTCTTGCCCACATGTACTGGACTTTTTGTTATCCTGATTTATTATATTCTGACTCYTGTTTAAGAATTCATGCAGCATATGACTTCCTGGGAAAGGTAAATGTCGGGTAAATGCCACTGCTTTGTTAATTTAAATTCAATCAGTGGAGAAGGTGCTGCAGTATGAACACCAGAGAAGGATGCAGCAGGTCTTGGGACGGAGTTAGGAAATTTCTTTCTGAATTTTGGGAAACTGTGTATCAAATGGATACTTAGTAATTGGTTGGGAGATGTTAACTGATGTCTGTGATCTGTTTTCAGTAGAACTTAATTTAGTTCGTGCATGTACTTCGGCTTATATTGTGCCCCAGTAGTATTTTTTATTCCATGTTTTTGCCATGATTTATATTTTAAACTTATAAAAAAAATCTACTGATGAGTGCAAGCAAGGAGCTTGGAGAAGGARCGAAGGACACTAACTAGTGACTCAGGAGTATGAAATGTTCACAAACCAAAGGAGAGAATCACTATTTGATTTGGTCCCAGGGCATAACATGAAGAAGGATTATGTATTACCACTACAATCTTCTGTGAGAAGAGCTGTTGGCCTGCAAAGAAATAAAGACTCTATTCCATTTTAGCGTCTAGCTTATAGTTAGCTACTATTGCAGGTGCCTGTGCCTTGGGACTTTGGTCCACATCTGTAGTACTAGCTTCATCTTTGGTTATTATAGTTGCAGTTAATGGTTTGTTGTAATGGTCATTCAGGAATGGATGAGGGTTATTGTAARGCATTTGTGGTTGAAACAACTGTCAATCCGGAAAGAAGATGTGAGTGAGAGGAGTACCAGATTTTTATTGATAAAGTAGAGAATAAGGAAATAAGAAATGACAACGTGGATAAAATAATAGAAAAAGAATGCAAAAAAACCCCCAAAAAACAAACCCCAAACAAAAAAACCCTGCACCTCTTGGTATAGTTCTAGGTACAGATGGGCCTGGACAGAGAACTCCCTTGCCTTGTGAGATAAGCTTTGCCAGAAACATGTAGCTGTGCAGCAGACTTCATAGCCCGATGGATAATGCCAAACTGCAAAGGATAGCTGCAGATGTAGGCCATTCCTAAAGGCAGTAAGGTGATGTTACCAAAAAGCAAAATGAATCAAAACACAAGGAAGCTCTGTTGGTTTCAGTTTTGCTAAGTAGCAAACCTGGTATAAGAACACTGTCACAGAAAGTAACTTTTCAAGATTGCTTTCAGCACCATGCATTGATTTGGCCCATGGAAAGGAAGTAGAGCTGACTTTATCTCTGAAGTTTTCTACTTAAAAGCATAAATTTAGATGAAATGAAGCAAATTGCCTGGAGAACTCAAGGAGTAAGAGCTTGGGGAATTGGTATTTCTTCATTTTAAAGGTTAACAGAAGAGCAGAAAGACTGTAGCAGAGATCTCAAGAATTAATTGGATGAATAACTATGTAAAAAAGCTAGCTAGCACTAGACAGGGGCTTTTTAATAAGAGCAGGCTAAGTGAAGATGATACTTCCTGGAAGGTTTGGTGTTGAAATTGTGCAGAATTCTGTATTTAAAATCACTAATACAAATTCAAAATAACAATGCATAGGAATATAGTAGGTAAATACATTCTAAGAGGAGCTGTTAAACTTCTTATTTTCACTCCTGCTTATCATTAAACTTTACTCTGCCTTGAATTTGGCACACTGTTTATTTCTTACACCAGAACTGCCTGTCAGTATAATGAAACTCCACTTCCTTGCTGCTCACCAGAAACTATCTTCTGAGCATGAGGCTCCAAACTGGCATAGATTTTTGCCCTAAGTCACATATTTAGTAAACATTTAATTCAATTTGGGTATTCACCTAGAGAGGTCATTAAATGAGGGAGGTCAAGCAGCTGCTGAAGTGTTAAGTAATTCAATACCTTGGACATGTTGAGATTTTAATAAACATCAAGGTAAATGGTTTGAAACTGAAACTGGGAGTTGAGACTCTACAAAGAAGGGTTCATCTTTCAGTTTTAATTATGAAACCAGAGAGACCTCTATCCACAGGTTTTGCATGCTGTGGAAAGCGTGGAGAGCTCTGTTTAAGCTTTGATTCTGTATGTGGGAATATGTTTCAAGTATATATTAAAAAGCTGACTATCTAAAAATCAGAAAAAATGTTGTTTTGGAGGCCACTGACCCACTTCTTTAAAGAGCATGGAGTGCAAATAGGACGTGTTCAGGATTTTTAGACTGTCTATGTTATTTCCAAGCCAAAGGAAAAGATCAAGCAAAACTTGCGTGCGATGCCTGCAATCTCTTAAGTCTGCTCATTTCTCTGTATTATTTTTAGGATTCAGCCTTTCTTTTAGGTTCATATAGCTCAATGCCTATTTGGACTGATATTCTTTTGTCTTTATTACGGCAACATTCATTTTTCTAGGGTTGCCGAATGTAGCCTTGTTGCCTGATGGCAATGCAGGATGCTGCTGCAAAGGTCATTTGCCAAAGTCTGTTGCTTCGTGTATGACAATTTTTGCTTGCTATGACAGGAAGAGGGAATTGCAGGAAAAGCACGATGCAGAAGCTATTTGTCTTTGATTTCAGAACTCCTGCTCAAAATTGAGGGGGCAATCCCTCATCCAATTAGCTTGGGATACAAATCTTCCTCTCCTTCATTTTTGAATATTTTAAGCATCTTGGGTTTTTTCCTTCCTGCCCTCTTTCCRAGGAGTTCCCTCTAAACATCTGCAGAGCCCCTTCATCTTTCGTCCCCACATTTGTCCTTTAGAATTTTTTTTTTGCACTTCCTGATGTGTCAGTGGCCATCTGTCAGCATGCAAAAACCATTTCCTGTCACGCTAACCTACGTTGTTCCGTTGTTTCCTTAAAATTTCCCCACCTGTCATCTTGTCCGTGTTTAGTCTGGCTTCTTTTTTGCTTGTAGTATAGCAAGTATTTTGCAGTCTGAATATCATCTTGGTCTCTCTTTTTAGTGTTAGCTGCTTGGAGTCTTGGTGCATAATTTACCGTTTTTAAGTTGCAGTGATGATGGATAGCTTTGCACCTCAGATCCAAGAGATCAGAAAGGTACCATAATAAAATCTGATGGAAAATCAGTTATTCTCGTTTCTTCCCACATTGTGAGATTTATGTGTGCTGCTAAAATGTTACATCTGTCCCATATGACCTTCAAAGGGAGTCTCCTTTGATAAACAGTTCAACCTGGAATCAAAATCTTACTCAGTTCTGGCATATCAAGAATAACTCATCCCATCATGAAAAAACAAAATGTGAGAGTCCCTTGGATATGCATTTATTTTGCTTGTAAATCCAACCTGTAGGTGTTTTGCAAGTAAGCGAAATATTAAATAATTGTCCTTACCTTGCGTTGAATTAAAAATATAGGCAGAAAAGATGTTAACTTAGTCAACAGTAATGTGGTGTTAAAGTGTTAGGGAATCTTGTGCRTAGGTGTTTCAAAGCATGAAAAATTTCTGTACTTTCCTAAACTTACAAACTCTTAGTCAAGCCACTGACTTTGAAGTATTAACAGTAATTATATTTCAAAATATGCAACAAAGCAACAAATAAAGAATTGTCCAAGTGGTCGGACCAGAGATCACTATGTCCAGCAAGCCTGAAGCTCTGCGTTGGAGTAGGACGAGGCAAGTGGATATACGTTTACCCGGTACCTGTCCTGGCTTCCACAGATGCGATATGGAGGAGATACTGCACTTGCAGAAAAAACTTGCAAGTTGGGTTTGTTTATTTTTTTTATTTTTTTTATTTTTTTCATTACTGTTGGTGTATTTTTTCCCATGAATATTTTACTTTCTGATTTTGAGAACATGTTTTGGGTTTTTTTTTTGTTCTGTTTTGCTTTTACTCCCACAAAGTCTTGTGGCAAGAAGTTCCTGGTTTTATATGCTGTATGAAAAAGTACATTTTTCTGGTTTTAAATGCACTTCCTGGTAATTTCATTTGACGTAGTGTGATTTGTGAAATGTGAGAAGCAATAAAAAGCAGTTTCCTTGTTTTCTGCTTGACATTAATATTTTATACAATTCCATATATTCTTTATATTACATATGCCATTCTTTAGCTTTTTCCAAACTAAAATCCCCACTCGGTTTCGGCTGCCCAGGTGCAGAGAACATTCCCTGTTTCTGAGCTTTCTGGTCGTTCTCTCCTTTTTTGGTTGTGGGTTACTTTGCGTTTCTCAACCAAGATAAGTACGTCTTGCATTTTATCATTAGYCTCTTCGTAAGGTGAGATTTCCTGTTACCCTTAGCCTGGAGACAATCTGCACGGTCTGTGCGCTTCGGGGTCACCGCGTCCTCCTTCCCGACCCGTCGAGCGAGCCCGCCGAGGAGCGCGGGCCCGGGCGGGAGCCCCTTCGAGCGCCGCCCCGCCGCCGGTCCCCTTCCCCTCCGATTCCCGGCCGCCTGCTCCCGGCTTTTTTAATGCCGCTAGTCTGCGCGCAGGTTTTCCTTTTCCTTCTCTCCCACGGCTGCTTAATCTTTGTGAGTGTCTTTGAGGGAGCTTGCAAAAAGCTCCCTGGAAATTAAACTGTGCCCTCGCACCTAGGTCGCCCCGGCCCGACGCCTCTTGGCTCCTTCAGGTCGCTCGGTCAGTCGGAGGCAGCCCGCAGMAGCTCTGCTGGCCGCTCTCGCTTCTGTCGCGCCTGTGCCGGAGCCCCGCAGTCCTGGTCACCAACGCGGGTTCTGCTGATACGCGCGGGGCGCGAGTCGGMCGCGCAGCGTCCGCTGCCCCGCAGAGCGCTGCTCCGCCGGACCCCGTCGGCGCGTGCCCTGCGCGCTTGCCACCTTCCGCGGCTCTCCTGGACCGCAGCCTCGGTTTTGCTCCGCGGCGGTCAACTCACAAGCAATAACCAGAGGCAGTTTAAAAAAGGGGGGGGGGGAGAAAAAGAAAAAAAATCCCGCCTTTCCTCAGATGTTTTCCCCTGAGTGACACCTGCTCGTGCTTTTTGTCTGCCCCTGCCCTTCCCCCCGACTCTCCCCCGGCGGAAGGAAGGGCTCCGGAGCGGGAACTTCCCTGAGCTCCAGCGTGGCTGTTCTAACTTAACTCTTCTGCCGTGGTCTGAAATCTCACTTCTGTTGCATCTTTATCATTTTTTTGCCCTTAAATCTCATCAGCAATTTTCTTGCTTTTGAAGTCTACAAAAATAGATAYATTAGTAGTTTTTGTGTCTCTAGCAAGTTGTTCCTCAAAATCTTTACCTGCCTTCCAATGTTTTTATTTTTATTTTGCCAGACCTTATTCTCTTATTTGCTATTCTATTTTTATTTTTTTTACTTTTAGCAGGACATGTTTTTCTAGCTCCTTTTAATCTGCTACTTAATTCTCTCTCTCTCTCTTTTTTTTATGTTAATGCTGTTCTTAGTTGACGGGTGATATTTCTTTTCTCTGAGGATTTTGCRTAGTGTCTTTAAACAGTCCTTACGCCACTTGAAAAAAAATTATTTTTAATTTATGAAATCTGAAAATTGTCTTATGAACCACATCTTGTCACAGAATTTGTCTGCGTTATGTTAGGATAGTTTTTGCAGTGTTGCTTTTCTTGTYCACCCACCTTGTTTCCAATAGGTGATCCATGGGTAATACTCCTCTYGAGGCATGGAATTCGTATGCTGCTTACTGATGTACTTATTTCTTTATTTCTTTTAGCTTTRTTTATTTTTTATTATAGTTGAGCTGTGTTTCTCCATTGAAGCAGTCTATTCTATCAGTCTCATGTAATCCATTGTTTGGCTTAATTATATCTTGCTGATAATACTTTTTCTGCAAAATTTATATTGATACCTGCTAGTGAATATCTRTATGTAAAAATAGATATTCTGGTTTACCATCCATTTTTGTTTGTTTGTTTTTAATTTTTCCTCTCCATTTAGATGTGCATATTTAAGATGCTAAAAATTTAGAGTCAATTGATGAGTGTTCATTTCATGGTCATATCTTCGGCCTTCCTATAAACAGAATTACCTTAATGTTTTTGTGCAATCTAGCAACTTACATAAGATAAAATTTATATGAGCTACATCAGTTTGCAGGTTTGAGGACTATATGCACATGAATGCATAGACCTATGATTTGCAAAGCTTTGAGAAAATACATCTGTAAGGATTATGTTGCTCCTGACCTCTCATACCAAGTTAATCCATTTTTAAAGCAAAATTAAATCAAGAAACATTGCTTGGGCCAGTTCAGTCTCTAGATATTTTTCCTTTAAAAGTAAACTGCAGAAAACTATTTTGAACTGTTCTCACCTTCCTCTTTATGTAGCTGTTGTAGGTTTTAATGAGACTCCTAATGAAACTTGAGCATTTGTTTAGTAATAACTTTATTCTTAGAAGTTACCTGTTGCTACCTTGGCCTCTTCTAGCTGCAGCTTTTTTCATTCTAATGCTACCTGATTGCCCAATGACCTTTGCTAATGTCAGATTGGTTTGATCTTTGTGTCCTTTATACTGTAGGTTATGTTTATGTGATACCTTCTAGCTCAAGTATAATTTCTTTGCTGTGTCCAACTTTATTGTAATTTGTGCAAGAAGTAGTTGTTTGCCTGTCAAATAGATGAGGTCAACAGCTGTGTTTCATAAATAACGTAGTTATGATTCTCCTTTTTCCTTAGCTAGTTCAGTTCAATCCGTTCATTTGATGCCCTAGCCAGCTCCAAGCAACCTTTAAAAATAAAAGGTTGTGTCCTCCTGTATTTTCATGATTTTTTTGACTGGAAGCTGAAGTACTGAAGACTGGAGATGTCTACAGCAATGTTCATTTCCGTCTGTTCTCAGGTGGGCAGCTAGCTGGAATGAGACGTGAAGCTTTTGGGTTGTTTTTACAATAGCCATCTTCTGCATAGACCACATGAAATGGCCTTAACGCAAATAACCATTTTCTTTAGAGAGAGGGAAGATGTCTTCTGCTTCCTACAGGATTTCTCTGTGTGATCCCTTGGTGTGCATAAAGCAAATATCTGCAATGATCGCTAAAACAGCTGTAGCAAGATTCTTAATTGCATATTTAGAATGTATAAATACAACTTGCCACATGTCTTTGATTCTCTTGCTGAAATGTTAATAATATGATGTACTATGGTAGCATGCCATAGTAAAAGCAATAATTGAGCCATCAGTTTAGTTTTCTATTAATATGTATTCCTTATCATTATATTTTTCCATGACTTAGGAGTAAATTCACAAGGGGAGAGTCTCGCTCTGCACAGCTTGCTCCTTCATAAATCACAGTCAGCCATTCAGCTTAGCTGTGGGACTGGTCAGCCAAGTGAGCTTGTTGTCTCTTAAGGGGCGACCATAGTACAAAAAAAAGATGATGAACAAAAAACAAGTCCAATAGGTTATGCTGCTTCAAAAACCATAAGCAGTATTCTAGTTACCTTATGACTTGAGGTTATTTGTATTTTGATTTGCTCAGCAAATTTGCACAGTATGGCCTTATTATAGTAGAAAATTGAGCTTTGTATGGCATCCCCTGATATCAATTTCCCAAATAATTGATAAATGTACCCCTTTCGAGCTCACGTGTGCAGTCTGTATTAGCAACAACATATTGAAATTTAGCAATAATTCAGTTACTTCTGGCCTACATGAGGTTTAAGATTGGTTCTGGTTTTTACTTCAAAAGGAAATCTGCCTGTGGGGGCAGAACCAGAACATCATTGGAATGACTATGATGTGRTGGGACAGTTCATGTAGTCATATGTATGTTCAGTGGTGGTTGGATGCAGGCTCTGCAACAAAGRCAGGCAGGGARGAAGAGGAGAGGAGGTTGTCCTTTGTGTGAAGGAACCACTTGCATGGATAGAGCTCCTCTACAGAAAGGGGGGCAGGCTCCTTGAGAACTTGCTGGTCTGGGTCAGAGAAGCCAGTGAGGGTGACATTGTAGTGGAAGTTTATTACAGACCACCCATTCAGGGTGAGGGAGGGGACAAAGTCTTCTCCGAGCAACTTGAGAAAGTCTACACACCACAGACCCTAGTTCTTGTKAGAGACTTAAGAGATCTCCCTGACATCTGCTGGAAAGGCAACYCAGTGGGAGGCAAACAAGGCAGGAGGTTTTTGGAGGGTGTCAGGCATAGCTTCTTCACTTAACAGAGATACTGGATGTGCCAACAAGGGGTGAGACTTTCCTGGATCTGCTGCTCCTAGACAGGGAAGAACTGGTCAGGGCGTGATAACCAGTAGCATCCTTGGCTTTAGTGACCACGAAACAATGGCATTGAGTACACGAGGGGTGCGAGGAAGGCACGTAGCAGAGTACAGACCCTGGGCTTCAGGAGAGCAGGCTGCGGCCTCTTCAGGGCACTGTTAGGAGAACTGCTGGAGTAGTTCTACGGGAAGCCAAATGGGCTTCCAAGGTGTTGATAAAATTGGAGCTAGTTCAGTGGAGAGCCACCAGGCTAGTCAGTGGCCTGGAGCACTTCTGTGAGGAGAAGTTGAAGGAGCTGGACTTGTTCAGCGTAGCGGGAGAGACAGCTTTTGGGTTGAGGGACAAGAATAGCAGCCTGCTGGTACCAAAAAGGAGGTCAGTGAGAGGCTACAGCCAGGGTCTTCACCAAGGGGCATGGCAGGAGCAGGAGATGCAATGAGTTAGAACAGGGGAGATTTGAACTGACTATAAAGAAAGAAAACATCACGGCGAGGATAAACCTGAAACAGTTAGTGCAGAGACTGTGGGCAATCCCCAGCCTGGGAGGACTGGAGGGAGGAGGCTGCACTAGAGGCCTCCTGGGATTCTTCTGGCTGGAGTCATGCTAGGATAGACAGTTGGTAAGGGGGTGAGGTGCACATGACAGTGCTGGTAAAGTGTTTAGGGAGGAGACAGGTTACTAATGCACAGCATGCATAAAAAAAAAAAAGCCTTCAGCAATAAGATATTATTGTAAAAATGAAATATAACAAAAATGAAAATACAACATGGAGGCCATGTTGCAGTCAACAATAATATCTAATGGCAAGTATTGAGTAGGTCAATAAAAATATTTCAGAATCCAGTCAGTAGTAAAAATGCCTTTCACTGTAATTCAGCTCACAAGTTTGAAGAGTACCAGTAATAAATATTGAATAATAAAAGAGTGTTCTCTTTATAAGYGATGAATATTTGTTTTTCCCTTCAGTTGTGGGAGGAGAACTGTACTGATCTCACTCCAGCTTTTGACATATGTATTCTTTGGATTAAAAATYGATATAGAATTTTTCAGTATCTAAAAATATATTGGGGAGATTGAGAGAAGGGAATGCTGAGTGGAAATGGAAATTATGATAGAAATCCSTGTACATTCTTACCTAAAAGAATCACTGCTTTATTTGATGGAAAATCATTACAGGATCTATAGTTCCATTCATGAACTTATCATTTAAATTACAGTTTGTTTTCTGACCCATTCARTATTGATATTCAAATCTAAAAAGATGTATTTATTCTTGTTTGCCAAATCAGCATATAGAATTACAGTGACTGAAGCTTTTATTTTATTTTTTTTAGTTTAATATTTATTAAATGTTCAGAGCAGAGCCCTGTGTTTGGACCRTTAGCACCTGTGCCTCCAGGGGAGTGTTTTTCCAAATACCTGCTGGGCCTTAGGCTTTGGTGCCACAGCCGGGTGATTTTGGGTGCCTTCGGTGAATATTCGGAGTACGGAACCAGTGAGGGCAAGTTACACAACTAGCAGTGCGTTTTTGAACGATTTTTGAGTCATCTGAAAGCATTCCTTTTGAGAGGAAAGATGCTGTCGTTTTGGGACTTCCTCTTCGGAAGCTGTGGGACGTAAATCACCGCTGCCGGGCTGCAGTGCGGATCCGCGCCGCGAGGCGCCCCGGGAAGGGCCGCGTCTAGCTCGGCCCCGGTGGGACGTGCAAGCGGCAGGCTCTTCCCCGGGCGGGGACGGCAGCTTCTGGTCCCCGGGGCTGCCCTGGTGCCCCGCGGCACAGCTGGGCCGGCGGCGCCTTTTGGCTCTGCAGCCCCAGGGTCCGGATCTGCCTGTAGAGGTTAGTGCTGAGATTCGCTGTGAGCCGGTGGGGATTCGGCCGCGCTCCTGTCGCCTCGGCGGCTTCAGCTCTCTTAAGGCAGCTGAATTGTCCAAAGCAGACCCTCAGACAGGGTTCACCTGCTGATTGCGCTCTTTTTAATACAAATTGAGTTTTTAAGCATCTAAATATCACCTCGTGCATTTTGCCTTCTACTGTGTTTTCTGAATAATTTTTTCTGCCTACCTGGAGCCTTCTGCTGTTCACCCCGTGCAGCTCGGCTGTACTCGCAGGGCTGTCMGCAAACCTGTAAATGATTCCAGCGTTAGGACACGGCGCTGGCCCCCAGGCGAGTCTCGGCCCCGGGAGCGTGGGATTGCAGGTTTGGCCGGGCGGTTGCCCGCGTCGGCAGCGGGCGGCTGGGCCGACCGCCCGTCCCCCGGGCGAAGCTCGCAGCCGCTGCGCGGCCGGTTGCGGCTCACCCCACGCGCGCCCCGCCGGGGCCTGCACGGGCCCTGCTGGTCTGCACGCTGTTGTCTTAGCCCGCTCGGTGGTCATCTGCAAACTGAGCGGGACCAAGGTTTTGGTTTTGTTTTATTTTTTTTTTGCTTCAGCTCATAATTTCATTGGTGGTAAAATTATTGTGAGGAAGATGTACTTCTATTTAATTCTCCTAGCTGAGGACCCGGCCGCGGTGCGCGGGTGGAGGTGGCCCGCGGGCACCCGCGTGCGCGTCGGGCCGGGCCGGGCCGGGAGCCCGCCTGCCCGCCCGCTGCCCCTGCCGCGGGGCGCCAGCCGCCGCTCGCGGCTCCAGTAAAGCCCCGGCACAACCCAAGGACCTCGCGCTCTGTTAATCGCTGCTGATAAACCTGTAGAAACGAAGACTTGCATATTAGCCTCGTGTGTTTGTGCGCACTTGGAACAAATTTAGAATCCAATCATCTGTCAAATCAGGCCTTCATTTAGAAGAAAAACCTAAATTTTATAGCTCTAATGGATGCGAGAAGCTCAATCTGGAATGCGTATCCGTGCCAAGGCTGGCACCAGATAATCTGGGGAATAAAATATTATACTTTTTAAATCAATACTAAGATTTCTTCTGAGGGATCTAACAATTTTTCAGAGCTGAGTTTGGCATTACTAAACTATTTTAGGAGATTGTTATTATCTTTGATAAACAATACTGGAGAAAGCATTTATGGGACTTTGCAGAGGAGATCCCTAGAGCAAGGCTTCACATCAGTTCAAAGAAGGGATAGGAAGAGTGTCTAGGAGAGATGCTTGCCAAGCAAGAACACAGAATTATCAGAACTTTTAAGCTTAATTTTAATAGGTTATTGAAATTTCTTTTGCACTTTATTTCTTYTGTCTTTCATTTTTAAAGCCTTATCAAAAGATGTTGATTTCTTGGCTTGCTGTACTCATTTTGGTTTTATTTTTCCTGTGCAGGATAAGGAGTAAAAGTGAGTTAATCCTCAAAGGCTGCAAGGAATGTTGGGTCTGGCACTGTGAAATRAAATAGTTGGTTTGCAGTGGGAATGGTGTGGAAACCAAATATTCTAATGCTTCCTAAAAGAGGAAAAATTAGCAGCTTTTGCAGCATGTTGAATGACTTGCAACCTAACTTTCAAACTTTTACCATAAAAACCTAATAAAAGCAGCTTGTCAATCATTTTTGCCATAATTTTGGGGTGTTATTACTGAAATAACACAGCACCGGTTCAGTTCATTTTTGTGTAGCAAAACCAGAATTTGGCAGATGATAAAAGCACAGACAAAACTGGACACTATGTGACCTCGTGATCCTACAGTGTGTAACTGAGCATGATGACATCAAAATGTCAGTATAAAACCCTCTAATATTGCTTTATGTTCTGCATTGACAGCTGCTACTCCTTATATGTGGCAGCGCGTTGTCGTGACATGTGTATGTGCTCGCAGCAGCGCAGAGCACCTGCAAGCACCAGTGTGCCACAGGCCTTCGGCCGTCAGGCTCTGGTTGAGAAACACGTTGATTTTCGAAGTCCCTAAACTCCGGCAAAGAAGGCTACATGGAGCCTTTTTTCTAATGACAGTAACAAACTAATTATTTCAAGCTTTGGCGTAGCTTTTGGCAGGGTCCTATGCTGTCCTGTGAAGGATCCACCACTTGAAAGTTGGGATGGGAGAATTACTTTACTTTTAATTGATTTGTTATAAAGTATAGATGCTCCTTTATAAAGCATTGTAAATCTTTTGAATTAACAGTACTACGTGAAATTGGACTGCTTTGCTCCCATGTTTTTTTGTAGTTATGATAGGATTTRGTTTGGCTTAAACATATGTTTGACATATGTGGTAAACCCAATTGATGGTTACGGAGTTTATGGTAGATAATTCAACATACTTTAGACCAAAATTTGATGCTAGTCCATATATGTCCTTTTTAATCTCACTTCTGTACTTGTATGGTATTATATGTGTTATAATTAGTACTCTTCCTGAGAAGAGAACACTTAAAGGATGTATGGAAAGAGATAGAGCCCTGTAGCTCCTGYATTAATGTTTGGATTTCTGTATCACTAACTGTGTGATATATTATATCTTTTCTTTCCATAGTTACRTACAATGTTTTGTATTCCCACTAGAAAAGTATTGAAAAGATTTTTTTTCAGTGTATGAAATGTTATGATTAATATTATTCTAATTAAGTGTTAAACTGTACTTATAATTGTGGTAGTCTAAWAATGCAATGAAAATGATATGGTTGGATACCAAATAAGTTTTGAGCTTCAGAGACTTTGAAGTAGTATTTAAAAGGATGAAAGTTTTGGACCACTTATTTATTTATTTCTCCAGCCATGTCAGTTACTAAGTAAAATATATTTAGTTACTAAGTAAAATATATTTTTCTACAGGCTTTTGACTCAGTGAAATATTATTAAAGAGCATAATTAAAGCTGAGATGTACTGGACAAGAGCCTTCGTGGCAGTCCATCTTTGCTTGTGAACCATAACTTCAGTTGTAGGGTGTAGGAAGCACTGTCCAAGMCGGTGGCCTGAGGTTTGGTAGTTAATTCTCGGTTAACACTCATTGAATCCCATCTCTGCTCCCCTTTCTCCCCCCCCCACCCAGTTCTCTTGAGTTGCCTTCTAGGAGACTTCCAAACAGCAAGATTAAAGTATCCATTAAAAATGTATTTAATCACTGTAAAAWTGCATATATCATTTGTTACTGAGCTGTCATTTCTGCCCTGTCCTTTCAGTCTGAATTCAGTTACGACATATCCTTYGCCCTAGCCTAGGAACTATTTTCCCTGTATTATTATCTGTTCATCACTGTTTTTTAATTGAAAGCTGAAACAGAGGTACTTAGAATAGGTCGTGGACCAATGCATGTTAAATAGTAAATGGCATAACTGTTAAGAAAATCTTTCCAGTTCCTTGATGTACAGTGAAGAAAATCATTCTGTAGGTTCTGCTTACCCAAAGGTCTTTATCTGGGATTTGAGTATTTGGATGAGACTGTCATTCAGTTTAACCAAAAAGAAGTGCAGGCTGTAGATGCTAAGAATGGGCCGTGAACAAGGAGGGAGGATTATCTGACAGTGGGGCAAAAGCGCAGTAATGCCGTATTGTGTGGTTGTCATTCTGCTTTACGTTGGCGTCTCGCTGCCTTGGGTCCGGTCTGCCTTTCTGCTCTTTTCCTACTGCATCAGTTAGGAATCAGTACCGATCAGCGGCATCTTTCTCCAAACAACGGTTTACTTCAAAGCTTTAATTTTGTTGGTTGTTCATAATACTTTTCTTTTTTGTAGTTGCCAAAGCTCATACTTGGAACTTCATTTGGGGCAAAAGGTTAAAAATGAAGAAAATTTCACGTGAAGCTTACTCACCCTTGTTCCTTTGATACTTGTCTTGTTAGTTCATGTTCTATGGCAATAATTTACAATAGTAACTGTGATTAATCTGGGCTGGTATGGGACCAAAAAGAAATAAAACCTTAAAATGAAGGTCAAGCCAGGTGCTGAAGGACAACTGGCAGATAATTCATTTCTTAGCTGGAATAAGGTGACAAAATCTAGCTGCCCATAGGAAAACCAAACAGATCGCTGTATCCTTCAGGTTGGAGGGGACCTTTGGGAGGCACCCAGTCCAGCGTCCCGTTTCTCCGTCCTACCTCCAGTTCCAGGCACTGCCCGGAGCAGCGGGATGGCCACGGGTGAAGGAGAAGCTGGTGAGGAGTGGAATTTCACCAGCGGTGCAAAAATAAGCAAGTCCTGTAATAGGTTGATAATTTACCGCAGTTCTGTTAAAGCAAGGCGTAGCTACAGGYTGCTAAGGCTTTTTATGAGCAAGAAGTCTCTCCGAGAGAGCAAGATGTGGTAACTGCAGTAAAGTAGCTTTCCAGGGGGAGTGCGGGCTCCCTCGTCCGTGCGAGGCTGCCGAGGTACTGTGTATTTGCTGGTTGCAAGCTTGACACTAGTTCATTCCTACAACATTAAACTTTTCATATTTACTCTTGTTGTATCTGGCAAGAGGCCTTCGGAAGTCCCCTGGTGGTGCTGCTCGACTCCAGTATCTTTATAGTCCCTTTGATTGATTTGACAGAGCGTTCACAGGCCACAGGCCTAGCGCCAGGCTGAGCTGCTTTCTCAGCAGCAAAACATGAGATCAGGAAAAAATAGTAGTTAGCTGTTTAGTTGCTTGCCATTTTTTCTAGTCGCTATATGTTAGCATTTAAATTAGCGACGCAGTGACATTACAAATCCCCCGAAGGTAAATGAAACCAAGGTTCTTGCTCAATATTTCTTAAGTCTTTGTAAGCRGAAGCAAATTTACACCTTTGCTATGGAAGGATGAAATGGTTTCAAGGTGATCTGTAGAAAACATTGGATTATGGTTTGGGCATTTAATAATTTCTGTGGAAAAATATATGTATGTTGTTATTTTTCCATCTCCATTGCCAAACAGGTCGGTAAGGTTTCTAGCATGTCCTTTACTGTGTCTGAGACAATTTAGGAAAACAAATTGCAAAAGAAAGGAGCGAAGAAAATGGAGACACCGTTCTCATGTATCGTATGGCCCGATTCTTTCGGTAGTTCTCTATTTTCCTGTGTACCTCACTAGTCATTTTTCCTCCTGTTGCTTTCTGAGAGGAGTTGCAGATTGATTTGCACCTGAATTTGCACTAGGTACAAGGATGTGAGTAAAGAAATGCTGTTGCTTCCATTGTGTTATGGCAGTAGGAACACACCAGCTAGTTTATATGGGAAAAGAAATACTTCCAAAACTCATTGACACTGGTAAAATCTTGCTGTATTTTCATTTCACTTTTCCATTAATTTGGGGCAGTGAAACCTAAGTATTCATAACATAAATTTGAAGTAGAATAATTTTGCAATGCTGGGTTATAAAGCCCTCAGGAAGATGTCAATCAAAGTGTAGTGTCAGTCAAAATATAGCCAGCTGGATTGGGCAGACTGAGGTCAACTTCTTTATATAAGAAAGTTTTCTCTCTCCTTCTCTCTTTTTAGTATGGCCAAATGTGTTGAACAAGCTTTTAGCTCATATTTACAGTTTTGAGATTTTTTCGCCCTCAATGTCAAATGTAAAATTCAACAAATACTTTTCTGTTAATTCTCACCCAAAGTGCCAATTGTTTTAAGTATCTCAAGTACAGCCAAGATGAATCTCTTTCACTTGAGCTTAAAGTCTGCTTTACTTGGCACAACCTGCTGTCACCACAGTTTTTGGTTTCTTCTTCTCCAAACTCTTTCAACTGCATCTCTGTCTCTCTCGATGGGATTTTGGAAGTAGCTGAAGGACACAGATGGCATTAAAAAATAATGGGACTTGGCTACCAAGCAAGGACAAGATTCTTTGCCAGTCCTACCATTTTCTGTTCACTGGAGTTGAAGATAGCATTGAAATATTGCTCTGCTCCTTGATGTGAAGGCTATCTTCTCTTTGCATCTCTTTCAGTATACCCTTTCCTCCCGCTCACTGGAGAGGTTCAGAGGGCTTGCATGGGCYAAGTGTCTCCTGTAACTGAAGATACTATCTGTGCTGAGTTCTTTATYGTTGGTGTTGTGTATCAATTCCAAACCTGTAATACCAGTGATGATATGATGTGGTTAATGCCTAGTAACATGAGCAAGTGAGACTTCATTTCCGGTCAGGTTTTTAGGTGAATCACCTTTCAGCTTTTAGTTAGGTTTTCTTCAGAGCTAAGGAGGGGATAGGGTGCCATGTCTAACCATAAATTTTAAGTTTCCACTGAATTACTTGGCTTGGGATAAAGATTGGCTTTCTCCACACGTCTTTTGCTATTACTTTCTTTGTAACGYAACAGGATCACAGGAGTGTTGAAGTGATGGTTCCACCTGACTTTGATGGAGTAACAAATATAGGCGCAGTCACTACTGCCTAATATACAGTACTGCCTATAACAGTACTTCATCACTAAATAGGCCTCCAGTGGCAAATGTGTTTTAGAGCCCATAGACAAGGCCTCAGATGCGTTAAGACACTTTATCCTTTTTGGAGGCTGCCTGTTCAATTATGTAGAACAGCAACAGCCACTCTAACTTAATGAGTGTTACCTARAAACCTGTGTTTCTGGCTATGGTCATGATAGGTGTCTGGAGATGAGCATAAGTAGAGGGCAAGAATATAGCGCTTATAGTCTCTACTGTGCGCTGGCAGTCTCCAGCTCTTTACATCCCAAACATCCCGAGACTTCAGGTGTCTTTATATTAAAAAATAGTTCCGTTAGTTCCATATTTTAATAATAATTCCAGTTTCTTCCTTTAATTTGCCCAGTTTCATTTTGAATTCATGTTAACTTTAGGTATCCATACATCTTTCAGCAAGAAGGTGTCACAGCTTAGCCATATGTTTAAAGAACTGCCTCCTCCTGTTTGTTTCTGCACTTGCTGCCTCCTTGGTTCATTTGATGCACCTGCTTCTGGAACAACTCCACGTCTCTCATGAATGTATAGATCTTTATTTTATCCCTCTCCTCAGTTACTTCTTTTCTGATATGGAAGATACTTCTTACCTGTTACCCTCCTCTGAACCTTTTCTAGTTCTACCTGTTGGTTCTTCTCCAGTTGTTCTTCAGTTCTTTCAGATGTGAGTGCATCAGTACTGCAGGTYGCATTGAAGAAGGAGAGCACACTTTAGATTTAAACCACAATATAATGTAATGACTTGTTGTTTGTATTTTGTTCTACTCTTCTGATAATATCCAACTTTCTGTTGGTTTTGCTTTTTAAGTGCTGTTGAGCTGAAGTTTTCATGGGTCTGGGTCTTGAGCAGCAATGATCAGCTCAGAGCGTATTGCTGAATATATGAATTCACGGTCTGGTTTTCCCAATATGTAACTTTGTCTTTAATTGCCGTGAGTTACATTTGTTATTTTGTTAGCAGTACACTCACTATTTTGATCACTTTCTGCGCAGTCTTCGCAGCTGGCCCAGACATTGCTGAGTATTGTAAACAAAATTTTGTCACCTCACCATTTACTCTCTTTCCATGYCATTTATGAATATGTTCAAAAGTATGGACCCCAGCACAAATCTTTGCAAGGCTCCTCTCAGTTGCCTTTCTATGTGCTTGTCTCCATTCTTTTATCTAATTATTTATCTATTGAGGATTATGGCAGCTTAGCTTTTTAAAAAAAAACTTTGGGAGGGATATTGTTGAGTGCCCTTGGGAAGTCCTAGCAGCCTGTATTGGCCAGATCTTCCTTGTCCCACGCACTGATTTCTTCAAAGAATTCCAGTTGGTTTGCAGTGCATGACTTCCCTTTACAAAGGCCAGATGACTCTTCAGCAGTATGTCAAGGACCATAATTCTGCTCTTCTGCTCAATCTGCTGCATATAGGCATCAGGCTTCTGAACTTAGTTCCTGAATTGCCCTGCAACCGTTGGTGGCCCTTTAGCTCCCTCATGGCAAGACAGTTTTAAACAAGAGGTTGCTCATCACTGTTGAAAGTTTGACTGTTTAATCCTAGAAATTCCTTAGAGCTTTAGGGTAAATAACCTCTCATCCTAACAATGTATTACTGCTCACTTGGCTGATTTCTTTTGTAATCTAATGATACTTCAATGTTAGAAAGACCTGAGGCATTTACCAAACTTGGAGATGTCTGGAATGACAACATCCCCACACCAGGGACATGGATACAAAGAAAGGTTTTTTTCTTTTCTGTTTTTTGTTCTGGGTTAATCTCTGCATGTTACTTGTGTTCTTGACCATCCTGTGGTCACTTAGGCTTTGTGGCAAGGTTCTTGTTTTGGACAAATAAGTTTATTTCTAGTTTTAAGGTCTTTTTGCAAGTTATTGCTTAGACTTTTTTTGACTTTTTTTTTTTTCTTTTTTGAGCCTACCTAACTGTGTTTTCACACTTAACTTACCAGAGTTCATGATACTTCCTATGTTGTCTGGACTTTCCAAAGCTTTTTGAAGATGCTTTTAAAAAAAAAAAAAAAAAGAAAGAAAGAAAAAAAGAAAGAATGTCTTATGTCCATGCTTTCTAGATGTTAGGTGTGATGACTTTGGTTCTTCTAAAGTTCTTTTTGGTAAGTGGTATTTTCTCTGAACTTTCAATGCAATGTCTTTAAATAGTTTCCATGCTGTCCACAAGGGTCTTTAGTCTTTTGACTGCTGCTTTCAGCTCCTTTTTAAGAAGCTTTCCATATTCCTGCAGTTTCTGGGTTTGAAGTTAAATCAAAAATCCACTAAGCTACATTCTTGCTGTTCCAACATGGATATAGGATTCAAATATGTTGTGGTCAGTTTTGCAGAGCAGCTCTTTGATGCTAACATTTGAACCAGGTACCACACACTGTTCAGGGTTAAGTGAAGTGTCACTTTTCTGCTTGTGGTTTTCCTGACTAGTTGCTCAGTGAAGCTGTTGCTAATCATATCCTTTAGATGTACGCTTTGCAGTGCCTCCTGACATGACATTTATCTAGTTTCCATGGAGGTAATGAAAGTCTTCCATTACTGTTGTGTTTTCATGCTTTGCAACATTTCTGATTTCTTCCTGTATCTACTTACAGGCTTCTATTTCTACTTACAGGCTTCTGTGCTTGTTGTTCCTACCACTGACACAGCAATGTTAGATACRTTTAAGAAATATCCAGAAAAAGCCACATATAAGTCTTGATTCACTTTAACATTGCTCATACTTTAAGGAGCTTTTGCAAGATTGAAGTTTAAGTAAGAGATGGTGCATGTTTATTTGCACTAAAGTGTTGAATTATGGGACATATTCATACATATTCGTAAAGGGTTACTTTAGGAATGTGATGTTATCATCTGCAATCTCCTTTCTCTAAGACAGAAGATAGTACTTAAGATGAATTGCTTGAGAAATCATTTCTCAATAGTGATTGCTGCTCTGTTTCTCCTATCTCGTTCTGCTATGCCACATGTCTATGTAAGCCAAAATTTGAAAAGTGCTGTCGCTGCTTGTCAATCAGCATTACTCAACACTGCAACTGCTTGTGTTTCCTTTAATAGTGATCTTCTGTGATGCCYTGGAGAACAGGAGGGTTTGAGGAAGTTTAATTTGCTTCCATTTTGGTCTCGTGTTTGGAGCTCTGGGTGATGAGATGGCAGACTGTGCATGAGGCACTGTGTAAAGCATGTTAGACTTCTGCAAGGAAAATAACAGAAAAGTGATTGTGGGACAAATGAGGAAGACGTATGACGGAGGACGATAATTTTCTCAAGTGTGTATTTTTCAGTTGAACTAAGATTTGGTAGAGAAAGAACTTTCTTCCTTGTCTGCTTAGCAGTCCAGCTGTAGCTTTCCTCGCTAGGCAGCGTTTGACAAGTCATGATGATTACGGAGTTCACCCGCYGGTTACGTACAGGGTCTGCCTGTGTTAGTATTGGTGGCGTTGCTAAACGTGTGGAATGCAAGAACTTCCCTAAAAGAGGGAAAGCGTAGTGAAGAGCTATCTGCTGTCTGTGCTGGGTCTATGTAGGTGACCGTGGGCCACGTGCGCCGGGCAGAGCTCACACCCAACAACCGGCAAGCAAAGCATTTTTGTACTGCATAGGATATTGTTTTAATTGGCATGTTATTTAATTAAGTTGATGTTTCCTCTGCATATTCATTAAAATATTACAATGTAATGAAGTGTAGGGATTCTGGCCTACTTTTACTTGATACAGTTTTCTGTGGAAACCAGGTTTACACCACCATATTCTCATCAGTGGAGGATCATGGTTGGTTCTGACTGTATCTGCCAAAGAGAGAGGCACTCGAATATAAAACAGCCTGAAAATGCATAGGTAGGCAGAAGACAGTGACTTCAAAATTAACCAAGACACAAGGCTGTATCAAGATCTTGGTTTTCTTAATCCGCAGGGGATGTGCCTTCTAAGTGCTAGAGCTGCTTGAAGGCTGGCTTTCTGACCCRCCGAAGGCGATCAGCCGGGAGGGACGTGCTCACAGGAGAAAAGGGTTGTTACTTCTGCACGCACAGAAATACACTGTCCTTGCTTCTGCCTTTCCTTCATTTCTCCTACTTAGAAGTTCAAATTGATAGGTTGCTTTGCTCATTGACAGAATCCATATCATGAATCTTAGCTGCAAGATCTAGGTTTTGTAAAAGGAAAAGAAAACACAGCAAAGAAAGGAAGCTGAGAGACRGACTCATGCTGAAGATGGCTATACATCTCAGTTATTTTATATATGAAGCTCTGTTTTATATGTGTGAACTTTGTTGCAGAATTTTTTCGTTAATCTCACTAATGTATTAATAGTTCTTTAAATGTAAAATGCATTTGTTTAACAACACTGCAGAGTTACCTAACAAACAGCAAGCCTGGAAAAGCATGTTATAATGTAGTTTGTTTGATCTACCAACGTCAAAGCAAGATGAAGAATGCGAAAGAGAGTTGGCATTTTAATCTTCTGCTCTACTGAATATAATCTTCCCTCACCATGCTTTTATTAGAAACACCTCCAGAAAAGTTAGACTTGAAAGAAAATTTCTAGTAACAAAGATTTCCTGGAAGCTCCTCTAGCTCTGTTGGCTTCTTTACTCCGTCTCTGTTAGTTTCTTTACCCATCTAGAGCTTTGTATTTATCTTTTCCATGTACATCTATAGCAGCCCTGTCCTCTTCTTTAGCTTAAGATTTTTTTTCCCACCTTTTTTCTGAAAGAATGTTAATAAATTTGGAGAGAAGGGATTTTTCTAAAATTGTCAGTATTTTCTTGTGTTATTTTAATATCTCTCAAAATGACAGCAGTTTGTTCATCACTGCATAGTGAGTAATACAGAGGGAAAGGTCAGAGTAATAAAGAGAGAAAAAAGAAGGAAAGGTAGATTAGATACTAGTTTTTCTGAACTGCATATAACAATTCCTTGGAAACTGTGCTTTCATTCTTTCTTTGAATGTTTAGCTGATTTAAGCATGGAGAAATATTTAATTAGGGATTAATGAAAGGCCCTTTTATATTACAAATGAACATGCCTTCAAGCTGATTCCCTCTCTTTGGAATCTCATAATGCTGAACTTTTTAATTAAAAAGTTTGAAATAAGTAAAAGTAAGCAAGTGGAATTTCTCCGTGACACATTGTATACCTGGATATGAAACTGAACCCGTGTCTCCATCCCTACTGTCCATTCGAGCAGTAGGCATGGTTCTTCAGTGACTTTGTGCTAGATCTAGCTGTTTCTTTTAACTCGCAAGAGTCAAAAGAAGGAAGCTTGTATCTTATCTTTGAATTGTTTCTGTCTCGTTGTGTAGAATTCCCTACATGAGCACAGTTCTCAGTTTAGAAGCCAAACTATAATTCTGCTTCATGCCGTCCTTACTGATGCCCATCCTTTTTGCAAAGTGCACCTTCGAGGGACCAGGAATGCTCTTCTCCCCACCCCTCACACCTCCAGAAAGCGCAACATATGAATCAAAGCCCCAATGGTTAGCAATGCTGCATTGATTTCTGTTTTTCTAATCTTTACTTGAAATGATAAGAATAATTGGCAAGCTSTGTGTAATTTACTCTGCTATCAGGCCGTCTGAAGTCAAATTTTCAGTAACACAAATTTTTCTGTTTTCTCCCACGTATCTTTCTCTTTACTTGACATTGAGCAGCACTGGGAATTTGAGTTCCCGTGGATCCTATAGCGCTGAGAAGGAATTTGAAAAGAATTTTTTTATAGTTGAAAGAGCATTCCACAGAATGTGAGCTACGATTGTACATATACGCATGCACCGTTCAGAGCCCTCGTCCTCATAGGTCCCGGAGGAATATAAGTAAGCCTCAGCAAGCTCATTAGTTAATTCTCTCCATACAAGCGTTTATTTACCCTGCCCCCTTTCTCTTTTTTTAGTTGGTAAGGGAAACGCTGGGATCTGACAGTGAACTCTTGGTCTCAATAAAGCAGTTATACAGGGCTTGGGTGGAATTTCTGTGAACTTCACTAAGAGGGAGAAAATGTGGAAAATGCTTCCTCCAAGCAAAATATGAACAAAATGTTGTGATTCATTAAGCTCCTTCATAGTTGCCTGCAAGTGAGAACCTCACAGTTATTCAGCTGAATAGTGCGTGGCCCTGAGAGGGCAGAGCCCACAAAAAAAAAAAAAGAGATGGCGTTAGTCCAAAGAGCAAAATGCATGTTTTCGGGAAAACTAGGAACTTTTACCCCAGGCACATCCCAACTTGTGCACAGTTTGTTATATTGGTATTCTGTAGTAGTGCTTACTTTGGTTTTAAATAAGAAATGAATGTTACTTTTTAGTGTCATCTGGTACTTGGAGGGTGCTCCATAGGGCAGATCATCTGCTTTAATGATTTAGTATGTATTTAAATGTTCTGGTTGAAGTGTTTCAAGTTAGATTGAATGGTTCAAGGGTCTGTTACACTTTTGGATAAAATTTGTATTGACCTCCTAGTACCATACCTTACTTTGTTTCTAAAATACAAATTACCAATTCTAATAACTTACACCTAACTGTGTGGTTATCGTACTATTATTTGTCATTTCATTGCCTGATTTCCCATTCATACGCTTTTGCTTGGAAAATTCAGATCTTCAATTTGAGTAGAAAAACTTGTTCARGGCTGGTCATGGAAGTGACACAGAGCTGAAGTGCTTCCAGGAGAGGGCAGTAGTGCCATATCTACCACTGATAGAGCTTTCGAGCGGTAACCACCGGGTACCGTATCCTGAGTTCTGGTTTCTGTACGGCCCTCTGTAGGAAGGAGAAGGGAGGTCTGTCTCTGTATAGTCCTGGTGGGCACACGCATGGGGAAGYAGAAGCCCAGCAGTTCCTCTCACCTGGCATAATTAAAAACTGTTTTCCTTTTAAGTTCTGGTCGCTTAATACCTGATCGCTGTACAGAAATGAGTGTTGGCACTAAATTCGTAAGTAGCTTTCATCAGTTAACATACACTACCTCTGTTTGCACATCCACCTTTTCCCTAACTCATGTGAACCCTTCCCTGACAGCACAGCACCTGAGCCCGTAGCTGGGCTGCGGTGGCACCTGTCTGTGCCTGGAGCTGGGGGCAACGAAGCTCGAGACACCCCTTCCAAAGCCTCGCTGAAGCTCTGTAGGCTCTTCCCTAGCATATACTATATGCCTGTTGCTATGCGGATTGTATTGTTTACAGTGTGGTGTTAGGCAATATTTTCTCCTTAGGTCACAGGAGTGCACTGACAAATGCAAATCTTATTTTGCAACTGAATTTCTGTTCATCATYGAGGACCATTTTTTATTGTGTCCTCATTGTTGGCACAGGATGTTCAGATGTCCGTATGGTTGCACAGGTCATGGTGTTTCCCGCAGAGCTGCTTCAAAGGAAGAGGCTGCGGAAACGCCTGCTCTCTCCTGGCAAACAGGAAGGCCTGTACTGGCATATCAGTGCCAACCTAAACACCCTGGAAACTGCTCCTGTGAACTACCACACTTTATCTGTAGCTATGTCAAATAATATTGGCAAGCTGTAGATCTGTTTTCAAACCACATAGGATTTGACTGCCAGTGCTGAGTGCCCTTCAAAGTATTTAGGAGATGAATGTATGAAATACTTTACAAGATTTGATGTCTCAATGCCTCGTTGTTTATAGCATCTGTGTTATCTGTTAGACAAATAGTGGAAATGACAAAATAATTTCATTTCCCTTGCTTTTATTTTGTTGTGGTCACAACTGCTTCAGTGCAACTGCAGATGGTAGTAGCAAGAGAAACCCATGGAATGTGGCATTGGCTAGAAATAAGTGGTTAAAAAAGATCAGCTGTGAGTTTAATACCTTTAAGTAGCCAGCAAGAACAGGGCTGTAATCACCCTTTAAGTTCTTGAATTGTACCTATTTGGTGTGGGGTCTTGGCCCAGTACTTGAGAGCCTTACAAATAACTGTTGGGGAAGTAGTCCAAACAAATCAAGGTCTCTTCAGTAGGATACTTTATACCACAAGTCACTCAATAATTCCCATCCTTCTCTTGCCCTCCCTGTAACTGCGCTCCCAAGCGAGGTGTTCTGGAGCATCTTCATACCYAGAACCTTCCCTGTGCATGCAGCACTGTAGCCCCCTTCGGGAGACCCCCCGAAAGACCTTCTGCTCCCTCTGCTAACCTAAGGCACAGGGTTGGAGAAAAAATCTGATGCCACGTGAATTAACTTTGCATTGTGGGAAAAGTGTTGCCTTAGCCCTGGACAGCCCTCAGCATTTCTGGAGATGGGGCAGCAAAGGCAAAGAGCTTGCAGCAAGAGCGGGGCAGGGGGCAGGAGAAGGCACAGAAAGGCCCRCAGCCCAAGGGAGGCTCATTTGCTCTAGTTGGGCTCATGATTGTGAGGTACTTGGTAGTAATGGAAGCCCCAGTGAGACTGCTAGTGGTGTGACAAAAAGAGGGACCTACCTGTAGCTACACACAGCGCATAACGCGACTTCTGTTGTCTCTTTCCACTTGGAGATACATGGTGCCTTTTGCCTTATACTGCTTCTTTAAGAAGGAAAAGTAAAACCCCATCGATGTTTCTTCATCACACTAGCGTCCACAGATGCTGTCCTTGGAAGTGTTTTTATGACAAGCGTCTATAATCAGGTCATCCGATCACTCATAGGCAGACAGTAGAGTTCTTCYGTGCTTCTATTCTGCTTTTGTTTTCTTAAAGCAAAGTGGTTGTTGGAAGGGCTGATCTCAGCGGTTCGGAGTGACTTGCCTCAAAAACAGCGCGGCACCCACATCCTATTGAATCACACTGCGTGGAGGCTCTTGGCAGTAGGGACTTCACATCTGTTTTAAAGTTTTTGAACCTCTCAATAAAATAAAGATAATGTTTATGAGCCTTTAAAACTGTAGTGTGGGAAAGGGTTGGGTGACTGCTGGAAAGCTGGTGTGTGATGAAACTGGAATGACAAGAATAGGCTTGGTCTGTGTTATAAAAACGCATCTGACATGAAAGCCGTGGTGTCTTCTACTCATTTAAGGCTGCAACTGTGGCTTATCCTGTAGATGTTGCCTTTGATTTCATTTAACTTTGGCTTGGGAAGAGGAAGGCTGTGCAAACGCAGTAGAAGGGCAGATCTTGGGTAGGAGGCTTGCAATGGCGTGCGCGGGGCCGAGGCGAGGAGCAGCGGCGAGCGTTGCTGGAGGGCAGCTTCGCAGCAGCACAGCCAAATCGGGCGTCTCGGCTTCGCGGCGTTAGCGGTTAATCAGGGCAAGGAGATGAAGGCCCTAATGTAGGGACCTCGGCGAGGAGTGAAATGGTAATTGTCAAGTAACGTCAACGCAAGGCGTTGACTACCCTCTCTCGTGTTTGTGGGCAAGGTGTGTACCTCTAGCCTGCTCTGCTGATGTGAACAGAGAAACTGTGCAATGGGAAGTACAAGCCAGAAGAGTATAATTGGCAGCTAACTGGGTTTGTTAGGCTTTCAAGAGACCGTGCTGGGGAAGCTTTAATTTGTACTGGTTGTCCTCTGTTGATGTGACTGTTTGCAGCATTTGAATTGTGAARCACTGCAAGATGTTTGTAAAGCTTGTTTTCTTGGGAGCTAAATAACTAAATTACACCTTTACAAACGGGAGGGTCTTGCTTTGCAAAGGATTAAAATCAGTGTTTAGTGAGATGAATATGCTGTGTTCATGAGAAATCTTAATCTTTCTCAAAAAGAGGGAAATTATATGCTTGTATTGGGAAGCCATATTCAGTAAAACTGCTGTAATATCCTAATGCTTCATTGCAGGTCAGTGGCAGTTAAACTGGGTGCTAGTTGTAGCACATTTGGCTACTGAAAATCACTGCTAGATTTTCTGCTTTAAAGTTTATGTTCTAAGTCACTGTCAGGCTACTGAATTAACTAACAGTTGGATCCCACTTTAGTTCCCTGAGTTGAAGAATCCCTGCAAAATCCGAAACATGCAGAATAAGCTTTAAAGGCATGTTTCTCTGCCACTGTTGAAGATTTCTGTCCCTTCTCTGTATGAATAGATCGGAAGACTTACTAGAGATTTTCCAATAGAAGTGAGGTTGTTTTCACAAGCAGTTTTTATTATTTTCTCGCATTTTTATATCTATTTCACTACATACATGTTGAAGGTGTAACATTAATGCTTTGGATTTGAGAAGATTGGGTCAGTAAAGTTGCTGTTTGCTGGAACTGTATCGTTCAAAAATATATATGTTTAAATACTTTTTTTTTCCTCTAAAGGGAAAACAAGATTTGGGTCTGAAGGTAAAAAAATAAAATAAATAAATAAATAAATAAATAAATGGATCTTATGAACCATGAAAGTCATTTAGACATTACAGTTTCACATTCAGTGGCATTTCTCTGCTTGTGAAACATCTTGCTCTGTATTGTACTGGTTTGGCTGTTTGTGCTGCCATATGCCAGCATGTATCAGGGAATAAATCTGGCATGCAAAAGCCAGAGGTTTTGGTTGGAACCATATGCAGAGCTGAGCATGTTTTCTATCAGGTGCTATGCATGAGCATGGTCCAAACTTGGATGCTATTTTCTTCCCTTTTGAAGAACTGAGATGGAATACTATAATTATTATAGAATATTGTATTATAGGCTTTAGAGGGTCAAGATTCAGTTTTAAATGTAATGCAATTAGGAAAAGTTGTTTGTTCGTAGTGGAATATCGTGAGAAGGACCTTAGATGTGTGTGTTTAACCAAAAAAAAWGAATCTCTGAGGTTGGCTTATGGCTCTGAATTATCATTTTCCTTTAGGATCTCCCAGCTGTTTGGTAAATTCAGTGTTGTTTCGTGTTACTGGCTCAACTGAAAAGTTGGGAAATGTGAGACTAGCTAGATGTTGACGCTGTTGACATAATAAATGGTATATATTAAAGACCAAGCCACGCTTATGCAGTATGTCTGCTTATGATGTAATTACCAATAGTTCACTTTTCGGTTGGACTTGCAAGCCGTCACTTGTTAGTTTTACAGGTCAGCAGCAAGTGTCATATTCTGCTGCACAGCTTTGTGCTTGCAATGTAAACGCCTCACTACTGCTGTTTCAAGAATTTTAGAGTAAATTTCTGTGTTTAAAGCATTCTTTCAAATGTAAACATTTCATACAGCAGCTGTGTRAGTGTCGGAGGTGGTTGTCTTCAGGTCCTAACGGTGAGTTAGCTAGCACACGTGTTTGAAAGACAATAAGCAGAATCAAATAATCTTCATCAGATTTGAATTCTGGTAGAAAAGGCACCATCTGTGTTTGCTGTGCAAAACATTTCRTATTTCAGGAGCAAGCTTGCTCGTTCCAGAGGGGCTCCAATAGAGAGAGATCCAGAGCTGTCAAGTGATAAATGTTACTAATTAACAGGTGGCCTCCACCATTTGTAGTCCTTGCTGATCAGTTGGTGTATTGCCCATGTTGTGTCATAGACCTCCACGTGCTAGAGCAAGGAGGTAAAACCAACAGGAATGTATCATTTTAGCTTTCAGTGATGGCAATAACCTCACTAAATAAATATTGAAGGAAATGAGACCCTGATGCCTCTCTGCATGGAGAGCAAAAAAAAATAATGTTTTTTTGGTTCAATACAGTTAATAAATCTTGATCAGTTAGGCAACATAATTCCTTCGTGCGTCTGTGAAGGAAGTTTTGCTGAAGATGTGTATTTCAGCAGTCGCTGACCAGAAATTTCCATTGTTAATGAACATTACTCATTTTTAGGCTTGAGACATAAAATAGCTCCTTCAGATCATGACAAATTGTGGTGCTGGGGAGAACTGAAGTGTTGTCCTTAGGGAGCAGGGTGCTAGAAGAAYGAGGGTGCTGCTGTTGCCAAAAACACGGGGCAGGACAAAATGTGAGCAGATAAATGCTGGTACTGACTTGAAAAGACTGAGCATAGGAACTTGCTGCTTCTGTGTTTTAAGTCAATTCAGTCATGAAGATTTATGCTCCCGTGGAGTGGGGGTGAAGATGACAGCTCTCCYATCTTAGAATAGAATTGGTAAGGTTGGAAGGGACCTCTAGAGATCATCTAGTCCACCCATCAGCATAGCATATATGGGGATTGAACCCATGACCTTGGCATTAGCAGCACCATGCTCAAACCAACTGAGCTAAACCTGCATCTTCTGATGCAAAATACTCAGTCAAAGGTGAACGATGGTACAATCAGTTGACTTTTCTTGGAAGAGCAATAAAATGGATGGAGGAGCATATTAAACGTGTCCTCAAGTTATCACTCCAATAGKTTTTTTAGGGTTAGCAAGTATATTTGTACCAGATTAATGGTAACATTCACAGTTTCGTTATTTTACATTGCAGTAGATACAGAAAAATGCAACAGCTATGAGGATTGTGAATTTATGGTTATGGCTGATCATACAGCACAAGACATCCTAATAGTTTACTGTATTTTCAGTATTTTACTGATTTATTCTTTAAGGGTGACAGTTTCCAGTCTTTGGTAGATACTAAGAAAAAAAGGCTGCTTTCATAAGTCTCAGAGGTTTTAGTATCTGGAAAGAGTTGGAAAGGAAACTGGAATGCTGTTTGATATTTGTAATATTATGGCAATAATAGCCTGCTCCTGAATTTCCCAGAGGGTTCCTTCCCCTTCCTTCCCCTTGGTGCTGGTGCAGACTTGTGTTTCCATGCCTGAATCACTGCAAGAACGTGGTGCATACGTCAGGGAAGTCTGCTCTTCCTGATGCCATTCAAGTCTCCCAGSTACATGGTGGATGTTTCTTGTTTATTTTCTCATGTTCAAGTTTCTTGTTGATGGACAGCTGTAAGCGATTGGGTTTTTGCACTTGCTGTAGCAGCTCTCCATATGCCACATGAAGAGGTCAAATGGACCCAAACTAGTGCTAATGCAATTCCACTTCCTACACCAGCTGTTCTCTCTCCCAAGTTGCTTCCACCCAGATCTGGTACCCGAAGACTTGTAAGAGTGACTTTTCTTCCTTCATGTAATCTACAAAAGATAGATAATGATAACTGTCTGTAATATAGCATAGGTACAGTAAGACATGAAATCTTGACTTTAAAATCAAATTCTGAATTTTGCTACAAAAGTAGAGTCATCTTCTGTTCCTTAGTATCTTGCAGCCCTGTATCTTGATATCTGGATATAAGGAATTTCTCCTCCTCCAGGGGGACAATTAAGCATTGAACAGTTTGCCCATAAAGCTGGAGGTTTTCAGGACCAGACTGGAGAAAGCTCTGAGCAGCCAGGTCTGTCCGTAGAGCTGACCCTCTTTTGGGCAAGAGGTAGGATGAGGMTCCTCCAGGGGTTTCCTCCAACCTGAGTTATCCTGTATTTTTTGTGACCTTGGCTGAAGGCCCGGAGCAGATAGATACCCTATTTCTACCGTTATTGGACACAGCGTTGCTGCATTATACACAAGATAATGCTTTGAAGACCTAGACATTTGTTCTGACATCACCTTATTACCCATCCCAAATAATTTTCCCAGATATCTCTTGTGATTTAGTGTTTCTATTTCTGCCCTAGTGAATATTCTTAGTAGAAATTCATGCAGTTGAGTCATCCACTTTAGTCACTTTGTTTTTATTGTATGAAGAGATTTCCTTGCAGATTTCCATCACCTATTTTAATTCTTCTGAAATGACACATTTTTCACTGTCAGACAAACAGGAATGGACAATGAATCTGGGTTTATTACCCACTAATTCACACAAATCACAGTGCCTTCTCAGTAAGCTTGGCTTTCTTATGAACTAGAGCTCTAATTTTTTAATCTAAACATAGTAGGATCATAACTGTTCCTTTTTTTTTGAATGGATTTTCTAGAAGTTGGCTACATCTGTTTTGTGAAATTTTGTTTAAAGAAAGCAGTCAAAWACCTGAGTAATATCTATTGTGTCTGGCTGAAAGAGTATATCAAATGCTCAGTTACACAATTAGAAGGAACTCTTCTGCTGAGATTACATTTGAATGGCATGTCTGAACACTCGAGTATAACATGCAAACTTTATACTCTATACTGTGATTTTTTTTTTCAGAGAAGTACGTTATATGTAATTTAGAACATCAGTCACTTGAAATTCAGATGAGTATCTATAGATCATGTACAAATAAACAAATAAATCCATGCATTAAAATTCTGATTAAATGTTTTTCTTGTTATTACACTTGTCATTTCTAGTGGGACTAAATGGAAAACAGATGTGTGAATTTGTCAGATTCTGGTCAGATTCCTGCACATTAATAAGTCGGCTTAAAATCTTCACTGTTCGCACTCGCTTTTGAAGTATTGTTGTTGCTCGGTATGTTGCAACCTGGTAAATCAAGTAACAATCCAGAAGAAATAGTAAAATCGAGTTTTGTATGCTGAAAAGGGCAGAAGGAGCGATTAAAAAGTGAAATGTCATTGGGGTAGCAGTAATGGTTTGTCAAGTTGGGGTTTTTGCTGTCAGGTTGGGCAGTTCCACTGAAAATCTGAGTTTTATTAACGCCCACAAACCATCGAGATCTTGGCTATGTTTCAGGCRGCTAGGTTAAACGATAGCATAGCTCGGTGGGTGTCAATATAAACTTTGAGAGCAGCCAGTCCCAAGCAGTGAGTCCTTTTGAGCGGTGCAGACTAAACCTTTCCTTTCTTTAGCTGTAGTTTATTTCTSGCTACCTCTGAACCGTGGTGCAGTGCTCGTTTTCAGGTGCAGCTTAACGTAGCATTAAAAATACCAGTGATCATGCATCGCTTATTTGGCGTGTGTGAATAATGTTCTTTAATGTCTAATATAGAATACATAACCTTTTTAAAGAGTCTAGATAAACTGTTATAGTAATGGTTCATATACATCAATAGTGAACGAATCTATACAGTCTGTGTTATACAGGAGATGAGACTTGTGAACATCCTGGTCTAAGATTTCTGAATGTGATACTRTGTCTGGAAATGGAGGCCGAGATTCTTGGTCAACAAACCACTGCGTAACGCTAAAATGTGACCACACTCAAGAATGTCCAAAATCAGATAGCAGAGAGAGCCAAGTGGCCTTTTTTGGGGGGAGTGGAGGGTATGTGGGGAAAGACACATCAAAATTTTACTGGCTTGTTTTGTCCCACAAGTAAAATTATCTTTTCCGCTTCAGCATGTGCATCTTAAAAGGTGTTAGTTAAGAGACTCRAGTAAATCAAAGATACTAAAAAGCAGTATTACTGTCATTCAGTTTCTAGGGTTTTTATCTTGTATCGTGAATTTGAATTTCGAATTACTTAGCGTTAGCATTTGTTCTCCCTTTCCCTGCCCCTTGCAGTATGAAAATTCTCACCTTAAACGTGTGGTTTAGCCAGCTAGTCATAAACCTGGCGGGGAAAACTGACTGTCGTTGCTCGTTCCTACTGCAAAGGAGAACGCGTTGCATCGCTCCCGCCCGAGAGGGCGGCGGGCCGGGCCGGGCCGGGCCGGGCCGGGGCGAGCGCCGGTGGCTGCTCCTGCTTGTCCGGCCCTTCGCCCTCCGGCTCGAGCGACGCTTTCCGGACGAGCCGTGAGCGGCACCTCACGTTAGAGGAGGGAAGAACTTCTCATATTGCGTAGCCTGTCTGGTGTTTGGCACTGAAGATTTTTTTTCTCCTTCCCCTTCTTCTCCATCTTTTTCAGTACAGGTTTAAAACCTGTTCCATTCTGGGCTGAAAATAGCTGGTCTTTAAAGGGGCCTGAAGCGGGACCATGTGGACTTGCGTTCCTGGGGCAGAGCTGGGGAAAGGGCTGCTGCCATGCTGCAGCACAAACGTAGAAGAGGTTTATTGAGGTTTATTACAAAATGTCTTATTTAAAACTTTTTAAAAAGTTGTTCATTTTTTTCAACGTGAACTCCTGCATTATATAGTGTCTTGCTTCTCATACACCTGCAAAAGTATTTAATTTTGTAGATGATTCTTAAACTATTTCTCTTCTAACTGACAAAAAGAAGCATTTCCGCCTTTTTCTAGATCAGCGAGAACTCCATGGCATTGATGGATATTTTGGAACAGGAATAGCCTTAAATGCTTCCCCCAAAACTCCCAGCCGCGTACTGGGTAACTTGATGCTGGTTTGCATTAGCGCACCCTCACGCACGGTAACGTCAGCCGCGTGCGGTTCTTCCAGGGCTCGGAAGAGCCAAGGATGCCTCTGGACGTGAGCAGCTGTGGTTTGCTGCCCCGAGCACGAGGCTTGCAGGAGGAAACGTGGGAATGTGCTGAGAGGGTCCTGACAACGTTGCCCCACTGATCACCTCGGCAGGAGTGCAGCCGGCTTCGGGTGCGCACGTTTCTTCGTATGTGCCCATAAATATTTCTGTGCACATGTAAGTGTCTTGTGTCTATTGCACTGGGAGCCGTTTACACGTGTCTGGTAGATCAATTTACTTTGTAGGCCCATATATTCTTTCGCCAGATGACTTAAAGTCTGTTTTCAAAGTGATGCTTGAGTACACAAAACAGAGGTAAACGGCTTGCTGGGTGTCTTATATCCATAAAAAGAAACAAATGTATTTTTGGTTACTTACACATGCATAACTATTTGAAGAGTGAATTTCCAAAGGAAGGAAAGTTGAATGTATGTATAATGGGTTATGCAGGCTTCTGGCTGTAGGCCTTTTGGCTTTGCTATTTATATACGTATATGTGCGTGTGTGCGTATGTGTAAATTCTTACTTTCATTCACATGCAATTAGAGAAATACAGAACTGAATGTTACTGGTTTTCATAGGTTTTTTCTGGAGAATGATCTTAAGAGTTCAYTGAAAATGAATGTATGAGTAACACTTTCTATGTCTGCTATTGAGATAATATTCCATCTTTTAAGGACTGCTGCAAGMATTCAAAAGGATTTACAGATTAAAGCAAAAACAAAAAAGGGAACCAAAGCCATACAGAAAATGTAGCAGGATTCCTTTAATGAATTTTCTTTTTAACTGACCTGATTCCACAATGATTTTTSAGAAATAAATTTCAGTAGTAGAAAGTAGTGTTATTGCACCAGGTGAAAGTAGTTAGCTTAAGGGCTAGGAGGTAAGTTGGGGGAGTAACAATTTTAGGATTATTCAACTTGAGGAAAAAATAGTCAAAGCAAGGCATACGTTTATTGAGGTGAATGATTTTYTCAACCATTGCTAGTGCAAAGACTCACCAAATGTGCTCCATGTTATTCCYATGCCTTCTCCACCTCCAGTGAAAAGGGGAACAGAAAAGCCCCAATGTAAATAAGAGGAGAGTTTGCAAAGAAACAGTCGTGCGGTTCAGGGCTGTACAACATCAGCACTGTAAGATGTAGCCAAGAGTGGTTTCTGTAGCAGATGTTGGGAAAATCAACTGTTTTAAGTGGAGATAGCTATTTAAACATCTTATTACAAAAATGGAGTGACTACAACAGATATCCATCTAACACGACCAAAATTTTGTCTCTTTTCAACGATATTACCCTCAACTTAATACCGAATAGAAGCACACTGTGGGTGAAACCAGGCTCTTTGCAGTTGTTCAGCACGTGGGGATGGTGCATCAGAGCTCTGTGAAAGGGAAACACGGGAAGGACATGCTGAGGTTAAGTACCTGATAGGAGTATTTTCATAACTTAATGAGAAAGGAAGAAAACACAAGCAAGCATACAGGCAAATTAGATCTGTCAGGGATTCTAAGTGCTATTGCATATTTTGTAGTCTTTGTGGAATATTTTTCCTGTTTGGCTATAGAACCATCTTGGAGTCCATATAGCAATATTTTTTTGCTGCACCACCCTTAGTTCTTTTTATTACTCGTTGCTTTGGCCAAATGTTCTTTATTTGATACAGAAACAACAATAAAGAAATGGGAGAGGGAGAATGAGGGAAGGACTGCCTTTTTCTAATGGCATCTTTTGAGAATCCCCGTCTTTGCAAATAATTTCATGGAGTCTACAGTTAGACTAAACAGTGTATTAGAAATGTATCATTGTATGGAAGAGCGCTTCTGCTTTGGTAAACAGAAAGGGGATAGAATTGCACTTTTTTGATGTACCATCTAGTTTTGCATAGTACATTTAATTCTTCCCAGAAATTACYGTTGTACTAATACAGCTTTTTGGAGGTTTTCTTCAATTTCTGTATCTAAATTACAGAGTAGTTACTAGGGACAAATGCRCAGAAGAGCAGCTCAATACCAGGCTTTCTGCTGCTGTTTAAAGAAAACAGAACATTTGTCCTTTTTTTTTCTATTCTGCCTAACAGTTCAGAGCACATCATGCTTTTATTAGCCGGCTGATTGCAGTTGTAGTCCTCTCCCTTCTACTCCTGTCGCTTCATGTTTTTCTATTCGGTTCATGCACCGTCCAAGTCCTCGTGGGATTCAGAGCAGAGGGCAGTGTTGCTGGGGGCTTTTGGGGGTAGGGTGGTGGAGGGAAGGTAAGGGGATTTAATACCGATAGGAAGAGCATCTCGGGCAGCAATTTGGGGAGAGCGTTAAAAGATTAGACAATAAATTTACTTAACAGAGACTAATCTGCTGGGACTGGACTTCATATCCTGTTTTGGGATAATATATTTCCTTCTGTGCTCTGGAATGAATCTGTCATCTCAGGTCTAATAATGAGAGACAGAGGATTTTTAATCTCTGACCCCCTTCCATATAATTTAATAAAGGCAGATTTCTTTATCTTGTTTGGAAACCAACTGTTATTAAACTGGCTGTTACRGCTATTCTAAAAATACAGTTCAGGACTTTGCATTTTTGAAAATGTAATTGAGTTTTTATTTAATTAGGGACAAAAAGGTACT
The DNA here is from genome assembly GCF_003343005.1 of Rhea americana. Classification (NCBI taxonomy): domain Eukaryota; kingdom Metazoa; phylum Chordata; class Aves; order Rheiformes; family Rheidae; genus Rhea; species Rhea americana. The sequence continues at coordinate 1,318,479 of NW_028185595.1, forward strand.
TGCTAAGTAYTTGCTGTAGACCTCATTTCAGAGCTCCGTTGTTTATGTCTTAGCATCTCTGTTGAAATGGAGAGGTGGAAACCAGAGCAGCGCCTGTTGCTTGCGCGTTCGTGGGCTCYGCAAAGTCACAGGCTCCATCAGGCTGGGGCAAGCGAGCGGAGGCTGGAGACCTAAAGCTGGCTTTGCCCTTTACGTAGCAGGGAGTCACTGCTATGTGGGAAGCTGAGTGCGTTTTCAAATGTGGTAACCACATGCATAATTAGGTCTACAAACCCCAGAGTTGTCCTCCTGCCTCTAAGCAGCTGCTTCCCACGTGGCACTGGCTCTCACGGCTGCCCAGAAGCGCGGCCTTTCCCAGGGCACGCGCTGCTCCGCGAATCGTTGGGAGAAGCTCACCGCGGCTCTTGGAAGCCCCCGAACGTGCTGTGACTGTAAAGCACTCCGTGTGCCTGAACCTCGAGGTTAAAAGTTATTGTGCTCAGGGAATGGAGTGGCACRTCACACCGCTACTTTTCAAATAACCTCTTTTTAGTGCCAGAGTTTTTACGTTGTCTTTGGGGAGGAAGGACCAAACACGAYGGGGGCTGGATTTCAGATTTGTCACAGGGAGTTTCGGAGAAGGAATGACAGGCAGTAATGCAGCACTTGTAAGGAGCTATGTAATCAAAGTCTTAGATGTCTCTCAAAAATGAAAGCATGGTCTTGATAGAGATTAAGAAATTATTTTCACATCTCCTTGCAGCTCAGATGTAAGCTGGATCGCTTGAAGCTAGGAGCAGGTTCAGTGGTTAATTTCTCTTTAATCTTCCAGATTGCTGTGTCCTCTGCTGAGTTCATGCTCTGGATACTTGGGTTGCCTTTGGCGATAATGGTGGGTGAGGCAGCTTGAGTAACTTGTAGTGTGATTGCACAAGATTTTTTCCTGCACAGTTTATACTGTTAAARGAGCTTTAGGATAACTAATGCAATGCATAAGTACTACAAGGGAAAACTGAAAGTATTAACATAGAAGCGAGATCTTTTTCTTTGAAAACATGCATCTTAAAATTTGGCAGACTTATACATTGGAGTCCAGATGGCCAGCAAAGCTACTGAAGGGTTTTCAGATAGCCGGAGTGCAGCCGTGCTGCTTGATCCTGGCCACGCAGGGTGTGCGTGAACAAGCGTGGCTGGCTCTTCAGTGGCTAGGTGACTTTTTTGTGGTTGATGCTGGCTGAGTAAATTAGTAGKTGAGCAAAATCTTAGATTTGAAAGTAGAATTAACTTTGGGATGCCAGTCCCCTAGGGACTGGATTAAAATGTGAATATTTTGTTATAATCACTCATTTCCATAGTAACAGCAGGTCATAGATTCATCCAGTTTCAAAACATTCCTTTTACATCTTACTGTTGCCTTGATTTTGAGCTGCTTTCCTCTTCAGAACAAAACCCAGTAACTCTTGTTTTCCATTAGTTGCAACAGGTCTGGTAATGAGAACAGTAAATTTTGTTCCGCRGTTGGAGCATGTACTTAGCTGGGGTACTGCTGTTCCTTACAGCGGAAGACAAATGGTGACAATGGCAGTTTTAGAACTAATTCCAATATAGTATTTTCTTATAATTTAAACAGCAATTATAAAAATATACTGTTTTGTTTAAGCCTGATAAATTACATATCATGATGCCTCTACCATGCAGTGCCTTGTCTTCAGAGAGATGTTTATTAATGTGTTTTATGTGCAAAGTATGTTTGCCCCCTTCATTTCTGTTGTATAAGCAGAAGAAAAAAAGAAGACAGATGAAAATAGACTGTTCCTACGTAGTGATGGGAACAGAAGCACAGGTTGAAAGGAAGATGGTATTTTTCATTGGGAAAGGTGATTTTCTGTAGCGGAGAGACAGGAACACTGGATTAGACCATCTGGAATGTTTGGCTTATCCCCATTAATCTTGAAAGTCCATCTTGTGACTGCCGTGGATTTATTTTTCCCTCCTTTTTAGCACTCTGAGTCATTAAATTGTCTGCTTCATTATATGCATTAGTACATCACACTCCATAAATCTAAGTATTAACTGCTATCCTCATGAATGTAGCTATTATTGCTGGGATTGCGCTGTGTGTGAATTCATATTCTTTTTTTTTTCTTCCCCTCTTATTTGAAGGTTCCCAAGTTATCATTTGTTTGCCAAGTAATAAAGACCTAGAGCCCCACTAGTGACCTCACGGAGGTACGATGGGTCATTCAAGGCAGGCAAAGCTTCAAATCACATTTCTGAAGAGTTATTCGACCTGTTGTGWGATGGTAGGCTTGTTTTTCCTGCACACGCCCAAGTCGCAGGTGGACTGGAAGTGGCACCTGAGACGCCCCGTGCCAGCGCTCAGAGCAGCCTCCCCCGGTCCGGGCCCGGCCGCCTGTTACTGGGCTCTGTGCTCGTACGGCTCGCGCTTGTTCTGCGAATAAATAAATGACTTCAGCCTCCAGGGCTGTCTCCAGTGCCTTTCACCAGCACTATAAATTCTTGCTATCCAGACAAAATTAAGATCTCTTTCTGATAGAAAAATTTTATTTTGCTCCTTACTCTTTTTTTTTTTTAACATCCTTTTAAGGCAAAAAACACATTAAGCAAAATTGTCTGAAAAATTAGAAACACACGGGCAGATTTTATCTGCTCCCCTTCTTGGTCTAGTATGATTACGTCAGGTGGCACTCCGAAGCGTGCGTTTGGTTTGAAAGGAAACACAGAAGCGAGTGCCTCAGCACGCACCCTACAAGAACTGCAGAGGGCTGAAGAAATTTAGCTTGCAGTGTATTTTCCTAGGACATAATTTKAGCATTAAGAGGGTTTCTTTGAGTGATTCTACAGCAGGAGGGGAGACCAAAGTGGTTTGTGTGTTATGGTTTTTCCCTTCCTAGGAAGTTGAAAAAGAAGGGTAAAAAGATGTCTTCTGGATACTAGATGTCACTTGGCTGCAAGTATTTTCTCTACAAGGGATGTTTTTTGGACTATTGTCCTCTAAATTTTTAAGTTAGTGAAACTGTTTAAATAGCAATAYATCATTCTTCAGGCTGGCCAGGATTCAAAGAGGTCACAGGCTAAACTGAAAGTCCTGGAATGGTAAACTATTTTGAATATCTTTACAAACATCTCCTTCCAGAGTTTATATTTGTTGTATTCTGGGTGTGTTACAGCTGAAGAGGTTTTAACATTTTGATCTCCAAGTCCAGAGTTTTAAATAAATCTGAAAGTCTGGGCAAGTTTGTTACTCATTTAACTTGTGCCGTTTGGAAAGGATTTTTCTAAGGGTAGTTATGATCCACACACGGTAAAATAATATCTGTAGATTAGATGGCCTGAGAGCTTCTGATCACCTTTGCATTAGGTCCTGCGAGAGGCAAAGCTACCGAAAGGGAAGCGCTTTCCCCGAGTCCCTTTTATAAGACTCTGTCAGGCTCCAGAGTCCCTGGTGTAGAAATCACCTGGATGCCAAAATTATGGAATTTTTTTTTTCAGTCATGTCAAATTAACAGATTTGAATGTGCCGCTGCTGAATGTTCACTTTCTCGAAATCAGGAAAAATAATAATGGTAGTCTTTTCTCTAGAAATTCATCAGAGTTTGAAAAAGGAAGGCAATCGTTCATCAGGTTTTGGAGAAAAGCTGGTCCCCTTTTGAGGGACTTTTATTTGCTGCAGCACAATCTGAACCTGTATTAAATACTTGCTTAATATGCTGTGGGTTGGTTCACATGTATTTGTAACAGACCTGTTTAAAATTCAGATTATTAAAATAGAGTAGCGCCTGTCACATCTTGAACACTGGAAAATGTAGTGAACTCAGAGCATAATATTTATAGTGTAATTTCTTATTTAAGTTATAGAATATATGTTTTGTGGTTTTAGTCAATAGATGAACATGGACCACTATGTTTTGAGCAAGATGTGTTTTGTGCAACAAGTTTTTTCTGATCATTGGATTTTCTGTCTTGAATTTCTCATCTCAAGTTAAAGAGCTTTCTTACGGGATGGGGGTAGTAATACTCTTAGCCATCCAAGTTAATCTTAGATTCCTTTATCAAATTTTTCTTCAAAAAGATGATATGTGGGACATCTGCATGGACTTGAGTTAAATTACTTTTGTTAAAACATTATTCCAAGTCTATACCAATATGGGAAATGTAGTGCAGACTATAAATAATAATTTAAATGAGGGAAGGAAAATGTTGAGGTTATGGCCAACTGCGTTAGGCTGCCAGTCAGTAAACATTTTCTCGGCGCAAGGAAATTGGAATTAGAAGAAAAGRGAAATAAACGCAAGGAGCATGCAACTAATTAGTCTTTGTAGATGTCAGATTGTTTTGACAAGGAAGATGCAGTGACCAGTGAACGTATGTCCTCTGTGAGAGCTCACCAACTGAGAAATTTTTCCGTCTTCAGCTGTGCATTTTAAGTACCAGTATGACGAAGATACTTTAAATTACCTTAAGATGGGAAAAAATGCATTTGTTTCACAGCTTCCTAGCTACAGGAGCGGCTAAATTCTGCTGGTTATGCCACCCAGCTCATCATGCTGATATGGTTGAAAAACTATATCAAGTTTCCCAGCATGGTTCACCTTCAAGTCTATAAAATATAAATTCTGACCAAAAGTAGTACTTCTCAGCAAATTTTGTGAATGTGATACCCATGCTGCTGTGTGGGGAGGGTTGCAACGTGTGCATCTCTGGAGTTYGCCCTTCTCTGTACAGCTTTTTATGGTCACAGTAGATTTATTAGGAGCTATGGTTGATGGAAAAGTTAGGAAAACGCTGGTTAATATTTTACAGGCTTGAATTTGTTTTCCCAAAGATTTTACCTTTCATTTGTCCCAGAACCTTTCTTTAACAAACTGGGTGGTGAAAATACAAGACCTCTGCGTGATAGTGTGTTGGATCCAGCTCCCTCCGGTGTGTGYGACGTACGCGAGGGAAGGGTACAGGCACTGGCTCACACAGTGAGCGTAGACGTTGTCCAGCCTGGCCTGGGTGCAGCATCTTCTCAGCGCGTCGGTGTGAAAGTAGGCTTGCTGACGTTGTGCCTTCCCACGCTGTTGGAGGAGCTGGCATCCCGCATGCAAAACGCAGGTGAACCAGGGAGGTAAATTGTGTTGTGGTGACCTGGTAAGTGGATTGCTCTAGCTAGGTCTGAACCCAACRCGAGCTTTGAGCCGCTGCACATATCTCATTGGTAAGCAGTTATAATAAAAGAGTTACAGCTTGTTTTCAAATGTAGAACGTTTTGAAATGTATAATGTTCTATACTTTCATATAAAGGAGTAGTATAAATCTTGCCAGGCCTACGTACAGGCCAAGACGGAGACTCTGTAGATGTTACTGGCGGTTGCTCTGCGTGTGTGTCCGTGCGCATAYGTTATGCGCAGAAGCGTTGTTTTTCGTCCATAAATCAGAAAAGTATTTTCTTCCTGGACATTAAAAACATTCATCAACACGTATCTCTTTCAGCGGAGGAATTAACGCTTTGCTTTCCTCTGCCTCGGGGGTTTTTGCAGGGCGGGCTTGGGGGCAGGGTGAGGCCCCGGGGCCGGCTGGCCGTTGCYACGAAGGCTGGGCGCCTTTCGCGAGGAGCCGCAGCGACGCTGGCGGGTTACAAACGGGCAATAACTGCGTGTTCCTTGGCAAAACTAGATACACCTATATTTTCAACGTATAGTACGTACAGTGAAACCAGCGTGTCCGGCAGAGCGTTACGAGGTTCTGTCACGTGAGTGGGCTGTTTTGGGGTGGGTTTGGTAGGCGCGTGCGTGGAAGACGKCGCCCGAGAAGCCGAAGGCGGTACCAGCCGGGCGGCTCGGGCGGCCGGGCTCCATCCTCCCGCTGGCCCCCGGCCTGAGGGATTTGGAAGCAAGGCTGGGAGCCTCCTGGGAGGCTTGAAGGGGAGCGGAGGGGCCTGTCGGCCCGCGCGCGCCCGGGCGGCGCTGCCCGCGCCCAGCGCAGCGAGCCGCCACGTTTCAGGAGCGTTTTATATACGCGTAATTTTACGTGAATCTCGCACATTTATTCGCTTTATATAATAAATTATTGTTTTTTCCTTTGCATAACAAGCCAAGGCATTCCCAGTGAAATTCCCTCTACTGTCAAGTTCTTCAGAGGCAGGAAAAACTTAGGGATTCATCAGAGTGGGGCTTCTAATAGCAGAAGTGCATACTTGTTATGATACAGAAGGAGTTACAAAATCATGCATATTTTAAGTGTTCTAGCTAGAAGAGCAAAAACGTCTTGGAATCCTGTTTTYAATGCCTGAGGCGGTCTAGCCAGGCGGATCTGGCAGAAGACGCCTGTGCGATACCTGCCCTAAATGCAGCGCAGGTGCTGCAGAAGCCTTAAGTTGGATGATCAGGAAAAGAAAAGGCGTTCGCTTTATCCAGATATTCTTAGAATAAAATTCTGGCAGTGAATGTTTGTGCGAAGAATGCATTAGAAAACGTCTCAAGRCAAACAACGTACAAGTTGAACCGTGCTTACTGGAACGTCCTCGCCAGGGACAGGTGCCCGTTTTTGGCGGTGGAGCCACGCCGTGCCTTTCTCACCGGGAAGGCAGCAGGGCGCGCGCCGGCGGCGTCGACGCCCTTCGTTTTAGCAGCCGTCGCTGCGTCCCCTGGATGTTCGAACCGGCCGGGGTGATGCCGGTCACCGGCGCGGGCAGCCCGAGATGCTCGCCGATCGGCAGAGGGCACCATGCCCTGTCGACGCGGCCGTTCCGCCTGCCTCGGGGTAGCGCGAACTCGTGGTTTCCTTGCTGCTTTTAAGAATTGCTTTGCATCTTCCGCCCCTCAGCAGGGAATTCAAGTTCATCAGTTTTTACGCTTTCTACATGCTTTTCCTTTAAGGCTTTTGGATGGAAAAGGGAAATCATTTCAAACTTACTGGCGTATTGTTAAAAAGAGCATTTCAGGTGRATAATCTGCTCTAATATCTTCTTTCCAAAGGCTGTGGGACTCCTCGCTACGCACTTACAGCGTTTGAAAACTCAGCTGACCTGCTTTGTGCTTCAGGGGGAATAAGAGTATTCAGTTATGACACAAAATTTTAAAMCTAAGGACAAAGACAACAGATTTTTTGAAAGGGAGGGCAAAGGCCAGAAAGGACCAACAGGAGATCATGACTCCTTGGAAGGCAAGTGAGGGGTTAGTTAGTGCTGCTGCATCAGAAAATATATTAGGAAATTAATGAACACWTTTCTAAAAATTATACCAACCTCTGGCTTGCTTTTCACATTTGTTTGCATTTTAAGAAGTGCAAACAAATTTAGATCTATTGACATGGATCCCTGAAAGAGGCAGAAAAATAACTGATGAAAACGAATGATTTGATAGAAAAACATTGCAACGCTTGGAGGTTTTATTGGAAGATGCCAGTGCTGCAGTGGCACAGGTTTTCCTTCTCTCTCATGATATGGCAAAATGGCCTCAGTTCCTACTTACTTTTCCTAAAATAAATTCATACAAACTCTTAATTGACATAAATGATTATTTTGGTGGAACAAAATGTTGGAGCTTTTTAATACAGAAAATGAAGAGCAGAGAGTTAAGCTGCAGCTATCAATGCTATTTTTTTTAAACCAGAAAAGTTAGCATGAATGTTTGTTCCAGAATGCATCACCCAACAAAACTTCTCAAGCTTTTTGTAGCTTTACAAATGCTGTTCTCTTATTTTCTATAATCCATTTCAGCCCTACACATTAAATTCCATGATGACTTTGCAGAAAACGTAGCATTACTGTTGGCTGGGATTCCCTTCCCTGGAGGTACAAGACATTTGAGTGAGGTGAGAGAGAGCAAAGCGTTTGCAGTTTTTCCTGGCAGTGGTTCAGGCCTTTTTTTTCTTTCTTTTTTWTATATATATATATTTGTTGTGACTCGCACATAATCTTTTATTTAGTCTTTGTATTCAATGCATCTTGCTTTTCTTTCAGACCTGATGAAAGCTGAGAGCATTTTATACCCTGAGAGACTTGATTTTACATTTTTACCAGTATTTTTCAATGTGGCAGAAAACTTTGATTAATAATACTTAGGAAGGAGGGAATACTGGTTTTGAGAGATTTGCAGCTCATTTCAGGGAGAGCAAGGTTGGGGTATCAGTTGCTAACCTGGCTACTGCTAGAGCAAGAGAGCAATCRATATTTAACGCGCTTGTTCTGGGGATGATATGAAGAAGGAAGAAATCATTTTATATGCCAGACAAATATGAGTGGATTATTTGGATATGTTGTCATGGAAATGTTTTAAGAGACCAAACTTTGTTAATAGTACATAAGGTTGTAGATAATGTACTGGTTAAATCATTGAGTTATACAGGTCAGTGRAGTGAAACTGGTGCTAGCAGGAGCCGAACAGAATATTAATAATTTAAGCTATACTGTGTGTCTTTTTCTACTTATCTTCAGCTTTAGAAAAGAGATRGATTAAAAACAGCATGATGGGTAGAAGGAAATGGAGAGACAYACAAAATTTGTGTAATTCATCCAGCTGTCACTTACGGTAAACATGAGAATTTGTTTTGTGTCCTAAATCAGCCACCTTTGATTCCAAGTCAGCTTCGTTACCCCTCCTGCATCTTTTTTTTTTTCTTCCAGAAAATGTTCAGAAGGTTAAAACTTCACAAATTTTAAAATCCTCAGGCTAAGCAGGAGTTTTAAAGTAACTTTTGTGTCCAGTAGTGGGAAGTAGATGCTGCTTCCCTGCTGTCCCGGCAAGCTGCGGGCGGCAGGGTCTTTGGCAGCGTAACCCTGGCCGCGAGGGGAGCAGATACGTACACGCTATCTGTCGACCTTCTGGGTTTTTCCTGGAATAATTTTATTTGCTCTCCTGTGAGTACTTTAAACAATCTGAAGTCAGCGACGGAAATTGCAGATTTTCTTTTTTCTTTGCCACTATCTATTAGCAGAGGAAAATTATTCATGTTGTGCTTTCCAGTGGAGAATAACAATAGTAGTTTAGCTGGGGTTTATTTCCAGTGTATTTTTACTTTTTTGTTAACAAATGTCCTAATTCACGTGCCAGCAAAAATGATCTTTTTAAAAACCGTGTTCTCTCTGAATATCAGGGCATCTATAATTTGAATGCTGGTAATTTGCCACGGGTATCCCTCCGAGTAGTGCTTTTTGTAAGTGAAATACAAGTAGTTTTGCCAAATGTTTTTTTTTTCCCTCTCATTTGGGGTTTCGCGTGTRTTTGAATAATATATAAAGACACCATATGAGCTGACAGGCCAGTGGTGTCAGAGCATTGCTATCCGGAATCTAAAGAAAACAGGAAAGAAAACCTGTTTCTACATGTATTTTTGGAAAGACTAAGGAATTTGAAAGTTAGTGGAAGCAGCATCTGTCAACTGTTGTTGTACTGTTGCTCTTCCTCTTTTAGCAAGCTGTCAACCAGCAAATTGTCAGAAAATCAAGCAAATGTATTTTGTGTATAAGCCTTGTCAAGTGGTGGAGGCCCCTTTGCGTCTTCTCTTGGCAGTGACAGTGTAGGTTCATGTAAAAATGCTAAAGAAGCTGTTGCTTCACTTGTTTGATTAGGCYGGAAGATGCTGGCTTAATACAACTTAAAATACATGCTCTCTTTTATAATATATACTTAATAGCTGTACTGTAAATAAGAAACAGTTGGAAAATGTAGACCTTAGTAGCAGTATGCTTCAGAGCTCTGTAAAGTGAGCTAAATGCTCCTTTTAGCACTTAAACCTTTACAGATGTCAGCTGAGGAGGACAAACCTCTGTATAATGTACTCATCACACSTGAAAGCTGATTTACGTGTTTGCATATACATTAACTGTCTCTGTTGTGTCTGCTTCAAAGAAAATAATAAGCTGGGACTACAAATAATGTTTTTATAGATGGTCATCTTCCTTCAAGGTAGGCTTTCTACAAGAGAATCTATTAAAGGGAAGCTGCAGTGCACATCTTAACTTTTCCAGGAAATACTCTTCTAGCTTCCTGAGCTGATAGTGCAGTGAAAATTTCCCTTCTGAATGCACTGTTTACTTGAGGAAGATGGTGTTGAAGAAAAAATCCTCCCCCTCCTGTTTTTTTCCTAAGTTCTTAAGATCATTCAGCTGCTCGACTGTGCTGTGCACTGTTTGAAAAAAAGCAGAAATTGCGAGAGAAGATCAACTGCTCACCTGGGGAGACTTAAAAAAGTTTCATATTTGCAGCACATGTTCCAATTGCCAGTCAGGGATGGATAGCATTAAACTCGTACATCTGGCGCAGAATTGCTTGCTTTTATGTTGGTTTCTTTTCTTGCTTTATTGTTTAGAAGGATAATAAAATCTCACAATAATATCTCATAATCAGGATAGCATATCTCCAGGCACCGTTTGCATGTTACATTCGCCAAGGAGCACATACGTCGTAGTTTATTTTGCCTACAGAAATGTTGAAGGTTTGCATCTGGATCCCTTTGGAAATAAATTTATGCTTTGTACCAGTGCAAAAAGGGAAAGAGAAACGTTCCACACTGGGWGGAATATATGGTAATTCATTATGGCTGGGTGGTAAACAGAATTAATTATCCAAGGCAAAAGATGCACCTTTGGGCAGAGCTTCAGCTGTTGCGTATTGCCATAAATGTTTTGATGCTATGGTTCTAGCCGGTTTTCTTTGGCATAGAGGTGCTGTTTCACTGACACAGCTGAGTTCCGAGCAAACTGAATATGATGTAGGGAATAAACTCAAAGTCCACCGTAAAATGAAAAATAACCACAATTCTTAATGTATTTCAGTATATTTTAAAGAAAAATTTTAGGTGTGCTTCATATGTACTGATCTTTCTCTGCTTGTTTTAGGATTGGGGCAACCCACTAAGAAAAGAGCTGAGCGAGGGATCCGGGTGCCTTTGCGAGCTCTTTCTCTTCAGAATGCTTTCCAAAAAAATCTATATTGTTTCCTCAAATTCTTTTGTAGTTGTTGTTGTTGYTAAATCCTGATTAGGCTAAGTGTTGAAGTTTATGGGCAATTAATTTCACGTACTCGTTTCCTAGCGGCAAACGTGTATTGGCTGGGTGAGGATCGCTGCGTGCTTGCCCTGTCCTTACACTCGTCCCTAAATACCTGCTGTGGGCCAYGGTCAGAGGTGGGCGTTTCGCCTGACTAAAGCTTATCTGACTCAGTGCATCCCAGGCTGCTCGGATGTTCCTGCTGTCTGCGGCTTCTGTGCGTGAATTTTTTCACTTGCTAAACCTCCATGATAATTTCTGAAAGCAGCTGAAATCCGAGGGAGTCGATACTCACGCCCCCTTGGGAAATCCCAGTCAAAGCGCTTTGGTGATTGCGGCTCTTTTCTCTCCCGTTACGTTTGGGTGGCTGAGGTTAAACATTCCTGCAGATGTTCTCTAGTCCAGTCTGTACAGCTATTTTCACCCGTCCCTAGGGAGATGTTCTCCTGAAGGGACAAGGGTGCTCTCCCATGGGTGCCTACCTGGTGGTTCAGTCCAAACCAAGCTGTGACTTGAGCAGCAATGTTTAGTTGCGTTTACGTGTTCTGATGATCCTTCTTCACCGAACTTGGACTGATGATTGCAAGAACTTTTGCATCTCCTTGATTCTGCATCTTTTTAGGTCTATTCCTAAAAAGATAGCCTAGGTCTATGGCTGCTCTGTTAAAAGCAAGTAATTTATATGCTTTGTTTTCTCCAAACTTAATTTCATCAACTTGACCTATTCTTAGGTCTAACCATTTACAATAGTTGCACCACTGTTTGATTTTTATTTCTGCATTGTAAACTTGCCCTTTGTATCAAGCTGTTTTTTTATTCTTCTCTTACAGAAAAACTATCTGCAAAACCTTCTGTGAATATGCTGCTTTTCCTAACAACGTTCTGATTTCTAAGCAATTTATTTTGTTGCCATCAGCAAATAACCAGTTACTATTATATTGAACCATGTTAACAGCATTTATATCCTGTTTAACTTTTGCTAGTGTGGTCATAATCAATCTCTGATTCAGTCTCATAACTCCATGCAAACGGTTTTCATCAAATTGTTTTTAATGTAATACAGTGGTAAATTCAGCTAATTGTTTGCAGAGGCATAATACATAAACTTTTTTATATTCTAGGTTCTATAACCTAGATGTGGAGACAGTTTTGAAAAATCTAGCAGCTAAAACTAAAGCATGCAGATACATAACTGCATCACAGTATTTCAAAAATTATTCATGTCACTTTGGAAAGTGCAAGTCTCAATTCAAGCCAGCATATTTAAAGGGGAAATAAAAATATTATTATTTTTTTTTTACTTTTGATTTAATTTATAAGTTAATGCTAAAAAGCATATAGTTGAAATGACTTAATTTTCCTTATATCACATCCACTGATGGCTGTCATGAGAGCACTAGGCTAGACAGGAGATTAAATTTTGTGTTAGTTAAGTAATTTACCAACTACTGTACTGCAATTCTACCCTTCGTTTAGACCGCTGTCTTCAACTATAGACTTGCAAATTCTTACACATTTCAKACCTTTTTTTAAACAAATATTAATTTAATATTAGAAATTACAGAATGGAAACTATGGGTTAAGAAGTAGTTACAGTACTTCAAGTACTGAATTTAATATAAAATCCAAACTTTCATAGAAATGCAGAAATTGAATCCTTACAGAAATGCTTTCATATTAAACCTAATGAAGTAGAAAGATGTTTTTATCAAACGTACTATGAATAGATAATGTAAATGTCAAGATGTGAATGTGTCCTGAAATAAAATTTTTGATTTGCCAAGGGAAGTTGTTATGCTGACTATAAATTACATGACTTGCTCACGCTAAGTAAACCCAAAGTGAAATTTAGATAATGAATGAATGAAATTAAGCATTTTTTGAATTCCATTGTGTTCAACATTGTGGAAAGAAACATCTTGGAATTAGAATTGGCAGAAACATTTTAGATCAGAAATGTTGACAGTAAAGTCCAGTTGCTTTTCTGTAGATCCTCAGGTTTATAAACTTTCCCAGAGCTGCCAGGAAGATCCTCTGAGGGATGCTGGAGTAACGGCGGCTAGCTGGTCTAAGTCCTGCCTTCAATCTTCCTCTTGTTTTGTGGATCAGAAGCTGAGGATCATGAAGCCTTGCCCATGTGCAAACAGCTTTTAATCAAGACACATATTTGGTCCTGTTTGTGTTAGTTTGATGTAGACCACTATATATCCAGATATATTTTAGTGCTTAAAATGCTTGTATTATGAGGATTAGGCCACCCTTGACACGGGCTTGTGTCAGCCATCAGATTTGTCTGCCTTTATTTGGTTAACGTACATTCAGAAATTGCACTATACTGTCTTTGGGTCTTCAGTCAACATAGGGTTATCTAAATTATTTTTATCTTTGATTGTATTTCCCTATTTCATGTCATCTGGCATATCATGCCATTCCCAGTCTTAATGGGAAATTAAGATTTTCCCCATCTAAATCTTAATTGTGCTAGATCAGCCAAATAAATATATGTCATCATATTTAAGATTTCAGGGTGAAAATTTTCCAAAGAACCCCAATCACACTGAAATTGGTAGGAGCAAAAGACCTTGGAGATAGCATTTCTATCTTTTCACTACTGCCTTGTCTAGTGTGTCCCTTTACTAGTTTTGTTACAATTTGCATTTTATGATTAGTGAGTGTGATAAGAATTTGTGAAGAAGTAGAAGCCTTATTTTTATTTCACCTTGCAAATTTGTTCAGTAACTACAACAGTCAACTGTATTCCCAGTTTTAAAGGAACTTATCATTGGGAGTTTAAAAGCCTAGCCCGTGGTCCTCTGGCTTAAGAATCGCACGTGGGAAAAGGAAAAATCTATCACCCCTGATAAATTACTGTGGTTTAATTTTTTTTTTGTCCTTCACTAGAAAAGTTAAAAATCACTAATCAAGTCAGAAATCTCTCTTTCCCAGGGATTCTTGGTTTTTTTCTTTTTAATTTCTAAAAAACAAAAAGGGAGTGCTAATGCTATAGGACTGAGCATCCTGGAATACTCCTAGGGTGTCATTAATATGGGAATATGACTTGGCAATTTTGATAAAATAGCATATAAAGAGGGGGCTCCTCAAATGCTTTATTGATTAATGGTTAATCAAGGCTCTACCATCTATCAAAAAAACATTTTTAAGCAAAATCAAGCAGATCTGATGCCTCTGCCTCTCCATTAGGAACTGCTGTCAGTCGGTGAAAGAAGAGGCTCCAGGGTCATTAGCTGCTCTTCTGGCTGGAGCACTAAGGTGTGCCTCCTGCAGCAGAGTTAATTACCCTTGCGATTTTGTGTTTGCATCCAAATTGTCTTCAGAAGTTGGACTTCCATTTTTTTTTGCTCTGAAACTATCTATCAAAAGGAGAAATTTCATCCGGACTATTTATCTTTGTTATTTATTTGGTCATTAAAGAATGTTCTGATCTTTCTTTACCCAGAAAAAATGAAGGTATCTCAAAATGAAGATATCTTACAGATTTGAAGAACAGGAATTTTCTCTGTTCTTATGAGGTGGTGTTTTTATCTCAATACTAAAGATTTTGATGACTGGAGTACACTTTAGTGAACGCCGGAGATGGCAAGGCCTGAGTTTTTAACTGGGTATGATTATTTTGTCAAATGTGACCAACCAAGGGTTCAGCAGGGTGCTTGAAAATTTTCAGGTTGTTTAAAATCACATGCCAAGTGTTTCCTAAATGAAAGTTATGCAAGAAAACAGTTCATAAATCAGTATGTCTCTAGGAGGCGAAGACTCCACTATTTATTATTTACACATCGTTTTGATTTGCTAGGAAGGGATCTCCTCGTTGCGTTAAATCCCGTTACAATGTTTGCGATAACAGAACTGCAGCATCCACCAGTGTGGCCCAGCCAAAAGTAGAAGTATTCTGTGAACATGTTTCCAGGTATGAGGGGGAGCACCTGTCCCACAGAAATTTATTTCTTACGGCTAAGTATGTATAAATCAACGGAGAGAAAAAGAGGAAGGGAAAAGGAAAGGAGAGGAGAGCTGCTGACGTGCCTCAGGAAAAGATGCATATAWTTTTTCTCACTTATTCCTTAATAATAGAATAGATGTTTTCAAAGGTGTTCTTGAAAAGAACAGATGATTTCTGCTTTAAGGCCGTTATTTGATATGCGCCCGTCTAAAAGCCTATGTGTATGTATATATTTGTGAGTGTTTGTTTTATATGCATAATATATATTATATGCATCATATCTATATATATGCATTATATGCACATATAGGTCTGTTTTCTAGGGCTGGCTAGAGCAGACATCACGTTTGCTTTCCCACTCGCCCCGTGTTGAGACTCCCGCGATGCTCCCCAGCGCCGTGGGAAGGGGCTGCCGCTGTGGCAGGGCGACTCCGTCTGCAGCCCTCGCCCCGTGTAAGAAGTACCGGTTCGATGCCTGTCCGGAGAGCGTCCCTGCGATCGGAAAACGTCCTGCCGCTTTCCGTGAGGTCCCCTGTGCGGTGGTAATCTGTTGGGGCACCGGTTTCCGCCTGCGGCCCGCGSCGGGGAAGCGGTGCCGGCGCGCTCGGGGCGCGGGGCGGCCTGCGGCCAGCCCGCGCCGGGCGACGCGGTTCGTAATTTAAAGCGACTTGTGAGATGTCACCTGTGTGGTTTGACGCTCGTTTTGTTTAYGAGTTTTTAGTAGCAAAGGGAGCTTTGCTTTGGAAATCATAGCGTGATACGAGAATGGTCTAGCAAATGGCAATTAAATTGCAAATGATACTTCCAGGGTTTTGTGTGTGTGTGTTTAGGGTTGAATAGCAGCGTGGAAAGTGTTTATTTCTCTAATTGATAAGGTTTTGATGTGTTGCTGGTGACAGCCCCCTGGGCTAGTCCTCTGGCAACCTGGTTTTTACTCTTAGCCTAGGTCTTTGCCCTGTTCCTCCTGCGGGAGGCACTGGGGCTGTCCGTGTTCCTGCTCCTCTCCTATCTCCTTGCTTTTAGGTGCTGGCTTTCTTTGATTTTTGTCGCTGGAACGACCAGAGCTGACTGCAGCTTCACGCGACAGACTGGGGACTGTCCTGGCCCGTGGCTTGCCTCGGCCGAAGCTCGGCGGCCCGGCGGCGGGGAGCGCGCCTGCCCCAAGCGCCGAGCGCCGAGCGGGCACCGGCCGGGGCCGCGCCAGCGCGGTGTTCGTGCTGCCTTGCGGGATGCGCGCCTGCTGGGGTGTGTAAACATTTAATCCGTAATAGGAAATACTTCCTTCTCCAAGAGAAGAACCGTTACGTCCCCGGGAACGTGTCCGGTATCTCGGTTGGTGGCCCRCGCTTAGCAGCGCGGCCTCCGTTTGCCGTGGGACCTCCGCAGCCTCCCGCTGGCGGCACCGCGAATCCCGCCTCGCGCTCCTGCTCCGGCCCGCGCGGTTCGGAAACGAGCCCTTCCCTTAGCACGCGCGTAGCAGCCGTCCTGGCCGCCAGCCAGCTTTGTCGTGTCCTGTCTCTGCCCTTTATCTGCCCAACGCCAGGCACTAATTCAGAAAATAAGAATAAATAATCAAGGCACGTGGAACTGCGGCCAAGGGTTGTTTTTTTAAAAAAAAAATATTTTATTTACAACACCTGTTGCCTTTTATAAGGTTGGCACAGTCRATCTAAGCCGCTGTGGCTTCCTGGACCTCAGGATAACTGGATGCTTTTCAGAAAATGTCTTTGCAGTTTCTGGGGACTCCTACTGCTTATTTTCATTAAAAGTTTAAAATAAAAATAGCACCATGTGTCTAATACCGAAAAACCAGGGAAAAAGTTTTTAAGAGGTCAGAACCGTGCGTGTTTTTACGAGGTTGCGTTCCGCTGTAGAAGCGTGGTTCCCCCATCACAGCGTCCCCTCTGGTGGGGCTGCTGGGGACGCGAGGCCCCCGGACTGTCCCAGCCCTCCTCCTCCTCCTCCTCCTCGTCCTTCCGCCGCGCTCGCCGATGCGCTCGCCGTCGCTCTGCCCGTACGCCTCCGGCGTTGCGCGGTGGTCTCCGAAGGCAGTGCGCTCAGAAAGGAAAACACCAGGAGAATAAGATGCCTCTTCCCGTTTCCTCGGCTGCTTGAGGCGGTTCACTCGCTTTGTTTCTTGATTTTGAGCGGGAAGCCGCGTCAGTTWAAGGGGAAATTTTTTGATGTTTCAAACAAAACAGAGTTGTGCTTTTAATATTTGAATGAAAGATGGTTCAGGAGACTGGGCTAAAAAGGCAATTAWCAAAAATCTCAATTAAAAATAAGTTTTTTTTGTGCTGCATAGAACCATATTATCCGCATTGGAAATTCTAGGAGGTTAGGTGAAATAGATAATCATGTTTGCTTTGYTTCGTTTTTAATGATTTTAGCAAGGACACCATAATACATGAATTAAATCATATATGTATGGTGTGTATATACTATTTCTCTATATCCAAATATATATGTATTACTCCTGCTTAAGAACAGAATTCATTTTATAAATTCTTGTACGTTTAATTTCCTCGTGAAACGCCTGCGTCGAAAAGGAGCACGGGTGCGGCGGAAGCGACTCCAGCGTCGCGCCGAGYTGGTGGCCTGAGCTTGCACCCGTTGCAGGGCAGCTAGGGTGGGAGGGGGCAGGCGCAAGCCCACCCCCGGGAGCTGCGGGGCTCGTAGGAGTCTACAAAGAGTTGCCGGTTCGGAAAGGAAAGCTGAAAGGCCTGTGTCATTTCAAAACTTCTTTTTTATAGGTCAGTAGTTGTCATTTTCTTAAAACGTATTTATTCTTCTTTATTTTCTTTTTACTTTGATGATGGAAAGAGAAATGGCAGCTATGCCTTTTACATGTTTTTTTTTTTTTAATATATTGTACCAAAAAGGATATTTCTTCATAGGCTACAAAGAGTCAATAATAGTTTTTGAAGCTATGTTGATAGCCATAATAGTTTGCCTAGGGGAAAAAAAAAGTGCTTGTAGCTGAATTAATTTTCACCAAATAAACAGTTATGTTACATAAAAAGAAGAAAAAAGGGATTCTCTGAAATCTGTGATGTTTTGACAGTACGTGTATAGCTTTACAGAACCATACATACCACCAGAGACAGTGTCATTCTCAGAATTCTGTCTTGTTAAAGCCTGAATGTCAAAATTAAATAAAAACACCTGCCTCTTCTGGCTCTTATCTTTTCGAAAACCATGAGTGCCTCTAAGTGGCAGGAGTAACYGGAATGCCAGAGCGGGAACCTCCTGCGGCGCGCGCCCGGCGGGACCACGCGCCGGGAGGTCTGTGCGCGATAGAGTGCTCCATTCCTAATTTTCTGCACTGGAATTCCCGCACTTTGGGGAAAATGCAGACAAAATACAGACATTGACAGTAACGTGGATCAATACTGTAGCTTCCCCAGATGKAGACATCTTGATGCTCCATCTTTTAAGACTTCAAACATACTCATTTGTAGCAAAGCTTTTTAAGGGAAGGAATTGCATATACATTCTTCAGTGCCCTTAGAAATATTCATATGGTTTGATCTTTAAACACTGTAATAGATCTGAACAAAATTATTAACAAAACTATTAAACTTTCTAGTGTTAAATTTTTTTCCCTTAATTCATGGCCCTGTTCACTSGGTAAATCTTCTGTCATGTGCAGCTCATATGGGAGGCTGGCACTGAACTCAAGTTCTTGAAAAATTCTATGGACTCAATAACTTTTACCCTATCTTAACAGAATCACAGTCTTTTTGCTTGATAGTTGTAGTGTATAGTACAGTGGGGACCCTCCCCTTAACTGAGGCTGCAAACCTCTGTTGTGATGTGATTTTTGTAACATTGTGATAAGAGTTCTGTAAAGAGATTAGTGATGCTAATCTAGTGAAAGGTGATGATAAAATTTCAGCTCGTAGTACCGCCAAATCCAACCTTCAACAGTCTCAAGAACAACCTACAGTGACAACTCTATTTAGACCATGCAACAACTATCTTAGAAGCAAATGTCCCAATTTCTTTAGTTTTGCTAGATGGCATAGCAGTTTTCTTCTATGTAAGGTCTCTAAATGGACATATTTTTCCTTAAAAGGATCAATAAATATTAGATGCCTAGGACAGTAGGATGTAGAAGTTTTCCAAATTTAGATTAGTTGCATTCCCCACGGTTTATGTTTAACAATTCCTTTGGCATAATAAAAAACTGCTATTGATTAATTCCAGTTATATAATTTTCATTTTGATTCATTTTTCTATATAAGTGCTGGTGTGAAACAAATAATTTCTGATGTCTGAATATCTTCTTATTAACTGAGACACTTTTAACTGTTCTTTAGCTAGTAGGGAAGCTATATTCTATTATAATGACCAATGTGACTCCTCAGGCCCTTAGTAACATCTGGAAGACTTGTTTTTCTTTAATAGCAGGATCAGGTTTTTAAACTTTCATGAAGATAAAAATGTACTTTGTATGTTCTCAATTAGTCCAAATATCATGGACTGTTAATTACTTGCAACCAGAAGAACGGAAGAAGAGAAGGATCTTTTTTTTTTGGGGGGGGGCGCTGTGAGCGGTGCGCTGTGCTTTGGAAGGAGGAGGCAGCTTCCCCATAACCCAGCGCTGCAGTGAAGGTGGAGGAGATCGCTCCCAGGTGATGAATTTGTACATTGCAACCTCAGATTTATTTTAGGCAGAATCTGAGATGTTGACTGTAGGATCAGTTAAGGAAAACACTGCCAGCAAAACGCTTATCTGGGCCTGGTACTACCAGCACGATAGAACTGCATATGTTGCTTGGCCTGGCTCATCAGGGTGGGAGTTGGAATTAAGATTATGAGAGTGGATCTAGCATAGCCAAAAAGACTGGACTGTCAAATCAGCCTTTGTATTTGTATTCCTCCTTTTATATTTWTATATATATATATATGTATACAAAAAGGAGGAGTGAAAAAGGTTTCCTCGGGTTGTCATTACCTCTTAAAAGAAGGTCTAGAAAGCAAGACGCTTGGAGAAGAAGGCAGGAGGGCAAGCCAGGGCAGCATGGGCAAGGCAAGATTGATGCTTAGGAGGCTCAGGGAGTGGGGGGAAACATGCTACAAATGGTAATAAGGCAAGTTAAGAAAAATGATACCAGATGTGGCTGTAATGCCAACAATCAGTAAAAAATGTAAACATATATAAAGCTGTAGTAATAAAGCTGTTACAGCWGTAATGCTCAGAATGGGAAGAAAAATGAGGTCTCCCTTTTTAACTTAAGCTATATCAGGCCTTGGCCTCTACTTATATTTATTTTTCTCCCTGTCCATTTCATCCTTTTAGAAGAGTGATCCATCTTCCCTAAAATTTGCTGGAGACCATTTCCAACATTCTGTATAAGAATAAAATATAATACTGCCAACAGCTTTCACAATACATGATTTTATTTATAACAAAGAGCACTTTTGAACTCTTCAGCATGTTTCACAACCAATTAAATTTCTAAGTGTATGGAAGCATTTGAAAAGTCATCCCATTCAATTAAAGAAAACCTAAAGCTTAAAACGAGACCTGTCATCCTGCGCCCTCCTACGAGTGCACGCGAGGTCTTCCCTCTCCRCGCTGTAGCGATTTCTGGATCGGCGGTGCCCGCCGGTGCAGGCAACGTGCGCGAAGGCCACCCGAGAGGTCACAGTCCTGCTAGCGAACCTTGCTGCTGTGCGTTTGGCCCTCCCAAGGTCTACCTGGCCCACGTTTCCAATTGCTGGTCCTCTCGTCAAAATAGGCAGCGCTCTGTCCTGACAGTACGCTTAAAATGTTAACAACCGAACGAGAATTTAAGGGCAGGCCTTACTCTGTCATCAAGTGAAGGAACTGACAGTCCTTATATATATTTTTTTCTTTTTACCTGCAGCTGTACGTTGCAAGCATTTAATTAGTGTATTACGTAGTTTTTTAAAAAGGCCATTGAATTAGTGCATTCCTGCRTGTGTGGAGTGATCCATGCCTACAGAAAGTTCAGTTCTTCACTAGCTATGAATTGAGTGATTCAATAACTGATTATTTGGCTTTGTTTTCTATTGATCCCATGCCTTTCCCTAGCTTTAAGATTACAGTGATGTTTAGATTATTTATTATTAATTAGAAAAATTGTCAGGGGTAATTATTTTCTGACCAACAGCTTTTCAGGACTCCCTGATAATTATAACACATCAGCCTATTGAATTAGTGTAGTCCTAATACATCCTAAGTGTGAATTACTAATAAGTCAGCTGGCTGTAGTAAGAGCTGTAAATTTTGCATGTCACTGTGCAGAAGAGGACTGACTCCCATTTATGGTTTACGAGGTTGATTCACTGAGTTTGCTCCATGCTTCTCTCAGTTTATAGGCTCTTGTGTTTATGATTAAAGGGAAATACTATTTTGTAATAAGCTGCAACCAGAGAAAATGAGTTTCCTCAATCTACATTGTAAAACTATAAAACTATATATAGTACTATGGTAAAACAACTATAGTAAGTTGTAAAGCTATAGTGTAGCTTTACTGTACTACAACAACACTGTGAACTTACAGACAGCCAAGGCATTGCAATAGTGCCTGGAATTTACAATCCTGATTATTGCACAGTGTTGTTCAGTGTTTTCCTTATTTAGTAAGGAAGCTCCTAAGATTGTTGTCTGGTAGATGTTATTCCAGTCAGCTTCAGCATTTCATTCACATGTGTTCTTCTTAGTGAGCAATAAATACTTTCTACCTTCTCTTGTTCTGATTCATTGACTGTATCTTTTATTTYTATTGAAGTATGGAATAGCCTATGTAAAGGCAAAATATTACGAYTGTTTCTATCAAGAAAGATTCAGCTTTGGTTTTGTCTATGTTGGGTGAGATGGCTGTAGGCTGTTAGCACGGCTGCAGCAGGATTTCATTCTTGCTGTACTTGAGAACTGTTGCTGTCGAGAGGAGATGCAAAGAGAGCAGCAAAATCATGTATGCCTAGCGGGGTGTGGGTGTATGTTAGGTCTTGCTTTTGCCTGTAGCAGTTTGATTTGTTGTTGTTGTTGCTGTGAGTAATCGTTCAGTCTCCATTTCTGAGCGATAGTCTCCTCAGGTGAGATGAAATGTAAAATATGTGACTTCTACAGATATCTTAATACATTAGTCTAAGTAGATTTCTTTATTTTTACTCCTATGCACTGATTGCAAGAAACATTAAGTAATCCACAGTTAAACGGTTAATTTTCTTATTAGTGAGTTGAGATTCCTTACTGTTACTACTTTGTGCCTAAYGAACTCCCCAGTTCTGACTGGGAAACTTTCCAGCCACCTGTACCGATGTCTACGTCCTAACCTAAAGTACGTAAGAGGCAGTCTTGGAGCAAGTGGAAGATTATGTGGAGTGCTGTGGGCATTTTGGTATTGAGGTTTGCTTACTCATTTGTTGTCTTTAAGGTGGAAGTACTAAGCTAAGTACCTTCCTGTAGATTACTGCTGTGCGGAAGGCAGAAGGGACAGAGGCTTTTGCACGTTCCTGCTACGGCAGTGGGAATCCCAACCTGCCGGATCCTTCCTGCTGCATTTAAGGGTCGATCGTGCGGTGCCACCCTCCTCGCGTTTCTCTCGCTTACGTCTCAGCCCCATGCCGTGATCTACCTTCATGCCGTGACTTACCTTTTCCCGAGCTTTGCGTGCCAGAGGCAGCGGTGGCCGTGGTTCTCGGCTGGGCGCTGCACTCCTACGCTGGCCGCTCTGCTTAATGCACCACCAGAAATACGGTCGGGCGTATGGACCTCATGAGTCGATCTAGAAGGAGYTGGTGGTCTGAAGTTGTAGAGCAGTGTATGTCTGCAGAGAGAGAAGAGCTGAGCAGTCACACGGGGAGAGGAAGAAGGAGTTGGAGAAAAGAAGTTGTTACAGGATTGTGATGAGCCACTTTTCAAGCACTGGTACAAAACTGCCTCTCCAGAGCAATTTCAGAGATGAGGGAGCAATGCTCCTGAGCACCTTTTGGTGTTTATTTTAAAAAAGAGAAAACCTTTAACTTCATGCAAAACCCAGAAAAAAAAAAACATAGCTATGAACTATTGACAGCAAATTAAATTAGAAGTAAACTACTGCTATCAGGCCAGCTTACTACTGAGCAATTCATTATCACTGTGTCCAGTTCTGGGCTCCCCAAGATGAGAGAGACATGGAGCTACAGGAGAGAGCCCAGCGCAGGGCTACAAAGATGATCAGAGGGCTGGAGCACCTGCCCCATGAGGAACGGCTGCGAGAGCTGGGCCTCTTCAGCCTGGGGAAGAGAAGAYTGAGGGGGGATCTGATCCATGTGTACAAGTACCTGAAGGGAGGGTGCCAAGGGGATGGGGACAAACTCTTTTCWGKKGTSCCATGTGACAGGACAAGAGGCAATGGGCAGAAATTGAAGCACAGGAAGCTCCGCCTGAAGGTGAGGGGGAATTTCTTCCCTGTGAGAGTGACGGAGCACTGGGACAGGTTGCCCAGGGAGGTTGTGGAGTCTCCTTCTCTGGAGATCTTCAAGGCCCGCCTGGACTCAACCCTGTCTACCATGCTCTAGGTGACCCTGCTGAGCAGGGAGGTTGGACTAGACGATCTCCAGAGGTCCCTTCCAACCTTACCGATTCTATGATTCTATGGCTTTTGTTGATGAGATCTGTAGCAACTCAAGGTAAATGTTTGAGATGACAACATATGGGCTCACAGGTACTCAGTGATCCCTTGGGAATGCCAAAAGAGTTGTACAAGAGCTAGAGTTCATTTGCAGAGGGTTAGATCTCTTCACAGGGACTGAGTGAAGCAGCTCCGGTGAGTAGATGGAAATGCGTCTGAGGCTTTGGGAGTGGAAGCTTGAATTTTCGCCCTGTAGTTAACATGCACTGTAAAAGTTTGCAAAGGGAGTTTTAAATCCAGAAACCTACTTTTTAAATCTCATTCTTTTTTGTACAATCTTCTTATTTTAGTCCAAAGYGATCTTACAATTCCTCTCTGACTTTGCGTTCCCTTCTAAGCCCCATACACTTGTTACAGGACCTTACACCGGTAATAAGCAGCATCCAAAACGTGCATACACCCAAGAATATAAATGTAATATACATATTAATATAATACATAAATATGAATATAAATAAGAATATCAATTGATATAGCTTTTAAATTTTGCTGGCAAAACACTGCCATATGACCTCCTGGCGCGCCAAGGTGACCGCACGGGTCGGCGCAGGACASGCGGGACAGCCGGACCTCGGCATCGGAGCGAGGTGCCTTCCTGAGCTGCGTAGCGTTCGAGGGATTTCACGGAGCAGCTAGAAGCCCGGGCGGCAGGGGAGGGCTGGTCACGGCTGATCTGCRCGGGCCTCTCCGCAGGTGTCACTGTCGGGCCGCGAGCGAGGACCGGCTCCGCCGGTTACTCCGACGTCCGTCCGTTCCCAGCCGCTAAAGGGATTAAGTCCGTCGTAAAAAGATGAATCGCGCGGCGCGGGCGAGCGCGGCCCCGCCGCCCTCGAGGACCCCCCCGCGGGGAGCAGCGGCAGCGCGTGGAACCGCGGCGCCACAGCCCTTCTTTAACGGGTGACGCGGGGCAGGGGGAGAGGCGCTCGGCTGCTGGTCTTCCCTCGGCATCCTTTGCGCCGTGCTCCCGCGCGGCTGCGAGTCGCGGGCCGTCTCCGGCAGACCCCTCGGTGCCTGCAGCCTTCGGACTCGCTCTGCGCGTGCTGGTCGCCGTGATGCTGTCTGTGCCTTTCCTCTGAAAAAATACTGCTGATACGTACTTCTTTCGTTCTGCCCCGCTAGATTTGCCTASTTCGGTGACACAGGGTTTTTCGCTTGTGGGTGTTTTTTTCCCCGTTTTCCCTCCAGTGTCGCCCAGCGCGTTTCTCCGCCGAGCGCTGGGCTCCCGCGGGCGCTGCGGTGGCCTCAGCGCCCCTTCCACGGGAGCAGTCGCTTTCTCCGTTGCAGCCAAGGGAACTGCAGCCGAAATGGGAAAAAAGCAAGAGGAAACAGGCTGGACAAAGCTGGGAAAGGAAAACAGTCTATTGAATCCTCAACGTGTTTAAAAGCTATTTATTCTGCTTCCTTTTCCTGCCAAGTCCTACTCTCATTGAGGTTAGCGGAAACTTCACCATGAAGTTAAGTGAGGACATAGAGGAGCACTAATCTCCCCCTCTCTTCTTTCCCTTGTCCTTCCCAAAGTGCTTTTCTTCCTTTTTTTAAAAAAAAAAATATTTTGCTTCTTTTTTTCATTTTAAGCAGGCCTATTTCTCAGTGAATGCCTGTGTAATAGTTATCTGGAGCTGTGTTTAGTGGATGTAATTATAGGATCTTTTTTCACGTTTGAGCTTATTTTCTCTAAAAGCTTAAATCAGATTTAGTTGTGAATAAAATTTACCATTGTGTGGGAAATACTGGATGATTTTAAATTGTGTTAGTTAAGTACTATCTTATAAAGGAAGTGTTATGCTTTGTGAAAGAAAGGTAAATTGCTGCGCCCAAGACTTTTGTGGACGTATCGGAGCCAGAGCTGCCAGGCAGCAACCTTGGCCTTAGACTTGTGCTCCCACGGGCTTTCTTTTTTGAAAAAACAAACCTGTTAGTCAAATGTGGAGCCTGGTGGGGGACAGAATATATTGACTTAGAGATTTCCTTGCTGGTGTGCAAAATTTAGATATTTTCAATTCCTCTTTCTTTCCATAAAATTGAGGAGGGAGGATCTTAACATGTTTTAAAACGCTGCAGCGCTTTYTTTGTTGCTCAAGTACAAAGCTTGCCAGAATGAAGCCAGTCTTGTTGTACCTGAGTTTTTTTAAATGGGAAGATTATCCCGTTAGGAAGTCCTCAGCTCTGTTACGTGCTGGTTTTCCAGTTCTGCCACGGAGGCAGGTTGCAGGCTTTCATACGCACGTCCGTCCGGTTCTTCTAGCTGGGGCTGCGGTGCAGTGGCTGCAATTTTGGTGTTTGCAAAGTTCACTGTGAGAACTGCAGCTCTTGCATGTGTTTTAGTTAGGCAAGCTCATTTCCTGACCAGAGCAAATTGCCACTGACTACGTATGCGTTTCTTTTTGTTAACAGGTGAACTGCTGAAGGACCAAAATGATTTCTTTATAACCTATAAATATAATAGAATAGGCTTAGGAATAGGCTTAGGAATAGTCTTAGGAATAGGACACGCGGCAGGCTTTCAGCTRAGGCTCTGCCACTTTCTGCCCCTGATTTTTCTTTAAAGTATACAGCTTGTTACGTTTTTCCACTTCATGCAAAACAGCCCTGAAGCAAAGCAGATTTTGACAAATTCCTCGTCACAGTGCCAGCTAAMGGCCAAGAACGGTGCGTTTCCGAAGCAGGTTCCACTTGACCTCCTGTAACGTTTTATCCCTTCTTTCTCGCTGCCTTTTCTCTGCCATCAGCCCGTGGCTTTATGGGCGCTGTCTTCCCCATTTACTAATTATGTCAGTGGAAGCTGGTCATTATATGAGTAATGTGAGCTGCGATGYGGCCTTACAGCCTGCATTAGCATGTACTATGCAATGTAGACACTTCTGCTGTAAGTGGAAGTGACAGATCAGAGCTTACAAATTGCATTCATTCACTTAAGAACCGCATGGGACCCCTAAATTGATCACATGTGCTGCATGTATTATGTAATATTAATTAGGGCGGTATCCGATGGTGCAGCTGTGGTCCTTTTGATGGTTCTATTAAATCTCTGTTTTCAGGCGATGTAATTCGGTTCTGCAAGGCTTTTATTTCAAGGAAGAAAAACCGACGCGTAATTTTTCACTGCGATGGAAAAGGGGCAGCACAGGCATGTGTAAATTTGAGTGGCACAAAGGAAAACAGTGTTTTGGAGGTTCAATAACTTCAGGTACTTTTGCACCTATCCTCAACTTCTACGTGTTTACGATGAGCAGTTTTATTCCCAAAACTGAATAATTTTTGTTTTTATTAAAAACTATGGTGATCTATTCCACTGCCCTGCTGCTAGAACATTGATTTTTGGCATAAGCTAATGATACGTTTGTATTTCTTSAAGTGTGATTACTATTGCTACTCTGGATTTACGCTATAGATGCATAACATACAAAATATGTGATAGATGTATGATTGCAAAGGAGAACATAAAAGGCTGTATTCACTTCCTTCAGATTATATTAATAATTAAAGTATGAGATTAAAGCTCTGTAGGCTAGTGAACAGTCTGATTGAGTGTCAGTGATTTCATCTGCAGCGTGACTAATACCACTAAATTCTTAGATCTGACCTTTTTCCCTTTGCGTGTAATTTTCAATTCCGAGCAGCAGCAAACTGCATCAGGCAGGGTGCTCACAGCGCTTTCCACACTGCTRAAGTATTAGGACTCGGTCAGTATAGTCTTGCAACGTGATTGATTTGCACTGTTTTCCCCAAAGACGCTGCGTCCAAGCCGTGTTATTTAAGACCTGCATAAATGCTTTTACATATGAAGAAGTTTTCTCTTTTAGTAGGGAGTAAGAAAAATCTGTGC
Source organism: Rhea americana (assembly GCF_003343005.1). Classification (NCBI taxonomy): domain Eukaryota; kingdom Metazoa; phylum Chordata; class Aves; order Rheiformes; family Rheidae; genus Rhea; species Rhea americana. Next base: position 1,345,889 of record NW_028185595.1, read on the forward strand.
AGATGAAGCTGTTAATAATTCCTTGGGTTTTTCTCAAAGTTCACATCAATATCTACATTGAAATGACATTCTACAAGTGGCTTGTCTCCTTTTGTGTCCTGTTTTAAAAGGACAGTAGCTTACATTCTTGTTTCCTTTTCCATTTTTTGTTTTTATTCGATGTTATGTTTGTGAGGAAGTTTACAACAACTTGTTATAAAGCAATTAGTTTGCTTTCCTCATAATTACTTTCAGTGTCTTTCAAGCCAGAAGAGGTGCACTGCAGAATGTAAGCCTCCATGCACCTTACRTTTGTTCCATGTACAGTGCTAATTATTTCCACAAAGCAATAATATGGTTTTCATATTTGCAAAACATTGCAAAGCAGGGTTCAAAACTAGTCATATAAACTTGAGTCTAGCGCCATGGAAACAGAACTTTTTTTTTTGTGTGTGTTAGTATGCAACTTTAGTTTTCAGTGCATTCAGTACAATGTTGTCAGGACAAATTAGTATTTAATTTTCTTTCAGTCATTTGTATCTTCCTTTTTTAATTTAGATCAACAACTTTTATTCAATGTAGTGCTGAACTTAAAACTATGTTCCCTCACCAAGGGCAGATTTAGTATTATGGTTTTAATTCTTAAGCTGTAGATAATTTTTGGAGAATGATATAATCAAACTATTATTATTTATGTCCTTTCTTTAAGAGGAAGGTAAAGAGGAAATGAAGGAAAAAATGCCATTATGTGTGACAAATAGGCAGGGTCAACTAATAAATGGCTAGACTATTGGTAGCTTATGAGGAAGATACAGTTGTTTTTAATAGGATAAAACAAATTATTTTATTTTTTAGCTATTTGCTTTTTTTCCCTACTGTAATAATATGTTTTTTCCATCCAGGAGCATACACTTTGGTCCACGTGCAATAATACATTTTGTTTTGCTGTCTCTTGTTCAGGGTCAATTCAAATGTTTCTGAGTTTACCAATCCATTGCGATCGTGCCTAACACAGTCACTATTAATTTTGGATCTCCTGGTAAGCATGCAGGAAATGCGGTGCATGGGGTTCAGAATTTTGGCCTTTGATGATTACCAGATTAGCTCTGTTACAATAATAAAACCTTTTTTTGTGATTTTTGTAAACTTGTTAGGCTTATATGGTGAATGCATCATGTCTTCAGCCTTTTCTTGTGACCAGTCTCCTTGTTTCTTATAGCACATGCATGAAGTGTTTGCATTAGTCATCTAGGGCGGTCAATGCCACATGGAAAACTTCCGTTTAATGCAATGTCTGGATTCCTTACTCATGCTAATCTTTCCCAGGTCAACAACATTCAAAATGAATACTGAAAGAAAGAGACTGGTGATCATGGTCCATGGGGTTGTTGCCTGATGCCCCTGTAGAATTTAAGATTTTATTTACTGCCTCCTGGCATTTAACATCATGTCTATCTTTTCTTTTGCGTGGAAGAGAAGTAGCTAGTCCAGTGTCACTCCGAATCATGACTCCCGTGTTGACAAATCTTATCCTGTTTCAAACTGTACTGAAGTTTGTTTACCTCAGGGACTCTTTGTTTCTAGCTGGCTAAAAACACCTGAGATTCTGGGAGGTACTAACCTTGCTGTGTCTTTGGCTTGACTAGAGTCCTTGTTTTGGTAGCGCTGTGCAACTTGCTTGTACAGGTAATGTATGTACTAAGTAAAGACTAAATAGACGATATGATGGATATTTTTGCAACAGAATGGAATACTTATTCATGTAATTGCTATATAATACACCTATATTCTTTTGTAGTTTGATATGAAATTCTCAATTTTCTGTTAAATCAATGCCAGTTATACAATATGGTGTGTTTCATTATGATACCAGTGTAGGAAAGAAGGTTTTGGAGTTTTTTTTTTTTGTTGTTGTTGTAGAGCTACAGGTCTATGGAGAAACATCTTTGTCAGCTGAGTGACGTTCAACTCACCAAGTCGATACCTGATCAGTGATACGTGGCTTCCTTGGGTGGGATCTGCCAGTATACCACTATGGTGCTTTTTAGTCACAAGCTTTATTCAGGCCTGCTTGTGATTTTGGCTTCATTTTTGCATCAGTGTTCATATTAGAGATGCTTTGTACTGCTGAGCTGGTGGCTGGACATGAGCGCGGGAAGCGGGAGTGTCACGGCAGCTCTTCCCTTTGCCTCAGGAGGTTTACAAGCCCTCTGCTTCTCCCGAGGAAATCAGAGGGACCACCCCATCCTCTGCAAGTAATCAGATAGAGGGAGGGAGGGTGCCTAGAGTTTAGTGGTTTCCCATCCAGTAGCACTCCCTGAAGATACACCCCAATCTAACTTCTAGTTTTCTTTCTCCTGGGAGTAATACAGAGAGGAAGAACTTCCTCCTCGCTGAATCAGCATCACTGGTAACAAATCCAGCTTTCCCCCTGCAGGCCCTTGTGTCGCTCAGAACCATTGAAAATCACATGGGTGCTGAATCAGGTCCATGGTGATGGATGCTTTTGGTCTTTTCATCTTTAACATTAGGCAGAATCAAGCCAAGTGGAAGGCACTGAGCGCCGAAGGTTTATATGGCAGTGGGAAAATGATATTTTATCACTTCTACCTCTTCTACCTTTTGCAACGATACTAAAAATTTATTATTTATGGTAAATAATACCAATAGTATTTATACTCCAGGAACAGTATAATGAAGTCTTCATATTGAAGAGCAATGTATTTGTAGACAGGAATTTATCTGTTTATCTAAGTAAAATGAGTACTGAAGACCCCTCTGGTAGGATAAGGCCAGGCGACTTGGGCTTTTGAATCCGTTGGTCAGAGCTGACTTCTCCAAATATCTCCTCCTCTATACGAGCCCAAAGGACAGCAGTGCAATGCAGCTCTTCCGAAACACCCGAACTTTCGTTACAGTTCACACTTTGGAGTTTAAGATCATCAATTAAAAGTAATTAACAAAATTCCCTTCCGAGTCAGGCAAGGAATGCAGACGCTGAACTCTTGCTAGTCTTGCTGGCTGTTCCGTTTAAGGAATATTAAGTGCACCACATAGATTCCTATGAAATAAGTGTTAGTAACTACTGTTTTGCTGGTTTTCATGTCGTTTTCTGGGCAGCACAGACTGCTTTAGATAACAGAAATTTCTGTGAAGGACAGCATATTAATTTTGTACTGAACATATTGAACTTGAAAAGACAGTTTCTACAAGCTGTTTGTTTTAAAGGACAGTTTATATCTTTTTAGAAATACAGCCTTCTTCTATCTAGCAAACTGTCAATACCTCAATCGGGAGCCTTTTGTAATGTTAAGGCATGCAGAAATTCGGCACGTGAAGTGTTTGTTCTTTGCTTGTTAGCTAAAATTGCCGCTTACCACGCACTGAAAAGTTTACAGTTGTGACAAATTTAATTTCTTGAACGCGTCACGACTGGAGAGGCGATGACAAAAGAGTGCACTGGGGTTAAATGAAACTTTGAGCGAAGAACTGAAGAGTTACGGAGAACTGGGATGTAAAATGTAATTTTTGAAACTTGTTTATATAAACTGTAYGCATACATTAATGCTGATATTAAAACTGCTGTAGCGTGATTGCGGCTTGGTGCTGCTGCTCGCGGGAAGGGGCTTGTGCGCGTGGCAGGCCAGGGCGCAGCGGGAGAGACGCTGGAGGGCCCGGGCTGTCGGTGAGGGGAGGCGGGAGCTGCCACGGCCGCTGGCTCCCGTCCGAGGTGGAGCAGGGAGGCAGGTGAGAAATAATGGATTTTTGCAAATACGGTTCCTTTAAAGTTGGYGTAGCTGGAAACATGAGCGAGTTAAGACTACTGAAACGATCCTCTCTCCCTGTGGAGCACGCAGTGCTGAGTTTGTGCTTTTAAGAGAGAAAAGCCTAAGAAAATGGTGATCCTCACTGAAGGGGCCTGGAAGCATTTTCACGGGTCGGTTTTCGGAAGCGCGTCCTGCCACACGGGATTGCAGTGACCCCCRGGCGCTGGCCGTCCGCGAGGCGGGCGAGGGGTGGCAGTGTCTGAAATCAGCTGCTTTGCAGCACGCTCCTTGCATTACATTGGGACTACGTAGCTTTAACGTTTCCTAGCCTACTGCTGTCCTTTGTCATATGACTGTACTATTTATAAGAAACTGTATACCATTGCCAAGGGGTATTAGGTGAACTCAGAATACAGTATTTCTGTTTTGTGGGAATAGGTCAGAGCAAAATCTGTTCTTGGCACCTCAGAAAATGCAGGTGATTTAGTAGCTGGGCATACTTAATGTGGCCTCCTGAAGTGACATCTCCAAATGTAGGCAAATACTTTATTAAGAGTGGGTTGGGAGAAATAATTCGAGGAAATCAGTATTGGATTTTTGCTAGCCAAGACTCCAATATAATTCTTCTAGCTCTAGCAGCAGTTTAGTTTGCTGTCACTGGTAATTCAGCTTCTGCATCCATGAAAYGTGAAGACTAACTCCCATGAATGTAATAAAGTTTATTTTAATGCTATTACAATGTTTGAATTCCTTGAATGAGTTGCTTGGGAAGGCGAGGTATTACAGTCAGGATATTTGGATTGTTGCAGGGCCGCACACTGGAGAATTCCCTATTAGCAGGCAGAGACTGGTAAATAGCACCGGAGAATTGCAGAGCCAGCAGATGCAGTAATGGGAGTGCCAATGTAATTATATTGTGTTCTTCTGGAGGGTTACTCCTAGGGGAGAAGGAAGTTGGTAATTGAAATGATTAGGCCCCGATATTATTGTGGTGGTAGCTGGCACAAACACAGTTCAGTGCTTTGCGCTTTATAGTGGAGCTTTTTGTACGGCTCAAGGTAGGAGCGAGTAGTGCAATTAGGGAAAATAGGGGCAATAAGAGTGTAGCTGTTTAGAGGTAGTAATGAATGTAGAAGCAGCAGCAATAGCAGTGGTAATTTGAGACACCTGGTGACAATCTGGCCCTCTTTTTATCTCTACAAAGGGTATATTTACAACCCTGGTGAGTTTTGAAAGCAAACTATTATTTCTCTAACACAATTTTTATGCAGTCAGGTACCTTATGCTTAACTYCTGGTTCTTTTTGCCCTTATTTTTTTTTGACCTTGAGTAAGTGATTGTCATTTTATGCTCTAACCAGAGTCCTTGAAATGTTCTCCTCCAGAAAAGGACTCGATATCACTGTTTTTTTCCCAGAAGATTGCTAGGTACTGTGAGGATGGAAACCATTTGCTATTACTTAATGAAAAAACGTCYTCCATAAATCACCTCTTCAAGTGGAGCTCACAGTGAAACAGCATGAGTCTTTAGCACTGCCAGTGCTCTAATAGGCTTATATATCCTGGGTACTCAATATTTGCTGGTTGTTAATTACAGAGTGTGTTTAAGGCAGGAAATCTGGTGTGCTCCTTAAGGAAATAGCAGGATGCCCTATGCTGTTCTTTAAGCTGGGGGGAGCAGGCAAAGGAGGGGAAGGAAATGTCTTTTGTTTTAATTTGAAGGAATGGAGTGCATACTTCACCTACAGTCAAATAAATCTGCTGTTTGGATACACGTACCTGGCTGGGGTTTKTATTCTTTCACCCTGAATATCAATGCTGAAGGATTTTAGGACCTCTGGAGGGGTCATTACTGCAGGGATTTGGGCACATCTTCTGGGGAGGTTGTTTGTCCTTATGGTAAAACGTCCCTTTGGGTACCTGTCAGAGGGATCTCCCTGGAGGAGGGATGCTGGGGCTCTAAGACCTTTGCGGCACTCCCCGCTTATTAGATCAGTTAATCTAATCAAGTGGTTTACTCTGAGTTCACACAGGCGCGAATTAGAAGAAACTCATCTTGAGAGTCGGCTGCCTGGAGTCGTGGTGGTGGTGGTGGGAGAGGAGGGCCGAGCGCAGGGCGCGGGGAGCCGCCGGGCTCCGCTCCCCGCTCCGAGAGCTCGCTCGTGCACGGCTGTGGCCGCGCGAAGCGCGGACGTAGCTTCGGAGCGGGCRCTGGCAGCCCGGGTTCTCCTCCCTCCGGGCAGCCCCTTCAGCTGCCGCGCGCGAGTGCTGCCTCCTCCCGGTTCGCTCTTCCCGGACCCATTAATTCTTTTTTCCGCTCAGTGGCACAGCTTCCCGCGGGAGGATGGCGGGGACTGCCCTCCGCAGCAGCGCCGCGAGGTTGATGTTAATGACCCTCTGCTGATGGAGGGAGGTGGGTTTKGGGGCACTGATGCTACAGGCCTGTCATCTTAGATGTTTCATAGAAGGTAAGAGTGGAGAACATCCTCGTCCTCCTCCTCGGCTCGACRAGGGCTGGCTCCTGCTTGAAAGAGAGGACACGGAGGGTGAGCTGAATAGATAAGGCAGGAGAGGAGCCCAGCTAGAATTTGTGTTGAGGCTGTTGAACGGAAGGCGATGTTACGTGCTAGCTGTACTCCGCTGGTGTGACTCTGCTCTGCCTGCCCGCCCCGGAGMGGCGCTCCGGGGGCCCAGGGCCCGGCCTGTCTCCAGATGCCCATTCCCGTGCGCTCAGGTCTCCCGCTAAGCTGCTCCTGGACTTGGTTGATTGCCTGATCCAGTGGTGTTAACTCAGCTCGCMTAAATAGAGGTCGTTGCTAACTCGGCTGGGTTTGATGGACCGGGCAGGGCAGAGTGTGCAAAAAGAGATTATAAAAATAAATAAATAAATATAAATCAAGTATATATATACATACATATWTATATATATAAAATCTTTCTGGTAATGCCTAGGAGGCAGACAGCGAAATACTTTGTGGTCGCCGCAAGGAGGCCGCAGGTCCTGCCATCCGCCCTGCCGCTGCCCCGGGCTTTGGCGGGGCGAGGGGCCGGCGCGGCCGCCCCGGCGGCGGCAGGTGCTGCCTCCCCGCCGCCTGTGAACCGCGCCCCTCTGGAGAAGTGCTTGTGGAGCCGTAGCCCGGGGCGTTTTGCAGGAGGCGCGGGGGGAGGTTTTGCCCCGTCCCTCTGCCGCCAGCGCGGGGCCGGGCCGGGGCTCGGCCGGCGGCGGGTTCCCCTCGCCCGGCCTCTCTGCCGCGTCCCTGCGCGGTAACAGCGGCGCGGGCGCCGTSGGGCCCTCCCCGCGGGCCTTCTCCCCTCCGGCCTCCTGCCTCCTGCCCTCTCGCTTGGAACTGGTTGGAAGGCAGGAGCCGGGCAGCGCTGCCGTGCGAGGCGGTGGTGGACGTGGATGTGGACGTGGACGTTTGCGCGCGGTAACGTGCGTTTGGCTTGTTACCCGCTACGTCTGTCGGGCCGCTCGGTGGACGAGGAGCCTCGCTCTGCTGAGTGCAGTTCAGCCGGTTTCGAAGTCTGCCAGCTGCAAACGCATCGACGTTTTGGAAGCTCTGGGGCCTCGGGCACCGGAGCTGAGCTCCTACGCGTTGTGTTCCACCGCAGCTCCAGACACCCTTTCAACGCGGTATTGGTCTGGYTCCTGGTTATTATACAATCCCAAAGAAATCCAGAAAAACACGTTTGGAACGTGCAGCGTGGAAACTGGAACACGAGGGCTCCAGTGTAACGGAGCTGATCTTTTACTGAACTTACCTAGTAATTTCTGCTCCGAAATCTTATAATAATGTGGTATGATTATTCTTTATTTTTCCTGATGATAGTAATGATTTGAGCTTTCATAGTATCTTTAGATTTAGACCCACAAAGTTGGTAACAGACTGCTAATTTCTAGAAATAATGGTTGCTCCTTCATGAAATGTAGCTGTTCCTGGTTTATTTTGAATGTGACGTAGATGTATTTCAGAGCTTCTGAAATTAATCTATCAAGCACAGTCTGTGTTTTATTACAGGGTTTGACATATATGCAATTTATATGCCTACTCTACGAATAAGTTAGCGGTTAACAGTATGTTCGCCTGTGTGCACGCCTGCTCGCGCACACGCCTACGTTACGGGTAGAGAGGGAGGACGCGGGAGCYTGTGTCGCTGAGCAGATCCGATCCTGACCTGAATTTTAGTTACCCATCACTGCCTAATACCGGAGTAACGTACCGCGGAGGGCTCGTTTTGGTGATCTGGGGGCAGCTTGGGGAGCAGGAGGAGGCGCTGTGCTGGGGGCTGCGCCCGGCGCGGTGGGCACGGCGGCGGCGGCCCCCTCGGTGCTGCGACGCTGGCGGCAGGGCTGCAGCCTCGGGAAGCCGCGCTGGAGCCGCGCGCGCCGGCAGGCTGGCCACCGCGCCGCGGGCGGAGGGGAGCGCGGCGCTGCGCCCGTGCCCCGTGGTTTGAATTTGCCCCGTGCAATATGCAGAGTATTTCAAGTACTTCAAGTGCGTATCTGCTTTTAACTGATCTGCTAAGAGAAGTGATTAAAAAATGCAAATAATTTCAGATAGCGCAAAATGAAAGAGTAGGGAGTTTTTCTGAACCATTAATACTTTCCTTGATACAAGCTTCTCTTGCACCAGTTAATAACGCACATGAGAACACTTCCATCGTTTTGTACTTCATTTAGCTTCTTTTAGCAACACGGTTGGATTCCTACCTCACTTTTACCACGTTAAAAAAAAAAAAATTAGTCATTAAACTGCATTAGCATCTGTAATGAAGCCAGGCATCCCTCTCCCTGCTTTTTTTCTTCACTGTGATCAAGAAACCTCTATAGGCCTGTTTAGTGAAAGTGTTAACCACATGGCAAGGTAGACAAATAGAAAATTTTGTTCTGAGAAATGGTATGATAAAATTTTAATTTATCTTGTCTTACATTCTGATTCCTCACTGGAAAATGAATCCATTGTCTGGAGTATTTACTGGTGGGTTTTTATGGATTTATGTAAAGTCTCAGTGCTTCTCCAGGAAAAAAAAAACCCAACTTTTTTTGACTTATTAAACTAATATACATAGTTATGATAAAGGCAGCAATATATCAGATGTCTTCATGTTTAGAATCACTCTACAACTTAAATGTTGGACTATTTTATGTATTTTAATATACGTTAATTTTTCTTTCCTGTCATTACCTGATTTCATGTGAAAATTTCTACATGTGGTTCTCTTTTTCTTAATTCATTAGATTTGGCATGGCTGTTTATTGTATCAGCTTGGCATCTGGCTAATGTAGCTCATTTGAAGAAAACAATATGCTTGAACAATTCTCTATAAAATTAACCCTTATGGTCTAAACAGACTGGTACGTATACAGCATGACCGTATTACTTGCCCTCTAAAAATCATTTAGCCAGCTGAAAAGATCTATTTCTGTGTTCCATTGTTAATCTGCTCCCATCTAAACATTTGAAATATTTAACAACTTTTTAAAAATAATATTTTTACATCTTCCATTACATTACGCACATCATATTGTCAAAAGAAGTTTCTCTCTTTCATTAAAAACAAAAAAAAAAGAATAATTCTGATCTGCAATATCAATAAAGCAGTTTCATTCTTCAGTTTTGGGAAGCTGTAAATCGCTGTGCCCTAACTAACGTTGAAGGGAAGTTATAAACCCTTATGCTATAGCCGATGTTCTCAGTGTTGTCCAGACTGGTCAGACTTTGTGAATATAATGTAGCAGAATATAATACGTTCATGCAGGAGTGACTGGCTTTAGATGTAATTTAACCCTAAAGGCCAAAAGTCCAGTACCACAGAAATGCTAGAGCCTTTAATTCCCGATTTCTCTAAATTCTGAAATTGGACCATAATGATTCTTTCCAAAGGAACTGACCCTACGGTAAGTAAGTACAAGCAGTAAAGGTAACATGTAGGAAAAGGTTATTTCGTCTGGTTACAGCTCTCTTCGGAAGGGCAAGAATCTGATACATGAGCGTTCAGAAATAACACTAGGTTATTTAAAATTATTATTTTTTAAATTTAATATATAGTAAAATAAAATTATTATTTAATTTTAATTCAGGGTCCATTTACAGCTTGCTTTCTTGCATTATCAGCTAGTATCATTATTTCATGGAATTGTCACACCCTGCGTTGTGTGTAATCTTCACTTGCAGGTGGCTGTTTGGCCTTTAAATGGATAAAAAGAATTAGGCCAGGAGCATCCCATAGTCAGAGCACTGAAAAACTAAATGTGTGAGCTGATGCTCTCTCTGAAATGGGTGCACAGTAAATATATCAAATAATCTATCAGCATATGAATGGCCTACAGATGGGTTGACCATCCAAGCAGAAACGCAGAAAATAGAAGGTGATGTTCCCCCCCCCCCCAAGTTTAATCCTAGGACCTCCCTGGTTTTCCTTTTATTGTCCTGCCTTTTTTCTGATCCTGTCTTCCTTCGTTATTTGTTCTGGAATTGGCCATCCGTGGTAGTGGCTTCAGGTGCCCTATGAGAGGATCCGTTGTCTAGGGCTTTCCCATTCCTCCTCTTCCCTTCTCCAGAGTTTAAAGCGAAATTGTCATTAAAAGCCKCTTCCTTTTGCACAGAAGATCATCCAGATTACTTGCTTCCGCTAGCTATTCAGTATCACTTGCTATTAGGCACCAAATTTGCTTTTCGTATCACTAAAAATTTCTTTCAGAGAAGTGGAGAAAACCAATGTATAGTTCTGTCCTTTCAGCCCGTAGTTTTGTTTAGTTCTTCCCAGAAAGTCAGTTCCTCTCTCGGAGAACAAGTAGTTAGGAAGTATTTAGGACGGCAGTTCATTTTGAATGTCCTCAAAGCCCGTGCTTGCTAGGACCTCGGTGGAGTGAGTCCCCACGCTGCTGAGAGCAGAGGCTTTGCTGTGTTGTTCCCGGCTGGGGTGCCGAGGCTCTCCAGCCTGGCGGTTTTCTGAGAAGAGTTAGGGAAAAAAATGTCTGGTTTTCACTTCGTCAGCTTCTGTCGTCTTCTCTCCTCTGTGTTTCTGAATTCAAACATTTTATTCATCCTACCTGATGAGGATTGTGGGATTATTTTTAATGCTTTACAGCTGTTCCAYGTGAGAAAGGAGCAACATGCAGATTACACCTGCAGAGATACGTTTATTAATAATAAAATGCGGTGGAGAGTGTTACCTCACTGTTACAGCATCAGCAGTCCGGCCAGAGGCTCCATACGTGTATGCGTGATAGGAGACCGCCACGCGGGAGAAGCACTGTGAGCATGGGGGGAGAAAATGAATATTGATAAAACCATGTCGCAAACTATGTTTGCCCACAGGAGGTATGTAATCTCAGTGGGTACACTTAACTGAAACAGATTAAAATCTAAATCCATGCAGCTGATGATGTTTTTGTCTCGAAAGGTCAGCTGGGTTTTTGACACTCCTGGTCTCACCAGAAACCTATATAAAAGACGATGAACAGGGTGTCTTCAATACATTTCATTTAGATTGGACGTTTATGCCTGGTCATTGACCTTGGGTTTCCATTAGCACTAATGAAGGGCAGTATGTGATGCGTTGTGCCCGGCGTGCGGTAAATGATGGATACACGCAGATAGGGTCACCTCCCCTGCGCCAGGCCGTACTGGGCTGCGCCAGGGCACTGCCACGGCTGCTTGGTGCCGGTAAGGTGACAGGGCGTAGGGATCTAACAAAAGTGGGACCGCTTTGGAAGTGTTTTTGGTTTGCTGTGTGTAATTGCTCTGCTTATTTCTCTGCTTCCCTCCTCCTCCCTTTTCTTCTCCTTAGCAAACATGAAGCCAAAATTTCTAAATTCTCTATAGATGAGAAGCTAAACCCTGCTTGCCTTAATCACATAAGGAGTTTAGTGACTCCTGTCATGACCAAGAAATATTTCTGAGTTATTAGAAAWAAAATATTTTTAGAGAAGCCTTACAGGAAGATGTTTTAAATTCCAGTTAATTGAACATGTTCTTACTGACTCGGGGAGATATTTACTGTAGCCAGAAGCACAATGTGTTGCTTCAAAGATCACCTCTTCCAAGCTCAAGACTGGTCTATGCCAATGAATAGGAAGTCGAGCACAGGTGGCAGGAGGCCTGCACGGATGGACAAGTTGCTCCTCACAAAACTCAGACTCAAAAAGGAGGCAGAGAGGTAGAAGCAGGGAAAGGTGRCGCATGAGCAACACACAGTGTCTGAGCGGGAAGGAATGGTGTTAGGAGAGCCAGGGCCCACCTGGAGTTTGAATCTGATGAGGGAGCCAGTGGGCAGTAAGAAGAGTTTCTGCAAATACATCAGCAGCAAAAAGACGACTAGGGAACACGTGGACTCTGCTGAATGGGACAAAGGAGAAGGAGGAGTCCGAATGCCGCCGTCTCCTTCCCTGCGGAAATGGGACGCGGCAGGTCAGCCTGCTAGAAACGAGGTTTCGTGATTTGATTTTCTATTTAGCCTTCCTCCCTTGTAGGGAGTTGAAACTTTTTTAGTTTAGGAGGCCTGCTGAAGTTGTCTAACGGAACGTTTTCTTCTCGTAACCAGGAATTCATGAAGGAAGGACCCAGATAACCACTAAATGCATCTGTCTAGTATTTTGTAACATTTTTTGCCGCGTATCAAAAAAATGACATGTTGAATTTTAAAGGGGCTTTGGTGCATACTGCTGTAATGTAAGCTGAGTTGTAGTCCTGTCTGACCGACTGAGCATGTGGGAGAGGTGAGCACAGATCCTGTGCACCTTGAATTCCCTGAGGAGAGACCGGGAAGGGTAAYGATGCCTGTCTCCGTTCTTACCGTACGGCTGAATTTTATAATGTTTTATTTCTGATTGAGCTGTGATAGTGCTCTCCAAGTTTCAGATGTGCAGTGGACTTTTGTTTAAATATTGTGGTTCACTTTGGAACAGATAGACAAGAATTGCTCCCGTTTCATATAGTGAGAAACTCTTTGATGTATCCTTCGCTGTGACCAGACCCACCAGGAAGGTGGAGTGAGCACRTTGTGTGATCGTCGTCGTCTTTCTTGCTTTAATAAGCACTAGGTCTGTCCTTTATCTGATACACATTGACCGTATGCATCCTTGGCTTATTTCGTATTAGCTGATTCTATTAAAAGTAATGAGTTTAGTAYTGCTGGTACACATAAAGCATTTTTTTCAGTTTTTGACAATATTTGTAGTAAATGTGTTTTCTCTTTTAGCCTACAGAACTCTAGTTAAGTGAAAGCTTAATGGACTATGATATGTTAACAACGCATATGTTACCAAAAACCTTATGTTTTCTGTGTAATAGGGCACTTAGCTTTGAAGAAACATCTTTATTATTTTAAATATAAATAAGTTTACAGGATACATATTCTCTAATTATTCTCCCTTGGCAAGTATGTTTTTAATAATAATTTGGCATTTAATTGAAATATRCCTCTTCATCTTCTGAAACTTAAAGTAATAACTGATTAAAGCAGTGGTTTTGTGTTATTTGAAGAACAACTATTTTCTTTGGAATGTGTTGGATGTTTAGTTTTTAAAGCAAATTTACATTGATGTCTATAAACTTGAAACGTTCCTTAATTTTGAGTTTACAGCAGTGAAATTTGTTGAGTGGCATGAGAGTTGGTTTTTGCTTCAATTTTCCTGCTGTTTTTTAAGTGGGTTTGGGGTGTGTATGCAGAACTGATTTTGAGGAGAAAAAAACCCCACTAGTGTATTTTAGTGCTATGGCAARTGCAGGTTTCCTGCAGTTTGTCATTTGCAGAGAATACTGCCTTTGAGATGCTTGTATAAAATATTATGACATTTAAGTAGTTGAGTTTCATGTTGCAGTCATATCTGCTATTTGAATTGTCTAAAAAAAAGACAATCTCTCTTTTTATTAAAAAAAGAAACAGGAAAAAGTCCTAAGCAACTGCCGTAGTAATGAGAAAATCCGCTCGTTAGAGCGTTCTAGCTTTGATTCTGTAGTTTCTGTGATTTGGAGTGAGCTACTCAAACCTTGGCTCTCATTAGCACTGAGGAAAAAACAGTCTTTCTCTCAAATGAGTAGGTAGAATCAGTCAAACATTTAAATAGTCTAATATGGCTTTCCTATTAAGGATGACTGATGGTTTGGTTCTGCATAGAGTCTTTTGATTAGATGTTTCGCTTCACTTTGAAAACATGTACCTCTTTGTGCATCCTTTCCCAAGAAGAAACAATACATTTTGTGACATGTAGGGTATGTTTTGAGCAAATACTGTGAAGAAAAATTAAATTCACTCTTTCAAAACCAATCAAGTGTTGTATTCTCCCTCCCCGGTGATTCTGCAGCTATGGAACATATTAGTAATTATCAGGGTTTTTCAGCTTTGCTGCATAGCATTGTTAAAGCTGAAACCAGTGCTACTTTATATTTTTAGTAGATGGAAGATGTGGGAAATAAATGCCTGTTTAAAAGTTACACATAATCTATCCAATTTGCTATATTCTGTTTCTTTTTTTCCTGGGTTTAGACATTCTAAAATGTCTAAATTCTTAGCTAGGAAAGCTAAGAATTAAGATTCCTCTCAATAATCATATAGATAGTGTTGTCTTCTCGCAGATACATATTGGGATGTCACATCCATCAGACTTTTTCAAGTGAAATCAAGTTTAGCCTGAAATGAAGTTGATAGTAAAACTCTTGTCTTTAGTTAAGTTGAAAATTTTACCCTTTTATCTGCAGTTCCAAAATGAAATGTGAATGAAATAGAGGCACGAATAAAAACACAAGAGGGAGAGACMGTTCCAAAGTATACCATGGGATAACAAACCCATTTATTACTCTTAATGCGGACTAAGAAGGAATAGACTTTTGAATATCGAGAAATGCATATATCTGCCGTGGTCTGAGTGTTGGAAGCAGTACTTTACATGGCATATTATGGCTTAAAGTCAATCATTACATAAAAGAATGAACCGTTTCTTCTTTATAAAACATGAATAACGTTCTGCACCAACAGTATGTGAAAATCTTGTCATTTTTTTTCATTCCCTAGCCCATAGTCTCCAGCTACAGATAGCTCATAAACTATTGCTGGTTTTGATAAATCTAATGACGTTTTGCTCATCTGTCATATTTTTAATTTGCAGAGGCAAGTTGAATATGACATGGCTGCTCTTCATTTGCAGAGTAAACAGATTCACCTAAAACCTAAACAAGAATGTGGCACAATTCAAATGCACTGGTCTGTAATATACTGGTTTCCATTTAGCTGTAAAATGATTGCAGATATGGACCCATTCACACACATGCTGGAATGAAAAGACGCTGCTTATAGAGAGGCCACAGCAGATAAAGCAAATGAAAAAGCTCTGAATTCTTTGCATTATAACATCTTATTTAGGCCACCAACCAGCTGTAATGGATTATTTTTTTTACAGAAAAATAATTTATTAGACGTAAATTTAGAAAGATATTAGGAACTAATAGATGGTGTTTCTTTAGCCTTAYCTGTAGGCTCTATCAGTAAAGGGATAAAAAAGCTTCAGTGACTGGCYGTGATGTTCTGAATGTAATTGAGTGATCTAACTGGAATAATATAATTTCAGCAGAAAACAGTTGATTGTATTCAACTGTATAAAGAAAAGAGTGGATACCCTAATCAAACAAGTTTATTTTTCATTTTATTCAAATAAAAATACTTCCTAGTGTGCTAAAAACATTCCTATTAAGATGGCAAATTCTGCTTGTATTAATCAACTGAAAACCAGTTTAAATCTTTAATATTTGCAAGAGTAATAGAGAGAAGAAAGATGAGGTTTATACAATTGTTTCTTCTCCTCTTTTCTGACATCTCAGCCATCAATTTTTAAAGTTTTTTACCGTAACAAACTGATTTATATCACGGAGTTTATCCTTTGCTGTCACGGCAGACGCTGCCATGAAATTCGGCTCAAGAAATTGATTTAATGGTTTGACAAAGGAGAAAAATTAGATTGGCATTACAGAGAAACATTGCGTCAGGATAAAAAATAAAGTCAAGGCACTTGTAATGCACGCCCTTACGGTTGTTCAAAGTGCATCASTTAAAATACTATTGTTAACATTAGAGTGGAGAAGCCGGGGGAAGACGCCCTTAAGTGAATTATTGGTTAACACAGAAAATGCCTTGCCGCTACGTTTCTTAGTTCTGAATGAACGTTACCAGGTCGCACATGGCTTTTGATGGTAGTTTAGTACAGATTTTTACAAACTGCAGCACAGATGAAAGAATGATTTTAAAATAAATACCTTCTTGAAGTAGTTGTAGGCAAAATTTCTCAGCTAGAGAGTAATATATAGAAGTCTGAAATGTAAATTGTGGAAAGATTTGAGCTGAACATTATTTTTCTAATAAAACTCAGTGAATTGTTCAGCCTCAAAGGAAAGATGAAGGTGTACAAAACAGTATTGTTTTACTTATTTTTTCTTACATGTAGTTCCCTTGGGATAGATTTTTTACTTTACTGGGCAATGATGGAATGAAAAGTTTAGTTCACGTGTGACTTGCACGACCAAATCTTTTTCCTCGRTCTGTTTTTAGCGAAGCAGATGGCCCTTCGTGTTGTCAGGGCAGCTGCAGTCCTGCGGCGGRGCGCCAGCAATTACAGGCAAGGCATTTTGGTAGCACATTTCACTTGAGAGTGTACATGCGTTTTTACCGAGCTGAGTGGGGGAAGCCTCTCCTATAAAGGCGTGCGTGTCCCGTGTYGTCTGCTAGGGAGCTGAGGCGTAGAGATGCGCAATGACTTTGTCGAGGTTGCAAAAGCGTATGTCGGACAGACCCAGGAATTATACAAGAAACTTTTCTTTAACCCTGGATTACAGTTGTCTGAAGGATTGGTTTGGTTGTGTCTTTGTTCTAAGGCTCTGTAGTRTATTTTTGCAGTGCTGCACGTGAGCCTTTTGTCTCCCATGGCCTGCCTAAGTGGCAGCCTGCTAAATTGCACATTGTGATTTTAGAGTTTCCCATCCAGCAGTTATTTCTATTSAGCATTACTTAGATCTGCCTTTCCYCAGGAAGCTAGTGAGGCCAGYGAGACCTGCAGAGGCAAACTGTGGGGCATTTTCTTTTGTGGATATATTTTTTTTATAGCAGTGGGTTCGTTTTCTTARAATACATATCTATATGTATTATTGATGCTTTCAGTTGCAGGTTAGAGCACTGTAAAGCATCAACTGAAAAAGCTTTCTCTCCAAAAGTATTTTCTGAATCTTCYGCCTCATTTCTCAGGTATGGCATAGATGTTGGAAGTTATGTCTGGTCAGAGTCGKAGATGACGGGTACAAGCAGGAGGGAGGTCCGGGAGGAGAGTACGTCCCCGCTGCCGGTGAGGCAGGATACGTCCCCCCACGGCAATATGCTACCAGATTCTGATACCGAGCTCTTCGCAGTAATTGCACTTCTGRGTAGAAAAGTCGCACTTGCTTTGCACTTGGAAGAGAGGAGTAATAGTGAGCCTCAAAGGGGGAAGAGGCCTGCAGTCATTTAGGCTGAAGCACTGCTTAATTCAAATGGTGTACTGCGTAGACAGAGAATTTGGTAAGAAGGATTAGAACTGGAAGAGAAAGACATTTTTAAAAGCACAGCTATTACAGGGTTCATTACTTTATTTATATGTTCTCCAAAACCACATGAATGAAGGGAAAAAATGAGAGGAAAAAATACTGGCTTCAGTTCAGAATGTCAATTACTACTTTTTTAATCCTCTTTTCACAATTTATTTGACATCTTGAACGGTAGCCAAAAAAGCTATTATAACTATAAAACATATTCATTGGCATAAATCTCATTAAGTTGAGCAATTTAATTAAGGTATTGACATGCTTAATTGATACGTGCAAGGAGAGACCATTTTCATAGCTAATTTCCATACGCTTGCTGCTTTTAAAAAAACTAGCTCCGTAAAAACGTTATAGATCCGGCTAAGCCCTGTCATCCCAGAGGAGCACTTGCTACCATTTACCTTGATTTAGAGCCAACTACTCTTCTAAGTGGAGCTCCATTAAATGGATCTGATGTATGCCTGACTCGAACATGCATCAGCTTCTCTTGTGATCAATAGTGGAATATTTATATTAATAAAGCACCAAGTTAATTAAATAAAATAGTCTTCTGGGTAAACTTAAGATACTAGGGGATGGGCAGCGAATCAATATACTCTGCCATTTGAACATTAACTATGTGCTTGGAAACCTGATGTTGTCCTACCAAAGATGCTTGCGGTGCGTGCGTCGCAGAAAGCCGCGGGGCACCGGCGGGAGGGTTGCTTCCCCGGAGTTAGACTAAATAAAAAATAAAATAACATCAACAAAAAAAGCCTTGGGCTGTTTTTTTTTTCCCTGCATCTGTGGCTGCCGTGTTCATTGCTATAAACACATGGAAAATCCTTTCTTTGGGGTTGGGGCAGCGATGGCAGCAGGGAACTTGCCCAGGAAAGGCTCCTCGGTGCCAGCGGAGGGTCACGAGCCCCCAGTGTGCTTTGGAGGACACCCCCCCAAAATTGAGAGGCTGCAACGGCCCGCGAAGCCTGCGAGGGGCCCYGGAGCAGGCCAGGCGGCGGCGGAGCCCCCGGCAGCTCCTTCTACCCGGGTTAGTCTCTTCTGACCGCTGCAGAACCAAACCCCCACGAGAAACGTCCTGTCCCGTCCTAGCCCGTCCTGAGGTCSCTGCCTTGCTCCGGAGAGGAAGAACCCCGCCGTCCTGGCGGCGCTGAGGGTCTCCCCGGCAGGCAGGCAGCGCCTCGGGGGGCCGGCTCCCCGCTCCAACGCCAGCACGCGCCGAAACCCTCTGGATCTGCTGCTGCCGCCGGGTTAACGCAGGACCGGCACGCGCAAAGAAACCTGGCGCCTACCTAACCCCGCCGGTCACAGCACCCACGTTACAGGTGCAAACTCAACGTATTTTGTGGCCGTGACGTTACCCTGCCGGTGTGTTGCTGCGTTGGGTGAGCTGCGGGCAATGCCTCCCGCSCCGCCGCTCCCTGCGGTTTGCCCTGTCCTCTCCCGTGTCGCTGTGCTGTGTCGTGATTCAGAGCGGCCGGGCAAGGGGCAGTTTTGTAGTTACGTGTAACCTGCATCCTGATCACGCAGATTTAACYGGGTGGGATCGGTTTCGTTCGGCTAAGCTGCTCTCTGGGTTACACAGAGCTGCCCAGTATTTCGGGTCGTCCTTCCCGAAACCGAGCCCGCGGAGCACGGCGACTGGGGGCGTCGGGGCTGGGGAGGAGGTGGGGTCCGCCCTGCGCTGCCGTCGGGGCCCGCACGGAAAGTCTGCTGTCGAACCGGGGCGCAGAAATTGTATCTCTTGAGTGACTTTAATTTCCGCCTCTTGGTTGTCGGTTTTCTGGAAGCAGCGATGCGAGCGACAGACGTCGGAAGGTAAACTTTCCGAGCTCCGGAGCGCAACGGCAAGAACAGAGTTTGCCTTCTGATAAAATTGAAGTGTTTGTGCCGTATGAAGAGGTTTTCAATTTTACAGCGTCAAATACAAGAGTTAAGGAGAAAAGGTAAAGGCTTTAAGTGCRTGTGACAGCGCAGGCGCACGCGCGCCGTGAGGTCGCGGGCCCCCCGTCTCCCCCGGCCGTGGCGGTTAGCTTCAACRTTTCTTGTGGAAAGAGTTTGCTTCTGAGGTGTTAATCTGTGAATTTTTGGTCACTTTGGTAGCGCACTGATTTTACGAAAAACAAAGCTGCTGGGTGACCGTTCTTTTGGTCAGCAGCCTAGTCGTGTCACTGCCAGAAGTAGTGCCGCGAGCCCCGTCGCGCTGGCGCTGCTGGTTTTGGGGACCGGCTTTGAGCGGGGCGCGTGACGCGGCGCGGCGCGGCGCTCCGCTGCGGTGGCTCGTCCGCCGGGCGCCTGCCCGGGGCCCTCTCCTCCGCGGACCGCGCTGCGTTTTGAAAGCRCAGCAAACCGCTTCGGCTGGCCGAGGCGCTCCGGCGAGCCGCTCTGCGCTCGCCGCTGCGCGTGCGCGACGCCTCGCAGCTACTCGCTTCTCCCAAAGCTTGCTCGCGTAGACCCGTCACAGCTGCGTAGCCAGCTGAGGAGGCTTCGGGTCCGGGGGGACCGCAAGGCAAGCCTTCGACCTCCCCAGCGGCGAGGAGCTCACGTCGCTTCGGAGCTGGACGTTCTCCGCCTCGCGAGCGCGCCGGCGGCGGCGAAGCACTGGGCAGACGCTCCGCGGCGTCGCGCCGGGGCCTTCCCTCCTCCCCCCCAGCTATCAGCTGCCTTTTTTGTGCTTTTTAAAATTTAATTTAATTTTCTGAGCTGACACCGTCAATCTGCAATTCAGTAACCTGCCTGACAGTGACTCAGAGSAAAGCCGAGTTCATTTTTGGAAGTGGCTCTGTGCAGATAAATCCTGTTGCAGCTCGCTGCAGGAGACATTTGCTGATGAATCGCAGCAGTGCCCTTGTTTCCTCGTCTTCTCAGGGCGGAAAACTTGAAATAATTTAATAAAATAATTTGCATGTGCCTACTCATTCATCTCCTTATGAGYATTCTAGGTGTTTGGGGATAAGAAATGAGGCCGTTTGCCAAGTATGATCTTGAAGATTTCCGAACGGAATATCTGCTTGGATTCGCGTGACTTAGTTGGCTTGTAACRTCTGCGTTGTGTAGCCCAGATACGTTCAGAACGCTGTTAATTCTTGCAAATTGTCTTGATTTTAGCTTACACTTAAAATTTAGTTTTAGCTCCTTGATAGGAGATTTACCAACAAATTAGAGTAATTGAGTAACCACTCAATAGGCTGATGTGATTACAAGTAAGTTTATATTCCAGCTTCTCTTTTGGAGGAATTTATGCGTATTTAAATGTGTATGTTAGCTGAAAGGTGATTTGGGTGTAGATCTCTTATGTTGGCTGGTGTGTTGATTTTACTAGTGTATTTGTATTTAGTGTTTTTTAAACTTGCTGTGCGTAGAGTGGAATTACTAAAGATGATTTGTCTACCTAGGGAGCCCTTCAGAAAGAGGAGTCATCTGGTTATGTGTGTTTCAGTGAAGCTTTTCTTGTGTGTGTGGCTAAAATAGTGCTAAAAAGTAGGTTTCACTCAGCGATAATGGTCCGGGCAGATCTTCTCAGAAATAACTGAATAGCTTGTGGGTTCATGTAGTCTACCATAAAAAGGAGAAACTAGTTTTACTTAAACAGTTGCATCTTACATGAATGTCCCCAGTAGATTTAACTACTTTGTGGTATAGCATCTTGGTCTAATAAATCTAAATATCATAGCCACATGGAAAAATGAATTAAGACCCCCAAACCAACCTGAAGTGTATCTTCTTACATCTGCAGTATTTCACAGAGGCTTTGGGGAACTGAATGATTCATAGTGGGAAAGTTATAAAGGAGGAGTCAGGGAGGAAAAATAGAAGCTAAAATATTATGAAAGAAAAAAGTGGCAAGATGCGTAAAACTGTTTTGTCTAGGACTTCAGTAGCTGTTAATGGAGCAAAGCCGGCTGAGTGTCTCTGCAACAGATATTACTAGTCTAGTATTACTATTTATTTTTGGGAAGTCTATTACAGCTAGAGTAAAGCATTGGACTGTGGTACCCTTTTATAGGGGTATCCTTTCTACCACAGAATAATAGCTTTATGATAACCAGGGCTTAGCTACAGCCAGAAGGTTGGTTTTCTTACAACAGTACATTCAAACAATCTGCAGTTCCTATCTACCTCACTGGAATGAATGGAATTTCACTGTAATTTATTTTTGCAATCCATGGGTTCAGTGTAACTTCTGTTACTTTTATATAGCCACAGAAATGCCTATGGTGATTGTGCAAACAAATAAAGTAATTGGCCTTTTTGTGGAGGAGATCATGAAAATATGGAGCCCAGATCTTTACACATGCGATTGCTCCCTACTCGTGTGAAAATAGTCTTTTGTAGCTAAAGTACAGGAGCATATCTTCAATTCAGTAAATAATATCGTGACCATGATTTTTATTCTACTACGTGACACTTACATGCATCAGAATATAACTGATCAAGGAGGTATTTTTCAGAAGACATCAGGAAATTTCAAAAATATCTTCACTATAAAAATATTCATCAATAACAAAGGCGGAATTAGCTCAAAAAGGTCATTAAAGAGCTAGCCTGGCTCCAAAGGTCGTTCAGTTATTCAGTGATGGGGTAGTTTAATAGTTCATCTGTTTCACATTTTATCCCCCCAAACTGAAAGCTCACCAAATTTTAAAAAAGACAAAACAAATCTAAAAATACTTGTCTGTTAAGCGATCATATTGTACTTAAATAGGGTTTAAATTTTTGGTCTGGATCAGAAGAAGGTAACGTTGCATGCTTATTTTCACATAGAATTTGCAAATACATAGGATTTCTTTCCAACACAGCTCAAGAGACGACAGCATAAAACAGACAATAACTCAAGCCTGTGAAGTGTTTTTTGAATTATCTAAAAAAGAGAAGCCTTCATGTTTCTGAATTTCTATTTTCAAAATGATTTGACATTAAAAAGTAATGGGAGAACTTTTGAATTCACACTGTTTTAACAGCATTTCTTTCCACTGACGTCAATAGTTTGCTCCTAAGTCCTTGAGGTATATGTTGTTCCTTCTAAATAGTTTTCATGGCTCTGTGTTGTCTCACTTGGACATAGGACAGCAGAACAGAAGTGCATTTGTAGGATTTGGTATTGTATAACAACAACATCACATTGGGCTCATTTTGGTTTGTCAGTGATCCAGTTGCAAATGTATATAGTGCTGGAAAATTCCCTAGAAAAAGAGATTTATCTATCAAAATGACTCTCTTAAATACACTGTCAAAATTGAGTGTGCTGGTTCTCTGCTGGTGGGCCGATCTTGCGACATACTATAAAACTTCAGATGTAAGTTACTTACACTGAAATACCTGATGTATATGACTTGTAAGTCTTATTTCTGTCTCTTCCTACTCTTTGCTTAGTTACCTTGGTCTAGTCCTGTAGTATCTCTGGGTCTCCTTTTTTCTCTATCAAAAGGAAGGGTTAACTGTACRGTTACGTCTTTGTAAAGCGCTGAAGATCTGCATTAAATATAACTAGAAAAAAGTGTTATTGCCATTTATTAGTCAGAAGCTTTATTGTATTTCTAGAGGAGTGCTGCTCCTCTTAAAGTGCTCCTCTGGGTCCACTGTCAAGGACTGACTTGCCCATTCCTGCGCCTGGTCATATCCGACGTTGAATGCAAAACCACTGGGGTAAAATATTAGCTTGGTGTGTATGTTCCAAAAGCCTAAACAGATGCTGCTTTCTAAAATAAAACTCTGAGCTATGTCACGATGGATGGTTTTAAAATAAGTCTCTACATACTGTCTGATCAGCTTTTGCTCGGTATTTTGGAAGTGTTGAGAGGAGGGAAAAAGAATTGTAAAAGTCATAAAGACAAATGTTGCCCATAATGGAGTGCTGGCACATAGATTACTTTTACAACTCATTTAAAGTAATATAAAAATATTTACTAACCTTGTAGGAGATATTTTGATGGGTTTAATTTCTTTTCTGTTTTTGTGTTTAGTACATTAACAGCCAAATGGCGCAGTGTTGTGTCTAGTTTAGTGAAACCAAGCACTTTCTATGTGAGAAGTGAATAAAAAACTTTAAAAACCTAATGGAAAGTGAACACAAATGTGTAATCTGTATTCTTGTAAAGTACAGAACGATTTTGCAGTGCACTGAGTGATTCCCTTAATCACATCAGGGCAGGAGTCGTGAACCTGTCAAAATCCAGGCAGATTGGAGCTAGTGACGGGTTTTTATAAGCAGATGGTTTCTAATTTGGTCTTGGAGTAGGAGGAAGATGATGCTAAAGTAATTCTCTGCTGCCGAGATTGTCTTCCTCTTCCTTGACTTCTCTCACCAAGCTCTGGGTTCAGCTTGAGTGCGTGTTCAAGTGCAGAGCTGCCATCTATCACCTCCCAGTAAAATGCCATCCACCAAGAAACGAAGGTGTTTGATCTTCCCAAAGCTCAGCAGCACAGCGGTGCCTGGCTGCATGAAAGCACTGCGGACTTGCTGAACTGGAATTTTAGGGCAAAATTCCCTCTCAAACCGAATCGAAAAAAAGGGTTTCTTCCCATAGTTTGAATCGGTATCTAGCTGTGTTACGTTTAGGAAAAATAGCAATCGCCTTGTGTTGCTCAGAGGACCAAACGCCCGTACAACCTGCTCTCGTTCTGCAGATCCGAACTGCTGGCAATATCTTTCATCCCAGTAGTAGCAGGAAGGTTTTTTTTTCCTTTCAAAAAAGCACTAAATTTCTGCAGAGTAGTGCTGTGCAATGCTGTCAGTTAAGTCCTTTCCTCGTAGCCCATCAGCAACAAGACTTGTATGTTTTTTTCCACGTAGACAGAGTTTTAACTGCTGCTTTATGACAGGCAAATAYCATCTTTTGCACTGAACCTCTGGTAATAGGAACCTCGCTGCTCTGCGGGCCGCGAGAGGCTTCTCCTGAGTGTCGAGGTGCTGATGTGAGCGTCGGGCTYGCTGCAGCTTGTTCTTATTACAGTTACGGCATGTTGATTTGGTCAATGCTTTTCCTGGCTGGAAGGTGATAAATATCCGAATACATCTCGTGTATTTACAAGGTTGAAAGTTCTTGAATTACTCTGAACCGCTAACTCGGTTATTTGTTAGTCCATCTATAGAGCAGGAAGAGCCCTAATACTGCAAAGCTCCTGAAAAGCTGTGTGAGTAGCAGGGCAATGGCTCCATAGATGACCATAATGTTTAGCTGTTGGATGTGCTAAATATTATTTCTAATTGTTAAAAAGCTGTCACAAAATTTTAGCAGAGCAGGAAAAACTCTAGTATTGGTCKTTGCTGTAAATGATAAACCAGCCTAATGTGATAAAAACTCATTTTAAAAAATGTGGTTGAATATTTACAAAACTGGTTTTGGTCTGATTTCAACATCTGCATCCTTGAGCCTGTGTTTACTGGCATGTACACCTCAAGAGACTTTTGCCACACAACTAATTCGTAACCGTTTCTTGCATTTCAAGCATTTACCATGATGCTGGTTGCAAGAGCTTCCTTGTATCATTCCCTACTCCACTGACTTCCTTATCTTTTATGATGGGATTTTTGGAAAGATACCTATTCTGTTTGGATTATACTCCCTATATTTTTCCATTTGTTACTCTTTTAACTCCTTAATTGTGCTATTTAATTCAGTAAAACTATGTAAGATAAAGTTTATATATAACATATTGTACAAATTAAAACTACCTCTAATGAGACAAATTGCAGCAACCAGGTTCTGTTAAGYGTTTGACCTTTTCTAAAGTAATTCAGCCTGTCTTTGGAGTGCTAGCAATATTAACTAGTTCTCGTTTTGCTCTCTGTACTGTAGCCAGAGAGCACGAAGCATTGGTGGGGAGCCGACACACTTTCAGAAAGTCCGCGTTCATAGCTTTCCATCGTTTGCTTTACAAAATAAAACTGAAAGACATAAAGTTTCCAATATTACTGTGTCAGGAGGAGATTGTGGAAAAGGGAAAGAACGAGTTAATTTGCTCTCTCAAGCCATAGGCACTTGAATCYGACTGTGGTTGGCTTATGTTTTCACATCGAACAATACGAGAAAGCTGTATGTGAATTCTCCTCTCTTATCCCAAAGAAGCAATTGAATTGAGGATAAGCGAAAAAACACTTGAAGGGATCACGGTAGTTAATCCAGACCGGGCCTTCGTTTTAGCGGAACTCTTGCTCCACGTGTTAATGGTTACTTCTCTGAGTTAACTGCTTTATTATGGGATCAGCTTGCAATAACGTATCAGGAAGGATGCGTGTTAGGCTCTTCATGAGTACTTCTTTAAGTCTTTTCATTAAACCTTTTTGACGTTAAAGGCAAGTCCGATTCTTTACTGGATAGCACCGAATGATGATCTTTTAGTTCACTTAAGAAGAAATAAAGAGTAGCATTCAAACRCAACAAATATTTCTCAATCAAGCGTATTTCTGGGCAATTCTTTGCTGGAAAATTCTTGGTAAATATGCTCAGATTCATTTTGTTCTGTTTCTGTTTTTGAAAAGGTAGACAACCTAGACTATAGTGCTATCATTTTTTATTTTCATATAGTATTTCTTATTTTCAGTGTTAACTGCAACTTATATTAAAGTAACTATTTTATTGGTTTCAATATATAGCTGTAGCCATTATAGCTAAAGTRCAGGCTCTTATTTTATGAATGTTCATAGGGTCTGTGTTCCAATTAACTGATTTATATTCTGTCACTGGCAAATTAAAAAAAAAAAGGTCTTAATGTATTTTATTGCTGTGTTAGATGGTTGAGGTTTCACTTAGGATGCAATAACCAATGTCAAGGCAGGAAGCTAAACCCTGGCATTGTAGCAAAGACCATAGAGCCACTTAGGAAACGTCAGCAGATTTTTTTCTTTCTGCTTTCCAATCCTTTTATCAGTAAGGCTCAGCAATTCACATTTGAAGATGAGCAGAACAATGTTATGCTTGCAGAGGAAGTTAATCTGTGTCCAAAGCATTTTAGTTAAATTAAAACTAAAAACTGAAAAAAATATTGACTCATGCCAGGTCTTGTTTGAGTCTGGGTTCGAGTGGCGTGCGGGCTCCTGTGCAGCGAGGGCATGAGAGCCCAGCTGCCGCATTTACCCAGCTCCTGTGTCTCTGATTTATGCAAACCAGAAGCCAAGGCTCTTTGGTGTCTTTGCAGCTGTTTTGCCCTTGGTGGCCTTTTCGAGCACATTTGGCCAGCCAGGACACCTGCCTGGAGGGGCAGGGACATGCTTAGGGAAGAGATCGCAGTTCCTTGAGCCAGCGTTTGGGTCCCAGCATCTCCCTGCCGCTTGTGCTTCTTGAAAGCTCTGCAGCAGGTTGAACTGGACAAAATGTGTCTGGTTTTATTAAAAATACCGGGAAGAAGGATTAAAACTGTAAAGGTTCAGTTAGTTCCACATGTCTAGAGTTACCCTGATGTAAGCTAGGGTGTTTCTGTTGTTGCTGCAGCAGAGCGTCTGTGTCCAAGGAGGGCTCTCTGTGATTTTCAAGGGCAGGTTGCCTCTTCCAAACAACCTGATCATCAGCATCTCACTCTTTGGAGGACTGCGCATGCTTAGAAGACATCTTCTCTGAGGACAGTGGCCCACATTATCTAAATAGCTTTCTACTCCTTTCTTTCTTTCTTTCTTTTTACCSCAGTTACCCACATAACTAGCCCAAGATGCGGGGCTTGCTGCCTTTGCTGCAAGAGGGGCCTCTGTGCACACACCATTAAACAGGATGCTCCTGATCACGTAAAAGCAYATCGTTTAGTTTGGCCCTAGCTTGAATGCTTTCTGTGGGCTGTTAACCATCATCTACCACGGCAAGGATTTTTGGAAGTCTGTGCTTCTGCAAAGCTGGAGTTTTTCACGTATTTCTTCCTCAGAATCTATCGTGCATCAGGGAGCCAGACTCCTCTGCTGTTTCGGTCTTAGAAATACGTGACTTGAAACCGTTGTGTAAGGGGTAGGAAATGTATTAGGAATCGTAATTTGTTTTTCTTCCAATTCACTGTTTATTTTTCTTGAATGCTACAATTCTTTTTTGTTTGTCTGTTTTTTTKGGGGGGTTTTGTTTTGTTTTGCTTTGGGTTTTTTTGGCGTTGCATTAGTTTATCTGCTTTTCTGCAGTTACTATTTATAAATAACATTTATTTTACATGCTCTTTAYGAGAGCTTCCCATTACATCTGCTGTGAAACAAACAGAAGTGGGTAATGAAAAGCTGAAACTTTAAGATGAGCCATGTGGACAAACAGCTAGTTGCAGACTTCTGCTCCCTCGGAGGGATTTTAGGAGAGCATGGGATGAGCCTGGCTGCAGTTTGCTTTCTAATGAGAAGTTACCTTGCCAAGAGTTTGGCACTTCGCAGTGAAGGAGAGGTGAATGCTGTTACTAACTGCTTACCCATGAGAAAAGGCAATTACGAAAACAAAGTACRGAGGTTTGCGCCGTCCTCCCCGCGGCATCGCTCGCCCCGTGCCGGCCGTCGGTTCTGCAGATCGCCAGAGATACTTATGAAATCAGTACGTGCTCCCAGAGGTATGGAGGCAGTGGCGTTAGCGAGGGCAGAGTGCCCACCTGGGCAGCAACGTTCATTCAATTTACAAGCAGAGTGTTGTAGAAAACGGGTGGATTTCCTACAATCTCCTCTTTTTGCCTGACAGTGATCCAAGTGTAAAGACAAGCAGAAAGCAGTGATGTAAATTAGCCCTTTTAGACCATAACCAGTATCAGAAAAAATGCGTGAAACTTGAATTTATTTTTAAAGGTGGTTTGAAGCACTGCATGATAAACCGTTGGACAAATATGACTTGAGGGCTTGGTGTGTATTTTATCAGAGCTCACAATTTGACTTTATTCAAGCCCTTTTGGTTCACACCAGTGTATCTTGGGCTTTCAGATCTTGCTGATTTTTTGCTTTCTTAAGCCATTTTGTTGCACTTTTATCATTGGCTATAGCTCTGCTATGCCTYGCTGTCATGCCAGAGTTTCTCCTCCTCGTCCTGAAATCGGTCTCCAGCATCAGATTTCCTTCTTGTGGGTCTGCAAAGCGCTTTCCTTTCTGCTCTTCTCTGCTCGGGCTGCCTGATCATTTGTCTGGTAGAAGGTCTGTCTTTAAAGGACTAATATTTTGTTGCTGGCAAAAGAAAGGGGAGGTGAAGGAAGGGTCACGGAGCGGATCAGCGTTAAACAAATTGTGAAGGTTGCAAAGAATTTTAATCTAGCTTGAAAAAGAGACTTGTACCCAGCAGCACATTTTTGTTTGTGATGGTCTGAATGAACAATTGTGGCTACTTTGAGAATTTGGTGTAGACTGCATGACTGGTATAAATTGAATTAGGCTCATGACAAGGACATAGTCCCCTTTTTTTCTCTCTGCCTGATGGAAAACAGCAGAAAGCCCCGTGTGACACGGCTTGACCTGAAATGTCAATGTGGGCTTTTGTGGCAGGCTGTGATTCCTGGCCCCTCTTTCCATAAAGCCAATTTGGTGGCGAATAGAAAGGAGGCTCTTTGCAACACAGAACGTACTTACAGTACAGATGAGTGSCTTTTAGTCTTAATCAGCATTAGAAAGCCAGGCTTTCCTCCTGAAAACCAGGCAAAGCGCCGGGCTYGGCTAGCAAAGCGCCCTGGTCGCGTGAATGGCTGCGCTCGGTAACATCCCGGCCCTCGCTCTCGCCTGCCTTTGCCCCTTTGCTCGTCCAGCCCTGCGGCTCCCTTCCTTGCTTGTTTCTCCCATTTTTCTCTCCCTGTCTTTGACTTTTCTTTTATCTTCCTGCGCTCATCTCATCCCCCTGCTTTGCACCCTGGACTGAACTGAAATTGCTCCCTCTTTTCCTTGCTGCCCGGGCACCCCCACTGAGACAGTACTGAGGGTGCTGCTTTTCCTTAGCAGCAAAATAGCCCAACTTTCTGATTTTTTTTTCTATTTTATTCCCTTTCTCCTCCCACCGCCRCCCTGTTTTAGCTCATAGAGGTTGCAAAACTGGAAAATTTTGTTACAGTACAACAAAGTAAAAAGCGACTGAAGGTAGGGTTGTGTAACAGAACTGTAACCTAGAGTGCTCATTGCTATACATGCACTTGTAACTCAGATGAAATGAGTTAGCTGGAAACGTTTGGTAGCACTTAAAGTACAAAGACATCTTGAATTGCCTTTTCTCTTTTTTTCTAACCAGGGTTAGAAATGCTGTAGTTATCSCTGATGCACAATGCAGTACTTTTCTAATGCAGCAAATAAAATTATTCATTGTCCTAAGTTTGCAAAATAATTAAGGGAATGATTGTCATGTTTTTCCTGAATGTTTATTTCAAACAAGCAGCTATAATCTGAACATAGGTAGCACAATGTTTTTACAATTTATGTTTTTACAGGTGGTAAATTAACTAGAGATTGGTGAGAAAACTTTACCCATAGAGAACTGGGTTGCGGTTTCATGGCATAGGGTTTAGCCGTGGGTACACTGACAGGGAATCACGCAATGCGCTAGTGTTGTGACTGCRTTTAAGTGGCTCTAGCCTCCATTTTGTGGAAGTTCTGGCATTTGCATTGCCAATTCTGGTGGTTTTGGGTGGAGAGCCCTTTCAGCTCATGCCGCATTCTTCTTGAGGTGGTAAAGGATACCAAGGGGCAATACACTGAGAAACATCTACTTGGCCAAGCATGTCACATTCCATTATCTCCTGGAGATTTGAGAAATGTGTTCTTGTTAGTAATACTTGTCTTCTTTCTCTTCCCTTATTCAGAGACCTAAGTGAAAACCAGATAAAAGGAATCCCTAGGAAGGCCTTTCGAGGAATCATCGATGTGAAGAACTTGTAAGTAAAAACTTTGTTAACATTTTTGGTGAAGAAGCTTCTCCCTAGCTTACACCTGGCTGTTACTAGTTAGTTATCTGGCCACCACGTGTCCACCTCTGTGCAACACCAAGGGCAGCTGTGGACTCTGCTGAGTGAGGCAGGTTATTGGCAAGGACCTCACACGCTGCTTTGATCCACTTGGTCCAACACACTTAGGAATTTTTAAGCAAAGACAGACGTGTATGTAGAGAATTTACTTCTCCCTGCAGCCTTACCCTGCAAAAGCCAGTCACGTCATAGTCTATATCTTGAAGCAATACATGCCTAAGAGGAGATCTGGTGGAGTTATCTGAAATTGAATGATTTTGCTTAGCTGAAATTTTCTGTCTTACCAATGTGGGTGGGAAGTAAGCGTGTCAAAACATGGCACACAGACATACTAGTTGAGCATAAATTTGAGAAGATGWAAAGATACTTGATCCTAGCAAGCATGAGAAACTAACTGTGCCTGCTTTGACAGTCTGTCTTGAACATTTAAGTAATCTAAAAAAGCCATTGAAGAGAAAGAAGCGGGGTTTTGCTGTTTGTGCTAATGAAGCTAGTCTCTCAGCCTGGCCACTGCCTTTTTCTAAGACAGTTTACAATACGTGTTTACACAGACTTTCTGTTCTGTGTTCCTAGAGCGGTTAGAAGCTGCTCATATGTTGTGTACCAAAAGTGCATTTGAAAGCACATGCCCACAAGCACACACCCCATTGGCATCAGYAGAGTCAACACAAAGTGTGTAGAGAAAGGAAGCGACATCCAGCAAGCTGGGTGAGAGTCTGAATTCCCTGAGAAGCCTCTCAGCCCCCCTCAGAGCGGGAAGCAAGATAGGTCTTTTTATTTGTTTTTAAACTGTGAGTGTTCACTCACAGAGGCACATACTGTGTGAGTAAGCATACGGTGAGCCACTTTAAAGCTATTAGTATTAGCACTGTGTTATGCCATGGCTAGCCCAGCTATCACCTGAGACCCTACTGTGTTAAATAGCATAAGCACTGGGTTAACAGTTTGGACTTTTGTAGTTTCTTTAGWAGAAAAATCGATGGAAGGGGATCTCAGACAAATCATTTTTGATGAGCGATCTTGCATAACTGTGCTCCATTTCATTTGGTTGCCTGATGGAAAACCGCTTAAGTGTATAGGCCTATAGTTCTGTAGGCAGCATGGAAACTGTTAAGGGCGGTCAAAGTGAGGCAGAGAGCGACCACATTTGCATCCAAAGGCAAAGCACAATCCTTGTGCTTTTTCTCGTAATGTTATATTGCAGGGAACGTCACATCAAGGGAGACGACACTAGAGAAGAGGAAAGCAGGGCTTTCCCTCCCCCAAACTGGTAACAGAGGCGCCAGTGAGCTGCTTTTTGCTTTTGTCACTCCAAGCACTCTCTCTACCCTCTCCGAGTCCAGTGCAAGCTTCCTGATGAAACTTTAGGGTGGGGAGAACCTGAAGCCTTTCACACATGCCGTAACCTACACGGCTGTTTCTGGAGTCCTCCAGGTCACTAAGCTTGTGCTTCTTCAATGGTTTGCTCTGTCCTTGTATATTTAACAGTAGCTTTAGCTTTTTGGTGTGAAAGCTTGTTTCTGAAGGTCAACCTGAGAAAGCATAGCTCCAGGAAGACAAACTCATTTAAGCTTTGACTTTAATGTTCCTCTTAAGTAGAGGTATATCGGACGACCCACGTGAACAGGTCTAGTTTTGAAGACGCAGGAGAAAAAAGAGGAAAGACACTTGGAAAACATGGAGGTGCTGTGGGAAGGAGTTTGTAGGTTTAGAGAAAAGTGTGGCACTGTTGTCATGCTAACATGAACTTTACTTACACTGTATAATCTAAAGGGATACTAGGTGGTGTTAGYTTTCCAGAATAGCCATTTTTCACGAATACTGGTGTTATCACTGGATCAGAAAGCAATTCAAATTGGAAGTGGGCTCCAGAGGTCATCTCGTCCAACCTCCTGCTCAGCAGGAACACAGGGCTTGTTAGGCCAGTGAACAGAAGTGCTGATGGGAGCCCTCACTGTCGTTGTTTGGATAGGTAGCAGAAGACAGCTCAGAAAGCTGGAGAAGTAGACTTCTCACTGTGATCTGTAGTCAGTTGCTCTTGATAAGCAGGGTTTGAATTGTGCATCCAGTGGTATTTGTTACGGAGGGTGACTGTGGTTCATTAGTGAGAGTGACTGCTATTTCCAGACCCAGGCTTGTGGCCTGGGAGTTGCTGAGAAAAGCGGGAGTAAATCCTGAGCCAGCTTGCTGCTGGGAAATTATTAAAATCTCTGCAGCGATAACTGTAAGGGTGTGATGCGAGTTGAGCAAAGTTTATATTTCAAGCCTTAAGCAGGAAGCTTAAGCATGCCAACTCCCATTCGTAGGCTTGGTTTAGCAGCCAAAATGCCCTCTTCTGTGTCACGGAATTGGCCAGGCCAAGGAGCACGAGAGTTGGAGCACCTCACTGGAGTGAATGAGTCTTTGGGTGCCACTCAGCTGTCTGAACACTGCCGATCTCCCGGTGATGCTTCGACATCTCTGCGCTAATGTGATAGCAGCAAGGTTGACTGTTTTTATGGYTATCACTTTGCAGATTTATTGTATTCTCCCAGTATTGTTCTACCTTTTACAGCAGTTTTTAAGTGATCTTAGAGACAAAAGAAACCAAGTTATATATTCTCCTGCTGACCACTTCTTTCAAGTTTGTCTTGAAAATTCATATAGGAGAAGACTGGCATTGAATTGTCTCTGCTTTTATGGCTTGACATTTAACATGGCCTTAAATCCTTTTGGCTTCTAAATAAAGTGTCCAAATGTCATGGAAAAAACAGTACCTCAGTAGATATTATAATAGGGACGCAGCGATTGCTAGCCTGCATCGAAGCCTCCAGACTAAYGCCGTCTCTAACGGCAGCTTGGAAGGTGTCCCTCGGGGAAAAACGCGGAAAAGTAAAGCGGTGGCCTGAGCCGGGGCACGTTCGGCTGCGGACAGCGAAACACGCGGCGTCGGGACGGCGTTGCGCATCGTACGCGGAGGAGCGGGGGCTGCTCGCACGAACCCCGGCGCCCGGCGCGGCAGTAGCAGCAGRCAGCGCGGGCCGGCCGCCTGCGGCTGGGCGGGCAGCGGCTGTGGGCGCGCTGCACAGCAGAGAAGGGTTTCTGACTGTACGGCAAGGGGGCCGGCGGTCTGCGCGGAGGAGTGAGGGGGTCCTCAGCTGCGTCCCGCTAGCACCACAGCTACAAAGCTGGCTTGGTACCAGCATCGCTGTAGCCGTGGGAAAAAATAAAAGTTTAAGAGGATTTGACAGAAAAAGGGAAGTGTTACGGAAAGTAGTGTTTTATGGAGTTTTCTTTGTCCACCCGGCCTTTYTTTTTAAATGGTAAAAACTTGTCACCTTTTCTCATCTTCTTAGCAGAGCAGTGGGCCCAGGAAAATGGGATATGTAAGGATTGCGCTAAATAAGAGCTTTAAATTGTGAGGGAGACCAAAATCTTTGTGTGAGACAAAGCCAGAGCAGAGGCTGGAGAACTGCGGTTTTAAAACCGCCAAGTGCGGGAAATCTATTYATAGGGATTATTTTCATACGTAGCGTTTTCTGCTGCTTGGCCGTAAAATGCAAAGGAAGATTCTGCCTACAGAAAGAATAGAYTAGCAGGTTTATAATTAAAATATAGAAATAATTACATTGCTTTCAGAAAGATTAATAAGATCAGTTACTACTCCTATCAGTTACGAGTAGCGCAGGTGCATCGGTGTTCAGAGCAAACAGACCCCCGGAAGGTGAAGGGGGCGCAGGCGCGCGGTCGCTGCTCCCCSCTCTTGCAGAGCGTTCAAGACCTGCGATCAGTCGCCGGTACGTACTACCCGGAGAACAGGAAATGTTTCTTGCAGGAATCTGGCCCCAAGTAAGTCTTTTTTTGGTGAAGAATTGCTGCCGTTTTCCCGTTCTCGATTCACTAGCACGCGCCTGCGCTTGCCGGGCTTTCGGCGTTTCTCCCTTCTGTGCCCTTCCCGGACGACAGAATTCTGTAGCCTTGGGATACAGAAAAACCCAAGTTAACAGTTCGTCTGGCATGAGAATACGGGCTCGATGTGCTTGYGTCTAAACATTTCACAGCTGCATAGAAGATAATACTTCATATTACCGGACCTGCAAGCTGTTTTACTTGCTTCCAGGGGCCACTTGGGAAATTGTGGGTAATCTCCTGCCTCACAGCCCTAAAGGTTCCTTTGGGGGAAGAGATTAAGCATTTAGAATTAAAAAGAAAAAGAAAAAGAAAAAGAAAAAGGCAGAAATATGTCAGCACATATCTAACGTTTACCACTTCCATTAGTCTGCACACATTTGTTTTCCTAGTAGTTACATTGCCTATACAATGTCAAAAATGAGAGCTTTACAAGTACTATAAAATATTTYGATGACTAGTGGTTTCAGTTTCTTATTTGTTACACAGTTCTTCTTGGAGAGTGCTCCTACTTCTTCTCTCTGTGTCTACTATTAGCATTGATCCCTGTGATTTTTACAAAAATTAAACATCCAGATTGCACATTCGAGTTTTGGAAAGAGCTGAATTTGCTCTTCACTTGGAAAAGTATTTTGCAAGTGTTCCTACGATGTCATTTTCTTCTACTCTCACAGCCCAACACTGCAGATTGTATTTTGTAATACATGCCAATCAGTGACAGAATAAAAATAATAAAGCATACTTGTCCAATTAATTAAAATAATGAATAAACCCAAGGARATGATTGATTTGTGTGTAGCCATTTTGCCAATAGGAAACAAGCAAGTGATTGAGAGTTATTTGCTGCACATAAATATGCAGCATATCCCAGTGAAATGTTGCACTGGAAAACGTAACTACTTTAGTCCGGATTCTCAAGGGAAATTACTACCTTGATCACTTTGAAATTCTTGGCCTTAATTTCATGACGTTTCTATGTAGTTTTCAGAGTTGCTATTGCAGTTCTCAATAAAGTAAAACAAAAGGAGAGAGAGAATAAGCTGACCTGATTTTCCACTTGTTTGCTGCAAAATCTGGAACGAGTCTGCTATAGTCTGTGGTTGGACTCAAATGAAAACAATGAAATAGCTGGAAGAGAGTTGATTTTTGCGTGTTGGCTTGTGTATCTGCTTATCTGTCTTTCAATAGGCTGAACAATAAATGTCTGTATTTGAAGATGTGCATCGAAGGCACAGCATATTTTAAATATCAATATATGAGAATTTTGGAAAGCATAAATTTGTATTACGGGAGAGATTGCAGGTTGCTTTGATGTCAGCTGGGGTTTCCTATTTTCAGRATAGAGACTAGCCCCTTGGCTGCGTCAGGCACTGAAGAGGTTGCTTTTCTTAAGCCTGAAAGAGTTGCCAATAGTTTTCCTCCTGCTTGTCCCCGAGGTCGCGCCGGCGCTCAGCGTGTTCCCGCCGCGCGCTCCTGCGGTCGGCGACGGCCGCCGCCGCTGCCGCCGACGTTGATTTTGTGAACGCGTTCGCGCGTCGCAAGGAGGTTTCGGTTCGTCTTCTGAGGAGCAACGTTCTGGTGGACCTTGCACTGCTTTTGCGTTGAAAACGCTCCRCTGAATTTTTTATTTTAACGAAAAATGTGCGTTACGGAGAGTGGCGGTCGCCTCCCGCGCAGGGCGGCGAGCGCRGGGATCTCTCCCAGCAGCCAAGCTGTTGTCCCTGGAAAACAAATTTCCAGTCTTGGGTCCCTTCCCCTGAGTAAAATGTCAGGCAAATAAGAGGTGAAATATCTCCAAGTGTGCTCAGCCAGGGCATAGAAGTACGTAAGCTAAGTGTTTACTAGTGTAGGATATATGTGTTGGTGGCGTTTAATATTTTCAAAACATTCAATATTTTGATAAAAATCAGAGTTGAATAGCTCCATGGTGAGGCTATCCCAAATTTTGATTTACCAGATTTCTTATTTAGTGTATCCGCTGCCATATATACAGTTTTGARTATCACATTTTTGGTCAAACCATGAATTTTTTCATGTTTTGTGCAAGCTTAAGGCAAGCACGAATATCATTTTTTTTTCTTCTCGCAAAATGTATACGTATCAAACATCATTTGAAGGCCGCGTTTGCCTTGTTCGTATGGCAAAATCCTAAAGATATGGGCAGAARTGCTGGTGACGGGAAAGAAGCAGCGAGTCGCAGGGGCCGCTGCTGCTGCTGGCGGTGCGGCGCTCCGCTCCGCGCGCGCTGCGCGCACCCTTCCCCTACCGCGAGGCGCGGCGAGGCGAGCCCTGGCCTTCCCCCTTTCCGGCCTGGCGAGAGGCGTTAGGATGGAAGCCTGCTCCCGAGAAGCAGCCTCTGTGGTGTCCTTACTGGCCTCTTGATATAAAACTGGATTAAAACGGAGTGTGACATCAGTGGAAATAGAATGAAAATCAAATTTTCTTTATTTTATACATTTTTTTTTTTAGGCTAACCTTTGCCTACAGTTTATCTTTGGATAATTTATCCTGTCTTTGTGCTGTACGTGATTATCAAAGGAGCTTTCATTCAAAAAAAATGAAAAAAGAAAAAAAGAAAAAAAAGTACTGCTTTTAATTATATTTCTAAATAGCTTCATAACCCTGGTGAACTCTGCGTTCACCTCATTTTTATGATAGCCCCGCCATTCCTGGCTTATTGATTTTGTCATTTGCCCCATTACGTTTAATGGAAACCTTTTGCGTGGAGCTGTGGAGGGGTCGCGGTGCGCACGCGCGAGCCGCGGCGGCCCCAGCAATGCCATTTTAGTGCYGACCCACGGACGCACGGGGGCCGTAAATACCGTCCACCGGCAGGGCAGAGTCGACCTTCTCCGCTTCCAGTTGGACAAAGTTAAAACTACATCCTGAATGGTTTTTTTCCCCATAGAAAAAACACAGGGCAGAGCTGGGTTTATGCAGYAAGGAAACTTATCCAGTCCTTTTAAACAGCTGGTTTGCTGCATTATTTGAAAATATACTCAGTAGAAACTTGGGTCATGAAAATCATGCGTGGGTATTAAAAGGATTGCGTGGAGAGTCTTGTTTCGTTTTGTTTTGAAGAGTAATGCTTGTGCTTGCACCTTTAATGTTTCCYTCCAAATACGCACCTTGCTCTAAGGGAAGCACCAAGGCCGTTCTGGCACTCAGATATCAGTTATGCGATGAACAGAGGCAGGGTACAGTAGAGTGTCAGGGTGTAAATCTGATGCTAGGTTTGGTAAAATAGCTTTGAGGGAGACAAGGATAAAAATCCTTCTCCCTTCGACCAGCTGACGCAGGGAGAATGCAAGCTAGCTAGCATGGGAAAGGGCTCGTAGATGATGGTCTCCTTTGTACAGCTCCTTTCAGCTACAGAATATCATTTTCTTCTCCATTTTCTTTTTCTTTTAAACCAAAAGCCTGCGGGATCTGATTTTGCATTTGCTTACCCTTTGGTAGACCCATAAATGTCAAAGAAACAAATGAGAGAATTCTGTCTTCATGTGGAAGTAACCTCTGTTTCYGTCTTCCCTAATTATTTTAAGGCTCTTTTTGAAGTTTTTTTTTTCCAAATCATTGAACAACAGTGCAGTAACACTGTAACAATAATGCATACGCACTTTGTACAATGTGCTATTTTTTCACT
Source organism: Rhea americana (assembly GCF_003343005.1). NCBI lineage: Eukaryota > Metazoa > Chordata > Aves > Rheiformes > Rheidae > Rhea > Rhea americana. The sequence continues at coordinate 1,383,609 of NW_028185595.1, forward strand.
CTAGAATTTTTTTCCATTTCTCTTGTTTTACTAAAGAGAGTAGGATTTGTTGTCCTTTTGAAAGGACATGAAGCTTTCAAGAATGATCAAGAGTATTTCACTATGTAATTCTGCCTCAATATCCTGTCGGTCAAAGCTAGCCATAAAGCAGTCATGATATGATAATACTGGATTCTTTTTTTTTCAAAAAAGAAAGAAAAAGAGAAAATCACAATTTAACTCGTTTAAACTGATAAAGTAATAGGCTTATATAAAACTGCGACATAGCACACAAGATTTCTTAATGCAAGTGGTTTGCATTGAGATTTCTATAAGCAGTTCTTGCCACGCTTCAGGTGTCGGACATACAACTCCCCATAACCAGACTGCTTCTCAGAGCAGCAAAACCTTCCTTTTTCTAAAACAAGTTAAAACTTCTCGTCACTCTGTGCAGTGGGAAATGGATCTTTCTGTATGAAAGTTAGCTTTAGCAGCGACGTTGAATTCTTCTCTCATCTACTTTCTTTCATGACCCCTTGGTAGCTGCATACATGAATTTACCCTTGTTCCTCCTTTATTTTCTATGTAATTTATATACTTAAGCTCAGCAGATAAGGCGTGTTTTGGGATTTAGTTCTTTGGGTTTGTTTTTTTTCCTTATTCTATTCTGCTCTCTTCTCATCTTTAAGCTCTGCCTTGGGCACACGCCGCCTTTCCGAGATGCRGCTCTCGCGCTTGTGCAGCAGCTGGAAAGCAGAAGGCAGGGTGACCGCTCGGGCATGGAGGGGTTAAGCAGCAAGCTCTGGTCACCGAGTCAGATGAGCAGGCAGYCTCGGTAGCGTGACGGAGAAGGATGGGAGAAGTCTCCTGTCCTGGCAAGGCTGTGCAGGTGTCTTCTTCACGTACATACAAAAGATTTGTTGCTTTGAATGCAGGAAAGAAAACTTTGAGGCAAGGCTTTTCTCTGCCCATTTTATTTATTAAGGTGCTTTGACATTTCATTACAAATTGGACACCTGARATTTTGTTAAAAGGGTCGATTGAGGTACCTGGTATGCTATTTTGATCCGATGTTGCTACCTAAGTTTACCCAAGAATGGCAGTTTTCTTGCACAAGATCTCCTTTCTGTTATGACAGTCCTGGCAAGGGAAGCACCTGTCTCTGCTATGAATAGATTTATGGATTGATGACAGGAAGGATTTAAAAAAAAATACCAACAAGCAAGAAAGTGTCAAAGTCTTACTAATTAAGCTAATGTTCTAAGCTTTTTTCTTTACTTTCCTATTGGCTCCAGTTTTGTAAGGCTTGTAGAATAATTATCGAATGGCTAGAAAGTGAATACAAATGATCAGTTTAGATATGTAGCTGTTAATATTTAAGAAATTACAATGTTTAAGATGACTTGAAGGATGAAGTTATTACTTTTAAAATGAATTATTTTTCTTAAGAAATGAAAAGCAGCTTGCACAGAAAAATACTGAAGAACAAATAAGAAACTTTATAAATAAGCTAGCATCTGCAATATTTTCTGTTAATGTTGTAGTAAGATGAAAAATTYGTTAAACATGTTAGCCATATTACAAATAATAAACCTAAATTTTTCTTTTCTAATTAGGGATACAGTTATTTCATGACTGTTTTTACCAGTCGTGAGTGGAACAATTCCTCCAAATTTCTGCTAACTAAAACTCTTGCATTTTTAGATAAACGTAGATTTTAAAGTTATTTTACTAGAGCCTTCTGCAAGCTGGAACAAAGCCCTTTGGAGCAGACCAGTAACAGACCTGTTTTGGCAGCGCCTGTTGTCTTGGAGGTTACGATGTCCCTTGACACTGGGCTTTCTAAACTGCGAAGTTTCCGATCCAGAGTCAACATATTCCCTGTCCAGCAGTTAATCTCACTAAGCTACTGGTGGGTGATCCAGAAGGAAAGCTGAAAGAGATGCTTCCRCACCTCTTAGCCTGCTTTGAAATTCTACACAAGGGCGAGGCTTACGTGAGGATGTGGGTACCGGTAGGGCTTTTTGATGATACCTTCACTTTTAAGTAGAAATACTGCAATTTGGTAAAACCTTAATTATTACAGACAGTTTGGCTTCTGCCTTTATAAAGGTACTGTGTGCCATGAGTAACGTTACCACTAGTTATCCATTGCACACAGTGATCTTCAGCAGTTTTGATACGCATTCCCTTGTGGTCTATGCTTTGGGTTAGTACTTTGTCTCMTGAGGCTAGGGAAGCATATTTTAATTTAGATATAACTTAGGAAAGTGGAGCTGGAAGGGGTACATTCAGTTCCTGAAATTTTATAAAACCTCAATATGTTAGTGACAGCTGTACATCTACGGGGCAGGTGTATAAATCTATTAAAGAGTGAGGGACTTGAATACTACTGTGATCATATAAATGCCAAAAATAGATGAAAACCATTTGCTGCTGTGAATTAAGTGAAGTAGTCCTCCAGTTTCATGTAGGTGGAAAAAAGCCTTCCCTCGTGAATACKTGGAAGAGCTGTCACATATGTTTTCTCCCCTGTTCCTTCGGGATATGTAGTAATGCCACATTGATTTGGTAAAAGATTATTGCTCAGACAGTTAAAGATCTACTAACAAAAACTGAATGTAGGGATCCAAGCATATTGGATGCTTACAGTTCATATGGATGTTCAAATAGGAACATTTGTTCCAAAGTGCATGTAAACATAAATCTACAGGATGGATTGCTGTCCTTGTCCTGATAATAAACATTTCACAGATGACATGAATTTGGCTGTCTTGAAAACAATCAAACGAAATTGCTTTTTCAGCTATGGTACAGTTTACTGTGCATCTCCATAGCACTTTTCAAAGTTTTTCAAAATTGTTATCCTAACTAAATCGCAAGACAACTAACAGCAGCATTATTTTTGGTTTCCGTTTGATATATCAGATCATTTATTTGTGTTCTTTCATACCCTCTCCACCATCTTTTCTAGGTTTTCTTTTAATTCACTTTTATGTTAAACTCTTTTCCATTTAGAAACCAGTCGTTTTTTCTTAGTCCCTTGTGTTCTCTAGGTACCTTGAAGTGTTTTGGGCTTTGATTTGCTGTGCACTGATAAAGGCATTTTATTAACAGCGTAGGTGGATTTAGCAGGAGTTTGCAATTTAGTATAGACTATATAGATTTAGTATAGAGAGGAGTGGATGGCAGGAGASGACACAACTCACAGAGGCATCATTTGTGTGACACCTTTTTAAAATGTGTCATGGGTGATTAACTTGAAGCTGGATAATTGCTGGGGGAAGACGGATGGGTCTTCGGCTCGTAGGGAGCCTCCCGACAAACGCTTCGTTTCAGCGAGCGGCTTTGTTTCCGTGGGCAAGGCTAATGTTGAGGGACYGCGGTTGGGTCGGCCTGCTCAGGGCTGTTGGCGTGAGGCTGTGAACGCGCCCAGCGCTGAGGTTGACTCCCCCCAACTCGCCGTATCAAAGTCAGGAGAAGGTAACACTCGCATCTTCAATGAATCCGTGGACTGGAGGTGGTTGTCTGGTGAAAGTTCAACAGTTAGAGCTAACTACAGTCAACTTGGATGGCCAGGAGCAGCCTCCGGTCGAAAGGGTTTTTTTTTGCAGACTGYACCCTACTTTATAACAATAACAAAGTAGCGTGTTTTTTTATTTGCATCCTTTACTAGTCTTCCCGGAATACCGGGAGAGTTGTTTCCCTGCGCACGTATAGCATACAGAGTGCCCAGGGAAGCACACAGTACTGTTTCTGTGAGCACAGTACAAATATAAATAAATATGTAGATGTACATAGCAAGAACTCACCGTTTTATCAGCAATTTTTGTAGCCTAAGTAGGTAATACAAAGATCTGGAGCGCATGTATGTTAATTCTTTGAAATTGCCTAAGAGAACAAGCAAATTTAGGGCAATGAAGAACAGAGACAGAGCTGTAACCATAAGAAGTAATCTCAGTGGGAATTTGGATGTGGGACTTAAGTTCATTGCCTTGAGCTGTGCAAGAAGTTTGATAAAAATGKCGTGAGGTACCTGGATGCTTCAGGGTGAATGCGAACATCTCTCTCCTGCCCTTAGCGCCATCTCACCTGAACCTGCCCACAGACTTGYCTAGCACCGAGTGCAAGTCAGCCGTGGTTGCAACGTGCAAAATGAGATGCAATGCCAAGAAATGACAGATCTTTTAAAACAGCCAGAGGATCAGGACACTGCATGTGCAATGAGGCAACCCCTGGAAAGCAGTTCTCAAATGCTTTTTATAGTATATATTGCGTAWGTTTTTTATATCAGTGGGCAGACAGCAGCCTTAGGAGTACAGTTAYAGATTGTAACTTGGGTCTAGTCCTTTTTTTCAGTAAGCTTGAAAAGTTGCATACACTTGCTCTGGAAAAGTAGGGTCATGTGTAGTCAGAGTGAGGAGTCYGGCATGGGGACCTCAGGCATTTTAGAGCATTTACATGTTAAAAACAAGATCTTTGACTTAGGTAATGCCCAGACAGGTAGGCAATGAGGAAGAGAAAGCTGTAGCTAAGCCAAGTAGCTCTTTGACTTAATGTAATTGAAAACCCRTATCTTTCATTGTCTGATTGTTCAGTGGCCTACAATAGAAAATTTCAGAATAATTTAACTGTAGCATCTCTAAGGTAGAGTTGTTGCTGGATCGGTGTAAGCGAGAACACTTCTACTGAGGCAGAAAAGGGGGGTAAAAAAATCAAAGCCAGAAACCAAAGCCAAAAAAGCCAGAAGCAGATTCTCCCACCTCCAGCATCACTCAGGAGTCTGGGTTTTAACAGTGTGTAACCAAGGCTGACACACTGCTGGGACTTTATTCACAACATTTACCTATTTTGGTATTTTTTAACTCTTTGTTTTTGTTTTAGAAATTAGAAAACATCTCAAGTAATTGTTTGACTGCAGGCAATAGAATTAATGTAATGTAATATGTGATATTAAAGGGGACAGATGTCTAGAGATGAAATGTCGAGATTCCTGTTTGCCCTGTCATCCTCCTAACTGGCTTCTGGGTGTCTGGCCCTGGCGCGTGTTCGCCTTCTCTTGTCGGTGCGGTCTGCTGCGTTTGCAGGCTCGGCCGTAGCCGGCTCAGCGTGCGATTTTCGTGTTTGCTGGGAGAAGCCTAAGCCTCCTAAAGGCAGGAGAGCCCTAGTGTTGCGCTCAAGACTGCGTTGGGTAAATTGTTGATAACAAAAATACGCAGTCGATGAGAGCCAGGATCGACGTGCTTTCTGCGAAGCAGCCCTGCARAAGGGCTTTGGTTTTCCCCGGCAGCGCCCGTGGGGCTCCGGCCCCGTGCCGGCAGGCTGCGCGTGGGCAGCCTCTCGCCGCGCGCCGGCGGGAATGGGCCGGGCCCGCAGGCGGCTCCTGGCGGCGGCCCGAGCTCTGCGGGCGGCCGGTGGCCTCTCCGGCTCCTCTCCCGCACCGCGGCGGGGCCGGATCCCTCCCGCTCTTGCTTCCGTTCGCTTCGATTTCTCGCAGTCCTCCGGCCCGCTGAACCACGGCTCGGCGGAGCGGGCGGCGCGGAGCGGGCGGCGCGAGCCAAGGGCTGCGGGTTCGCGTCGGCAGCGCTGGCTGCACGCGTGTGCCCAGAGGCCTTGCTGCAGGTCGGGCAGGAGGCAGCAGCTGCGGGACGGTCCTCCTCCTCCTCCTCCTCTTCCTCCTCCTCTTCCTCCTCCTCCATCCGTAATGGCGAGGTGGTTCCAGCTGCCTGCACCTAGCCTGTCCCCAGGCTCTCCCGTTAAAAATTTTACTAATTTAATTTCTCCACATTTTCATTCTCTATGAGTGCTACTTAGTTTCAGGTTTTCCACCCTTCTATAATGTATCTCCCCTAATCTGGATTTGGTTTCCTATTAATAAGGTGAGCGGCTGGCACTGTTCTTCCTATTGGCCTTGGTGGGGATCCGAACTTTTCTTTGCATGTGGTGCTCAACGCTCATCCAATAAAATAATAGTAAATACAGCAGTAAATAMGAAAGTAGGCGCAAACCTTCTGAAAACGTAGACCCCAGCATAGTGGATAACTGTCCTAGTCTCTCACAGCCGTCTCGTCCTCCTCAGCTCTTCCCCGTGTCCCCTCTGGGGCCGGCGGCGCAGAGCAGCAGATGGTTCGGTCAGGAGTAACCAGGGAAACGGCAAAAGCCGCCCCATTGCTATGGAGACCGGCGCCGGGGTGCTCGGCGCGCGGCTCCCTGCCTCAGCGCCGCCGCGGAGAGTCCAGGAGGGACAGGGACGAGGTGCTGGCGAGCCCGCGGCGGGGCAGGGGGTTCGCGCCGCCACCGGCACCACCGGCACCGCCGGCCGGCCCGAGGCGGCGTGGC